>NC_073382.1:17092345-17453178 GCF_028641065.1 Leucoraja erinaceus
ATTTTATTTTATTTCAGGTAAATAAAAAGAAAATGACCAACTTGCTTTTCCTCCATGGATTTCACCCTCCTTGTATGATTCCAAATCACTTTATAGCCAATGCAGGTTATGAATGTAAACCTTTTACAACAAAAGATATAAACCTTGGCAAATCAATCAACCTTCACTATTAATATTTAGCTGGACTATTTATGAAACTTATATGGATATAATTTCATGGAACGTATATCTTCGTAAGGAGTGTAAATCATAAAAACAAAAAGTCTGCATAAACTGTGCTTACTGTGAATGTTAATAAATGTTCTATGGGGAAACCAGTCTTTATTTATTTCAATTTTATATTCAAAGTTTAATGTCAATGCTGCATTTCTAAAATGATCAGGTCACTTGCATGCACAAGTAAAGTTAAACTTACTAGACATGATAGAAAATAATATTTGAGGGGGAACGTACATTTTAGAGGACATCCAGAAGCAGAGGGAAGACTAGGTCATGATTCTTGTGCCAAGCGACGAGCCACACCCCGGCCACTCCCCCTTCTCCCCTCACCCATCGGGCAAAAGGTAAAGAAGTTTGAAAACGCACACCTCCAGATTCAGCGACAGTTTCTTCCCAGCTGTTATCAGGCAACTGAACAATCCTACACAACTAGAGGGATTGGCGAATCTTGGACCATCTTTGATTGGTCTTTACTGGTTTTATTTTGCACTTAATCCTATTCACGTTACTACCTTTATCAAGTATCTGTGCACTGTAAATAGCTTGATTGTAATCATTGTCTTTCCACTGACTGGTTAGCACACAACAAAAGCTTTCGCTGTACCCTGTGAGAATAAACTAAACTAAACTAAACTAAGATGAGACATTTTCTTCTATTCCCATTGCTCCATAGATGCTGCCGCACCCGCTCAGTTTCTCCAGCATTTTTGTCTTTCTTCGATTTTCCAGCATCTGCAGTTCCTTCTTGAACATGTTATCACCATTTGTTTGTTTATTAGACTTTTGTATGTTTCATTACCAATAAAAGAAATCCCTGACTTTTTAACCTCAAATTGTTGTATGAAAAACATTATTTTTCATAGTAGTCCCTCATGTCATCACATATCTCATATTTCATTGCTCATATATTTAGATCATTGAAACAAACACAAACGCAAGGAAAGAATGCATTGTACTTAAAGTTTGACTTTTCACATTTATTTTGATCAAAAAAACAGACACAAGCACTTAAAATGCACTGCATTTAAAAGGATTTCATTTTTATATATCTCGATAAATCTAACACTCAAACAAGCAATACACTGAATTTAAAAGAACGTCTGAAAAATCTAAAGTCATTTTTTTAAGTGATCTTACGACTATAGAGTTGTACTCAGTCGTAGCCTTCTGTGATCGTGGGTGTAGTCGTCAGTAAATTGAAGGTGGTTGGCTTCAGTCCCCACTATTGGTTACGACTATGTAGGGCAAGCTACGACTATCTACGAGTGCATCGGCAACTAAGTCGTACATAGTCGTAGCTTGCCCTACATAGTCGTCGGATGTCTTCTACTGAGTCGTAGGATGCGTTTGATATATTCACTTTTTCGGCGATTGAACAAGACTATGACAGCCGCCAGGTCTCGCAAAAGAAGTCGCCTAAGTGGGACAGGCCCTTTAACGTTTCAGGTTGAAGGCACTTTGTTAAAGTTTAATTTCAGATTCACAGCATCTGCGGATGCATTATCTGATATTTTATTTTAATTTATTGATTCTGAAAAGTTGTTTTTGGTGTCTTCGCCTACTAAACAAGAGATTCAACCTGATCTCACATTTTCAGTTTTAATTCTCAATGCTGAAACCCTAATTAAATACATTCAGTGATGCAGAGCTTTAGACACTTAATGTATTTAGTTTTTTCAAAATTTGCATCTTGCAGTTTAACTAATGTTGACATTGTCTCTATCATCCAAATCCAGTCTCATGTGTAACACTGGACTGAACAATAAGGGGAATGTTGAAGGAAGTGAAATTTGCATTGGTTCATAACATCATAAGTGATAGGAGCAGAATTAGGCCATTCAGCCCATCAAGTCTACTTCGCCATTCAATCATGGCTGATGCATCTCTCCCTCCCACCCCATTCTCCTGCCTTTTCTACATAACCTCTGACACCCATACTAATCAAGAATCTATCTATCTCTGTCCTGAATATATCCGCTGACTTGGCCACCAGAGCCATCTGTGGCAAAGAATTCTACAGATTCACCACCCTCTGACTAAAGAAATTCCTTCACATTTCCTTCCTAAAAGAACCTCCTTAACTCTGAGGCTATGACCTCTAGTCCTAGACTAGTAGAAACATCCTCTCCACGTTGACTCTATCCAGGCCTTTCACTCTTCTGTATATTTCAATGAGGTCCCCCCTCATTCTTCAAAAACTCCAGCGAGTACAGGCACAGTGCTGTCAAATGCTCATCAAATGTTAACCTACTCATTCCTGGGTTCATTCTTGTGATCCTCCTCTGGACCCTCTCCAGAGCCAGTACATCTATCTTCCGATATGGTGTCTAGAATTGCTCACAATATTCCAAATGCGGCCTGATCCACCTTACAGAGCCTTAGCATTACATCCCTTTTTTTTGTATACAAACCCTCTCGACATAAATGCTAGGTGTAGATTTGTTACTACTTCATACCTGAATAACCTTTCAATATGAATACATTCAAAAAATGGTGGAACTCTCCCACCTCAATGCACTGAATTACTAAGAAATTGTCTGAAGAAGGGTTTCGGCCCAAAACGTTGCCTATTTCCTTCGCTCCATAGATGCTGCAGCACCCGCTGAGTTTCACCAGCATTTTTGTGGACCACTGAATTACTAACTCAGGTCATTTGGGATGGGCTCACACAGCTGGAGAGATTTGTGTTGTTGCATTTTAATTGATTGGATTGTGGGTTCTGGGCTTCACTGAGAATTGCACGTCTGTGACTGGCCTTAATAAGGTGTCAGTGGGTGCATCCCATTGCGCTACAGATTGAGGTAATTAGAGGATTCCAATGATGAAAGATTCAGGGTGGTCTGTGATGTGATAATGGTTTTTTTTTTTTGAAACACACAGATGAATGGTACCGCACTGATGAAATATTTTAGCAACGGCCCTTCATTAAGGCCTGACAAACCATGAGGGAATGCTGCCGAATGTACACCTCGGAAGGCTGAAATCTGCCATGAAGACAGGGTCAAGATGAATCATTTGGATGGGCTGGACAACATTCTTCTCTTCAGAAGTTACTTAGAACCATAGAAACATAGAAAATAGGTGCAGGAGTAGGCCATTTGGCCCTTTGAGCCTGCACCGCCATTCAATATGATCATGGCTGATCATCCAACTCAGTATCCCGTTCCTGCCTTCTCTCCATACCCCCTGATCCCCTTAGCCACAAGGGCCACATCTAACTCCCTCTTAAATATAGCCAATGAACTGGCCTCAACTACCTTCTGCGGCAGAGAATTCCAGAGATTCACCACTCTCTGTGTGAAAAACGTTTTCCTTATCTCGGTCGTAAAAAAATTCCCCCTTATCCTTAAACTGTGACCCCTTGTTCTGGACTTCCCCAACATCGGGAACAATCTTCCTGCATCTAGCCTGTCCAACCCCTTAAGAATTTTGTAAGTTTCTATAGGTTCCCCCCTCAATCTTCTAAATTCTAGCGAGTACAAGCCGAGTCTATCCAGTCTTTCTTCATATGAAAGTCCCTCTATGGCACGAATGTCTTTCCTCAGATTAGGAGACCAAAACGGTACGCAATACTCCAGGTGTAGTCTCACCAAGACCCTGTACAACTGCAGTAGAACCTCCCTGCTCCTATACTCAAATCCTTTTGCTATGAATGCTAACATACCATTCGCCTTCTTCACTGCCTGCTGCACCTGGATGCCTACTTTTAATGATGGGTGTACCATGACACCCAGGTCTCGTTGCATCTCCCCCTTTCCTAATTGGCCACCATTCAGATAATAATCAACTTTCCTGTTTTTGCCACCAAAGAGGATAACCTCACATTTATCCACATTATACTGCATCTGCCATGCATTTGCCCACTCACCCAGCCTATCCAAGTCACCTTGCAGCCTCCTAGCATCCTCCTCACAGCTAACACTGCCCCCCAGCTTCGTGTCATCCACAAACTTGGAGATGTTGCATTCAATTCCCTCGTCCAAATCATTAATATATATCGTAAATAGCTGGGGTCCCAGAACTGAGCCTTGCGGTACCCCACTAGTCACTGTGAAAAGGATCCGTTTACTCCTACTCTTTGCTTCCTGTCTGCCAACCAGTTCTCTATCCACATCAATACTGAACCCCCAATACCATGTGCTTTAAGTTTGTATACTAATCTCTTATGTGGGACCTTGTGGAAAGCCTTCTGAAAGTCCAGATATAACACATCCACTGGTTCTCCCTTATCCACTCTACTAGTTACATCCTCGAAAAATTCTATAAGATTCGTCAGACATGATTTACCCTTCATAAATCCATGCTGACTTTGTCCAATGATTTCAGCACTTTCCAAATGTGCTGCTATCCCATCTTTAATAACTGATTCTAGTAGTTTCCCACTACCGACGTTAGACTAACTGGTCTGTAATTCCCCATTTTCTCTCTCCCTCCCTTTTTAAAAAGTGGTGTTACATTAGCTACCCTCCAATCCTCAGGAACTACTCCAGAATCTAAAGAGTTTTGAAAAATTATCACTAATGCATCCACTATTTCTGGGGCTACTTCCTTAAGTACTCTGGGATGCAGCCTATCTGGTCCTGGGGATTTATCGGCCTTTAATCCATTCAATTTACCTAACACCACTTCCCGGCTAACCTGGATTTCACTCAGTTCCTCCATCTCATTTGACCCCCGGTCCCCTGCTATTTCCGGCAGATTTTTTATGTCTTCCTTAGTGAAGACAGTACCAAAGTAGTTATTCAATTGGTCTGCCATATCCTTGTTCCCTATGTTTAAGAGGGAACTGCAGATGCTGGAGAATCGAAGGTTACACAGAAAAGCTGGAGAAACTCAGCGGGTGCAGCAGCATCTATGGAGCGAAGGAAATAGGCAACGTTTCGGGCCGAAACCCTTCTTCAGACTGATCAGGGGTGGGGGTGGGTGGGGACAAGCAAAGTGGCCTTTTTTGATCCTTGTTCCCTATGATCAATTCACCCGTTTCTGACTGCAAGGGACCTACATTTGTTTTAACTAATCTTTTTCTCTTCACATATCTATAAAAGCTTTTGCAGTCAGTTTTTATGTTCCCTGCCAGTTTTCTTTCATAATCTATTTTCCCTTTCCTAATTAAGCCCTTTGTCCTCCTCTGCTGGTCTCTAAATTTCTCCCAGTCCTCTGGTAGGCTGCTTTTTCTGGCTAATTTGTACGCTTCATCTTTTGTTTTGATACTATCCCTGATTTCTCTTGTTATCCATGGATGCACTACCTTCCCTCATTTATTTTTTTGCCAAACTGGGATGAACAATTGTTGTAGTTCATCCATGCAGTCTTTAAATGCCTTCCATTGCATATCCACCGTCAACCCATTAAGAATCAATCGCCAGTCTATCTTGGCCAATTCACGTCTCATACCCTCAAAGTTACCTTTCTTTAAGTTCAGGACCCTTGTTTCTGAATTAACGATGTCACTCTCCATCCTAATGAAGAACTCAACCATATTATGGTCACTCTTGCCCAAGGAGCCACGCACAACAAGACTGCTAACTAACCCTTCCTCATTACTCAATACCCAGTCTAGAATAGCCTGCTCTCTCATTGGTTCCTCTACATGTTGGTTTAGAAAACTATCCCGCATACATTCCAAGAAATCCTCTTCCTCAGCACCCTTGCCAATTTGATTCACCCAATCTATATGTAGATTGAAGTCACCCATTATAACTGTTTTACCTTTGTTGCACGCATTTCTAATTTCCTGTTTGATGCCATCCCCAACTCCACTACTACTGTTAGGTGGCCTGTACACCACTCCCACTAGCGTTTTCTGCCCCTTAGTGTTTCGCAGCTCTACCCATATTGATTCCACATCCTCAAAGCTAATGTCCTTCCTTTCTATTGCGTTAATCCGCTCTCTAACCAGCAACGCTACCCCACCTCCTTTCCCTTTCTGTTTATCCCTCCTGAATATTGAATATCCCTGGATGTTCAGCTCCCAGCCTTGGTCACCCTGGAGCCATGTCTCCGTGATCCCAACTATATCATAGTCATTAATAGCTATCTGCACATTCAACTCATCCACCTGATTACAAATGCTCCTTGCATTGAGACACAAAGCCTTCAGGCTTGTTTTTACAACACTCTTACCCCTTATATTATTATGCTGAAAAGTGGCCTTTTTTGATTTTTGCCCTGGATTTGCCGGCCTGCCACTTTTACTTTTCACCTTGCTACCTATTGCTTCTACCTTCATTTCACACCCCTCTGTCTCTACGCTCACACATTTAAGAAACCCTTTCCCTTTAACTCCATCCTCCACAATCCCATTCGACACCCCACCCCCCTTATTCAGTTTAAAACCACCCGTGTAGCAGTGGCAAACCTGCCTGCCAGACCCCACACCTGTTAAGATGCAATCCGTCCATTTTGTACAGTTCCCCCTTACCCCAAAACAGATCCCAGTGATCTAAGAATCTAAATTCCTGTCCCGTGCACCAGTTCCTCAGCCACACGTTCAGGTCCCGTATCTCCCTGTTCCTGCTCTCGCCAACACGAGGAACTGGAAGCAAACTGGAGATAACAAGCCTGGAGGTCCTGCCTTTCAGCATTTTTCCGAGCCCCTACCAAATGCCGCCTCCAGCCTTTGCGTTCCTGAGAAGTTTAGACATTTGATTACCATCAGCTTCTTCAACAGAGACACAGAGAGAAAAAACGTGAAAGTAAAATTATGTTTTCTTGAATATTTCCAATGCCTCAAGTAAAGCGGAAAGGAAAAGCATTAAGAAAAATGTCTCATTTGTTTCCTTTGAGAGGGTAGCAGGAAACTGGTAAAATTAGTAAAGGTTTGGACACTTGATAAAGCTGACTGCACTCAATGAATATAAATCCTGTAAACCCATTGGCTGCAGTTTGTATCTGGGACAGATTTCTCTCATTGCTCCACCATAATAGTGCCTCATGGGGACTTAGCTCTCAGAAGTTGCTGAATCAACAATATCCAGCATATTGATAGATCTCCTGTCAGAGTGTATAAGGCATTTTGGCTTGGTGTAATTGAAGCCTTGAGTTTTAATACTATAAGGTTGCTTTTAGATAATATACACTCTATAATGTTCACTCTTGTGACCAGTATTAAAAGAACATCTTGAATTTTATATCGCATTTGTATTCTCTGGCAATTCCAAGGCATTTTACGTTGAGTCATTGAGTGATACAGTGTGGAAACAGGCCTTTCGGCCCAACTTGCCCACACCGGCCAACATATCCCAGCTACACTCATTCCACCTGCCAGCATCTGGTCCATATCCTTCCAAACCTGTCCTATCCATGTACCTGTCTAACTGTTTCTTAAATATATTATTTTTGATATCTTTTCAACTGCCTCTACTATAGGAATGCAGGAAGTGTAGTAAAGGGCCTATCCCACTTAGGCGATTTTTTAGGCGACTGCCTGCAACTAGGCTGTCATCACACATTCTCCTGTATGGTTGTGAATAGTCTCCTGAATCGCCCAATGAGCCGTAACATTTTTCTGGTCGCTGCTGGATTTTGAAATGTACAAAACTTTTCGGTGACAGTCGGCTTGTCATAGCTTGTCTTCTGTTAACGTAGGTGCTGTCGTAGGTTGTCGCCAGGATGACAAAGGTTGTCACCAGGTAATGTAGGTTGTCACCGGTGCTGACTTCGGTGAATTCCATTGTCGTAGTCACCGGCAGTCGCCTAAAAAATCGCCTCAGTGGGACAGGCCCATTAGTCCAGTCGCCGCTTTATCGACGACCTGCTACGACTATGACAGTCGATTTTGATTTGATTTGATTTAATTGATTGTCATTGTCTTCAATGAATCGACAACAAAATTATTTTTCCCTAACAGTCATATAAAAAATAAAATAAATAAAAACACAAAACACAGAGGAGGATTGTGTGGGGGGGGGGGTGTGGGTGTGGGGGAGGGGAAAGGGAGGGGGTGTGGGCAGGAAGCATGCAGAGGGGAGAGTGTGTGGGGAAGGGGTGGGGGGGAGGGTGTGGGGGAGGGGAGGGGGGTGGTGTGTGCGGGAGGGATTGGGTGGGCGGGGGTGTGTGGGAGAGGAGGGTGCTGGGGATGGGGGGGGGGGTTGTGGGGGGGGTGGTGTGTGGGGGGAGGGGTGGTGAGGGGGGAGGGTGGGGGGGGAAGGGGGGTGTGGGAGGGGGGGGGGGGGGGGGGGGGGGGGTGTAGGGGAGAGGGTGTGTGTGGGGGCAGGGGATTTGTGGGGGTGGGTGTGTGGGGGGGGGAAGGCGTGTGTGTTTGGGAAGGGGGGGGGTGTGGGGGGATGGGTGGGGATGCAGGGGAGGGGGGTGTGGGCAGGTGGGGTGTGGGTGGGGGTAGGGGGTGTGGTCAGGGGGGAGGGTTGTGTGGGTTGAGGATGTGGACAGGGGGGAGGGGTGTGTTTGGGCTGGGAGGAGGCGGGAGGTGTGGGTTGGGGGGGGGAGAGAGTTTGGAGAAAATATGGGGGTTGTGGGGCATATCACGGCGGAGGGGGGCAGGAGCCAGTGAGGGTGGGCAGAGGGGAAGGGGCTGGACTCACAGCGGTCGCTGGTCGCTGGTCATTGGTCGCTGGTCGTTCTCCTCCGCCGAGATCAGATTCTCCGCTTACCGTTTGGTGACATTTCCCACGCCGGTCCGGGCCGGGCCGTTTCCAGTCCCTCCGAAAATTGTGTCCTGTTGGAAACCACCGCTGGCTATCCACAGCTCCAGTAAAGATGCAATGGCGCAGGAAGGGGTGGACCGTCCCGCTGAGTGACAGGAGAAAAGACCAATCCACGCGGTGCTGAACGGCAGGAGAGGAGATCGATCTGCGCACGTGTGGTTTTTAAGATTTTTAAACCTCGCTAAAGTTTACATTTGAGCACCAATTGGAATGTGCTGCAATCGCAGTGCTGGAGAACAGTGAGTAAGCTGGCGAAAAATCGTAGCGCTATTGTGTAACGTTTTTGCGCAAATAGAATGACCACGCAACCAGAAGATAATAAGATCAGTGCTTTAGTTATGTATAGATAGAAGATTGGCTTCGATGAAATTGTAAATTGTCCTTAGTGTGTAGGATAGTGCTAACATATGGGGAACGCTGGTTGGTGCGAACTCAGTGGACCTAAGGGCCTATTTCCGCGCTTTTTCTCTGAAGTCTAAAGTCTAAAGGGTGAACACTTGAAAAGACACAACAGCATGGCTACAGATTGAAAACTGGAGAGTGGAGAAATCTTTTTTATTTACCATCAGTTTCAATGGACTGAATAGACCACATACATTTTGTAAATTATTTTTAAGATGTATGATGGATATCAGGCAATCATAAATATAAATGTTGTATAGTATATTTCAAATATTACCATTATATTTTTTGCTATATATTTAAATAATATTTATTATATGTGTGTGGGGACTGAGGAGCTCAACACTGCACATAATCTACCGAGCTACTTCTCCGAAGGATTATAAATGCAATTAACAGAAAGATATTATTCAAATATTAATGACCTGTTTTACATTTAAATTATCCCAGTGGCTGCACACATAGCCTCTCAGAAAACAGTTTCCTTGTCTCAAAGCAGCCTAACTTAAAAATCAACGAGGGGCTTTTTTCCAAGCTCTTGTTTTCTACGTAATATAAATTGGAGACATTTGAACAAATATCAGAGAGTTGGCTTGTGCTAATTTTTTATTGATTGTCAAGGGTACCAGTGCGAATTCAATAAGAAGGTGCATTTATGTTCTCAGTTATTAACAGGGGAGGGTAGCCTGAAATCAGTCAAAGAACCAGCCTATTGACAATTGATGTTTATCCCAACTCCACAAATAGTTAGGAACTGCCATCAGAGTAAACCACTGAATATATTTAATCAAACAATCATGACCATCAATCGACATGGTGTTCTAAACTTCTCATGGGTTAACATAGACCATTGTTCTAGTGCTGGATGGGAGAGGCTTCCTTGTTGAGATCCAACCTTCTCCATCACTATAAAGTGAGAAAAGAAATTAGACTAGGGTGGCACCAGGGCTGGCCTTAGATGCGGGGCCCAATTGGGAACAATTTTGGTGAGCCCCAGGTTCCCAGCCAAGGTCTGTAGAATCATAGAAATACAAATAAAGTCTATTATAGACTTCATATCTCTATGGTAGAATGGAAAGTAATCAAAATGTGGCCTTAAAAAGTGCCTGCGAGTTAATGGACCAAACAGATCTAAGCTACATTTTAATATAAAATTGCATACATGTTCGGCACGGACTAGAAGGGTCGAGATGGCCTGTTTCCGTGCTGTAATTATTATATGGTTATATGGTAAGTCTACAAGTAACAAACAAAATGTGTAGATCATCTCTGAAAAGTGCATAGTTACAGTACCACTTGTTTTAGTGACTGTGAAATGAAAAAAAAAATTAACTAGATCCTGGAAAGCCAACAACTAACCAGTCCAGGCATTAAATTTTGGGCTTCAGCCCCATCCTACCCTTTGGGCTTCTACCCCATCTAAACTTAGTTGTGTGTGTGAATGTGCCTTAGTTGTGTGTATGTTAGTTGTCTGTGTGTGATGTGTGTGTTAGTCGTCTGTGCGTTATGCATGTGTGTGTGTGTGTGTGGGAGGAAGGAGAGAAGGGAGGGAGAGAGAGAAGGGAGGAAGGAGAGAAGGGAGTGAGAGAAGTAGAGAAAGAAGGGAGCTGATTCAAACCTGCATCTCTGGCGCTGTAAGCACTGTAAATAAGGCATCAACCAAGCCATCAGGGAGAGAGCGCTTAGGACTGTGTGACCTTCTGGAGTGTCTCTGTATGATCGAGGCCAAGAGGGCTTGATCAGGCAGATACGAGGATCAAACCCGCAGTGATTAGGTACAGTAGTGGGACCTGTAATTGTGTTTAGTCAAAATAAAGTTTAGATGCGCAAGTGCTTGACTCAGTGATTTTTGACTGAAACTAGACAAGGGGGAAGCTTAGAACGAGCAATTTACATTGCAATAAGTATATCACTGATTCATTGCTTGGAATTTACTGTCATGGACTAAGCAGCTAACATTCCATTGAACAGCAACCTCAATAAGATTTGAAATATCCCTTTTGACATAGTGAACCACATAATTTCAGAAGTAGCATTGCACTCATTAGTTAAAATTGATTAATGGCATGGAAAAGCAACTGCTTCTTGAAACAATTTGGGACATAAAGTGCTGGAATAACTCAGTGGGCCAGGCAGCATCACTGGAGAACAAGGATAGTTGATGTTATGGGCAAGACTTCCAGAAGGGTCCCGATTCAAAATATTACCTCTCTATGTTCTCCATAGATGCTGCCTGATCCGTTGAGTTACTCCAGCAGTTGGTGTCCTTTTGTGTGGAATATAGTTTTACAGCAACAGAGAAACTGCAGATGAAAAAAGTGCAAGGACCATAACAAGGTAGAGTGGAAGATCGGATATCAAGACTACATCTTAACCTTGTGTAAACCAGCATCTGAATCTCCTTGTTTCTACTTGATGCAAAGTGCGTTATTCAAACTGAGGAAAAAGCTTTTGTGCTCGGCATCTTTTCAGTTACGCTGAAAGTGCTTTATGCCACTTAAATAGTTTCCAGGAGTAAAGCTTCTGTCTCACAGCTCCAGAGAACCCATGTTTTATCCTGATCTTTTGGTCTATCTGGGTGGAGTTTTTACAATCTTCATGCAATCACGTAGGTTCTCACTGAGGTTTCCAAACTCCACCACATCCCAAAGATGCGTGGGTTGGTAGGTTAATTGGCAACTGTGAATGGCTCTTAGGTGTAGGTGGGAGTTAGAATCTGGAGGAAGTAGATAGAAAAGTGGAGATAATAGGATTAATGTAGTATGTGGGTGGTTGATCGCAGGGTCACAGCAGATCGATAGGTCTGCTGTAGAAACAAGGAACTGCAGATACTGGCCTACACGCAAAATGCTTGAGTAAAGTGCAATGTGCTCAGCAGGTCAGGCAACATCTCTAGAAAACATGGAGAGGTGATGTTTTGTGTCAGGACCCTCCAGACTTCTGAAGAAGGGTTTCAACCTGAAACATCACCTATCCATGTTCTTTAGAGATGTTGCCTGACCCGCTTAAATACTCCAGCACTCTGTGTTAATAGGTCTGTTTCTGTGTTGAATAACCCTGTGAAACTGTTGTATTGTTGTGAAGGCCTGTCTGAAATCTGTGCGATTCAATCACTCACTGGTGACCATGGGAAAATGACCAGATAAATTGTGTTTAATATGTTTACAGAGAGATAAACACTGCTACGACACCAAGAGAATGCATTCACCCTTGCTTCAGGACAATGCTGTGGGAATTTTACATCCACCAAAAGAGCAGGTGAGCCCTTCATTTAACATCTGATCTGATCAGAAAGAATTAATCAACTTGCTTGGGTGGAGAGCTGGAAATTGTGTAGAGAAGATTTACGAGGATGTTGCCGGGACTCGAGGGCCTGAGCCAGAGGGAGAGGTTGAACAGGCTAGAACTCTATTCAATAGACAATAGACAATAGACCATAGGTGTGGCAGTAGGCCATTCGGTCCTTCGATCCAGCACCGCCATTCAATGTGATCATGGTTGATCATCCACAATCAGTACCCTGTTCTTGCCTTCTCCCCATATCCACGGACTCCGCTATATTTAAGAGCCCTATCTAGCTCTCTCTTCAAAGTATCCAGAGAACTGGCCTCCACTGCCCTGAGGCACAGAATTCCTCAGACTCACAATTCTCTGTGAGAAAAGGTGTTTCCACGCCTTCGTCTAAATGGCTTACCCCTTATTTTTAAACTGTGGACTTCTGGACTCCCCCAACATCGGTAACATGTTTCCTGCCTCTAGCGTGTCCAAACCCTTAATAATCTTATATGTTTCAATAAGATTCCCACTCATCCTTCTAAACAAGAAGTATACAAGCCCAGCCGCTTCATTCTCTCAGCATATGACACTCCCGCCATCCCAGGAATTAACCTTGTAAACTACGCTGCACTTCCTCAATAACAAGAATGTCCTTCCTCTAATTAGGGGACCAAAACTGCCCACAATACTCCAGGTGTGGTCTCACTAGGGACCTATACGACTGCACAAGAAACTCTTTGCTCTTATACTCTTGTTATCAAGGGCAACATGCCATTAGCTTTCTTCACTGCCCACTGTACCTGCATGCTTACTTTCATTGACTGATGAATAAGGACCCCCTAGATCCCAATGTACTTCCCCTTTTCCCAACTTGACACCATTTAGATAGTAATCTGCCTTCATGTTTTTGGTACCAAAGTGGATAACCTCACATTTATCCACATTAAACTGCATCGGGCATGCATTGCCCACTCCCCCAACCTGTCCAAGTCACCCTGTATTCTCATAGCATCCTCCTCACAGTTCACACTGCCATCCAGCTTTGTGTCATCTGCAAGTTTGCTAATGTTACTTTGAATCGCTTCATCTAAATCATTGATGTATATTGTAAATAGCTGCGGTCCCAGCATCGAGCCTTGCGGCACCCCACTAGTCACTGTCTGCCATTCTGAAAGGGACCCGTTAATCTCTACACTTTGTTTCCTGTCTGCCAACCAATTTTCTATCCATGTCAGCACTCTACCCCCAATACCATGTGCCCTAATTTTGCCCACTAATCTCCTATGTGGGACCTTATCAAATGTTTTCTGAAAGTCCAGGTACACTACATCCACTGACTCTCCCTTGTCCATTTTACTAGTTACATCCTCAAAAAATTCCAGAAGATTAGTCAAGCATGATTTGCCCTTCGTAAATCCATGCTGACTCGGACCGATTCTGTTATTGCAATCCAAATGTGCCGCTATTTCATATTTTTTGATTGACTCCAGCACCTTCCCCACCACCGATGTCAGGCTAACTGGTCTATAATTCCTTGTTTTCTCTCTCCTGCGTTTCTTAAAAAGTGGGATAACATTAGCTTTCCTCCAATCCACTGGAACTGATGTTGAATCTATCAAACATTGGAAAATTATCACCAATGCGTCCACGATTTCTAGAGCCACTTCCTTAAGTACCCTGGGATGCAGTCCATCAGGCCCTGGGGATTTATCAGCCTTCAGTCCCATCAGTCTACACAACTCCACTTTCTGTATAATGTGGGTTTCCTTCAGTTCCTCCATCACCCCAGATCCACTGGCCACTAGTACATCAGGAAGATTTTCTGTGCTCCTTGGTGAAGACGGATCCAAAGTACCTGTTCAACTCATCTGCCATTTCCTTGTTCCCCATAATAAATTCAACTTTTTCAGTCATCAAGGGTCCAATTTTAGTCTTAACTATTTTTTCCTCTTCACATACCTAAAAAAGCTTTTACTATCCTCCTTTATATTCTTGGCTAGCTTAGCTTCGTACCTCATCTTTTCTCCCAGTATTGCCTTTTTAGTTATCTTCTGTTGCTCTTTAAACATTACCCAATCCTCTTGCTTCCCGCTCATCTTTGCTACGTTGTACTCCTTCTCTTTTATTTTTATACTGTCCCTGACATCCCTTGTCAACCACGGTCGCCCCTTACTCCCCTTGGATTTTATTCCTTGGAGCACAGAAAAATGAGGGGTGATCTTAAAGAGGTGTACAAAATCATGAGACAAATAGATCGGATAAATGCATAAAGTCTCCTGCCCAGAGTAGGGGAATCGAGAACCAGAGGACATAGGTTTAAGATGAGGGGGGATAGATTTAATAGGAACCTGAGGGGTAACTTATCAACACAAAGGGAGGTTGCTAAATGGAATGTGCTGCTGGAGGAAGTAGTTGGAATACTATCGGAACTTTTAGGGAACATATAGACAGCTACATGGACAGAATAGGTTTAGTGGGATATGGGCATAACGCTGACAGGTGGGACTAGTGTAGATGGGACATGTTGGTTGGTGTGGGAAAATTGGGCTGAAATGTCTGTTTCCTCACTGTGTGACTCTTTGACTCCTTGAGTGCTAGGTTGGCTGATCCATGATGAAAATTCCCGAGTGCAATAAGTACAACTTGTAAGGCCAGGAATAGCATGGTTGTTAGAATACTAAGGTGAAGTCTGTAGATCTAGATGGCACAGCTTCTGGAGAGGCAGACCCAGAGATCAGAGCTATGTCCTGATCTCCGCTGCAGTCTGTGTGAAGCTGTGTGTAATACCTCCCTTTGACCACGTGGGTTTCATAAGGTCATCAGATCATAGGAGCAGAATTGGGGTTTTCGGCCCATCCAGTCTGCTCTGCCATTCAATCATGGCTGATCTATTTTTCCCTCTCAACCCCTTTCTCCTGCCTTCCCCCCCATAACTTTTGAAGTCCTTAATAATTAAGGACCTGTCCACTTAAAGAATACCCAATGACTTAGCCTTCACTACAGTCTGTGGCCATGTATTCCGCAGTTTCACTACCTTCTGGCTAATTAAATTCCTGCTCATCTCCACCCTAAAGGTTGGTCTTTTTATTCTGAGGCTGTGCCCTCTGGTCCTTGGCTCTCCCACCACTAGAAACAACCTCTCCGCATCCATTGGCCTGTCCTTCGGGGGCACTGTTCTCCTCCCACATCCCACACACTTGGGGATCATTGTGTTATTTGGCCATTGTATTTTGTCACAAGTGTGTGGGTCAGTAGGAATTGGTGGTAATACGTGCAGAACAAAGTAGCGTTAGTGTAGGTTGGGCTGCTGTAAATGGGTTCTTGGTGATCAGCTTGGACTCGGTGTGTGGGAAGGCCAGTCTATGCACGGCAATAATAAACCAAAAACCTAAACCTAAAAAGTGGTAGAAATGCATGTTTTTCCTTCTATATTTCACTTGAATATTTTGACCATTAATGCCATTGAAATTCCCCTGGGATAGGACATCTTGTCGACCCAGCAAAGATTAACTGAGCTTCCTCTCGACTCTCTATTGCATTGAATGGACCCTCCAAATGTATCCTACCAGTATCTCTCTGGTCTTTCGCACCCAGGGTCTTACTTTTTAAATCATTTTTCAAAGCAAAATACGTGTATGGATTATTTAAATAATTAATCCAATCGAATCTCATATTCAGACGGACAAAAGGCATAGAATGTAAATGTAAATGTTTCTGTTGTTTGCATAGTGTCCATGAGAGACCAATTCATTTATTACTGTACTTCATTGCCTGATCCTTCAAGGAGAGATATTCCCTTTGGATACTGTGTGCATTTTACACAAAGAAGGATCATTATTACTGTAGAGCTCATTTACTGATTGGATTAAGTGTCTTCTGGGTCTTTCACTTCAGTACTCTTGTATAGCTGTTAGCTCTCAGAAAATTATCTTCACGTACCACCTCCCATGCATTCTGCTTAGTAGTTGCATAGCTAAATCAACATCTTTATCCAGAATTTATAAATATTTAACATAGCACCTTTTACGTCTTATATGAGAGGGGCAAACGATAAAGGAGATTTGCGGGACAAGTTTTTTTACAGAGGGTAGTGAGTGCCTAGACCGCTCTGCTAAGGGTAGTGGTGAAGGCAGATGTGATAGTAGTATTTAAGATACTTTTAGATGAAACATGGATATACAGGGAATGGAGGGATATGGATTATGTATAGGCAGGCAAGAGTTGGTCTTGGAATCATGTTATGCACAGACATGTGGGCCATCGTAGGGCTGGCCGGCCTTGGAGTGTGGGGAGCGGTGGTGACTCGCTGCTGCGACTCGACTCCTGGGGCTCGGAGGCTCCAGCAACGCAGCCGCAGGTCCAGTGGACTGTGATATCGGGAGCTCGCAGGTCCGGGTGGAGAGAGAGACCGCTTCCCTGAGCTCCCGCAACGCGACTTCTCCAGCCCGTGTCGCGGGGTTGGAACGACCCGGAGCGGGGACGTACATCGCCCGGCACGGCTTCATGTCCGTGGGACATTACAGCGCCCGCTGTGAGCTCCAACACTGTGACTTTTAGACCGGGAGCGGGGCCGTAAATCGCCTGGCACGGCCTAAAATGGCCGTGGGACTTAGCATCACCCGCCGGGGGCTTCGGAGGAGAGAAATGAGACTGCTTACTTGCCTTCCATGAGCTCCTGTGAACGCGACTAAATTGTGTGTATGTCTGTAGGAAATTGTCTTTGTTTGTATGGCTGTGGAAACGGAATTTTGTTTGAGCCTCACTGAGGCTCAAATGACAATAAATATTGTATTGTATTGTATTGTATAAATGGGCCTGTTCCTGTGCTGTACTGTACTGTTCGATGTGCTGTGAATAATACATATTTTTACGCGTGTTTCAGTGCAATTGTGTTTATGCCTGGTTGAAGCATTATCTATCAGGAAATTGTCCAGATATTCACCTTGGCAAGAATGTCATTTTCCTCGAACGAATTGTACTGGTGGTGTTGTTATTCATGTGAGCAAGGTACATTTCTTGATGAGCAACAAGAATGTGCAACTACAACTCACTTATTTTACTCACTGTCAAACCCCACCCCAAGCCACCAACCACAAGTTGATGAAGTATTTCTTCTTGGACAGGGAGCAATAGCCACAGCACTGTGTGCATAAGGTCCACGCAGCCTTTAAGAGATCAACACCCGTGGGACTTTGGCATCCAATGCCGCCTGGGGGTCTTCGACAATGCGGGTGAGAAATGGAGAATGAAGCTAGTAAGGGGAGGGAAAAAACTTTGCCCTTCCATCACAGTGGGTTCACTACAGATGGCCGCCATGTTTGTGTGAATCCCAGCAGCAAGTAAAGATGCATCTGTAGGAAATTCTGTCTTTTTTCTCTTTTGTATGGCTACACTACATCAGCTGGGAAAGCATGCAAATTCAAAATAAAAGTATCTTGGCATACATAACAATAATAATCCAATACCAATGGCGATTGAAGGCTCTGATTTGTTGGTGTCACAAATTACGCAGGTGACAACTCAATGCAGTAGACAAGGAAATCATGCTATTGTGTTTTTCTAAATGTAACCCCACTTTTTAAGATGGGAGGGAGAGAGAAAATGGGAATTACAGTATCTAAACATCGGTATTGTATTTATTAAAGATTGTATAGTATTGGAAAGTGGGCCATGTTCCTGTTTACTGTACTGTCTGACGAATGTTCGATGTGCTAGTGAATAAGACATATTTTACGCTTCCAGTTTCAGTGCAATTGTTAGTTTAAGCACACGGCATGGGGGTGAAGCATTATGTTATCAAACAGGGAAATTGTCCAGAGGCAGTGATAGTCAAGGCTCAGTGCTGGGACAAGAATGTTAATTTGGATGAGGGAATTGAAGGCCTCAAACGAATGACACTAAGCTGGTGGTGTTGTTATTCATGTGAGCAAGGTACATGGATAGGCTGGGTGAGTGGGCAAATGCAGATGCAGTATAAGTGGATAAATGTGAGGTTATCCATTTTGGTGGCAAAAAACAAAGCAGACTATTTTCTAAATGGTGGCTCAAAGGGGGAGATGCAGCGAGACCTGGGTGTCACCCCATTGAAGGTAGCCAGGGTTGCACCCAACCACAAGTTGATGAAGTATTTCTTCTTGCAAAGGATTTGAGTATAGGAGCAGGGAGGTTCTACTGCAGTTGTACAGGGTCTTGGTGAGACCACACCTGGAGTATTGCGTACAGTTTTGGTCTCCAAATCTGAGGAAGGACATTATTGCCATAGAGGGAGTGCAGAGACGGTTCACCAGACTGATTCCTGGGATGTCAGGACTGTCTTATGAAGAAAGACTGTATAGACTTGGTTTATACTCTCTAGAATTTAGGAGATTGAGAGGGGATCTTATAGAAACTTACAAAATTCGAAAGGGGTTGGACAGGCTAGATAGAGATTGTTCCCGATGGGAATGCACAAGGGGTGTGGGTAAATCCTTTAAAACCGAGATGAGAAGATCTTTGTTGTGAATCTCTGGAACTCTCTGCCACAGAGGGTAATTGAGGCCAGTTCATTGGCTATATTTAAGAGGGAGTTAGATGTGGCCCTTGTGGCTAAGGGGATCAGGGGGAATGGAGAGAAGGTAGGTACGGGATACTGAGTTGGATGATCAGCCATGATCATAATGAATGGCCATCAAGGGCCAATTACTCCTGCACCTTTCTATGTTTCTTTTTTCTACAGCTGGTGGATGACCGCCATATGCTAATTATTTAATGCTGCCACAAAAAAATCCCAGCAGCAAGTATGTAAGATGAATGCACCCTGTTCCTTCTATATTGGACATCCACTCTTTGTATTTGCATCTAATTTGCTCTAACTTATAATGTTGTACTAATGTACACTACAACCTTTGCGTTAAACTCTGACTGGGAGGAGAAATTTTAAAACTGTTTAAATACTAAGCGCTAATTATTTGCTTCAACACCTGCAAAAATTTTAAAAAACATAAAATTATATTAGGGACATACACTAAAACCCCTGAAGTCCCAATAATAATCCAACACCACAGCACCTGGCAATTGAAGGCTTGGGCCTTTGTTGGTGCCTCACTTTCTTAGAAGTTTAAAGAGATTCAAAATGTCTCCGAATGCTTCAACAAACTTCTGCAGATGTACTGTAGAAAGTATCCTGACAGTTTTAATTTCTATGTTCTATGTTTCTATGTTTCTAAAGGTAAATTTCAGGTTTTGGGTCTAGATTTATTATTTTCACATTTACCAAGGTACAGTGAATAGCTTTCTTTTGCATTCTTTCCAATTAGATCAGATAATACTCTGCGGATATAGAAACATAGAAACATTGAAAATAGGTGCAGGAGTAGGCCATTCGGCCCTTTGAGCCTGCACCGCTATTCAATTTGATCATGGCTGATCACCAAAAACAATATCCCATACCTGCCTTCTCTCCATACCCCCTGATCCCTTTAGCCACAAGGGCCACATCTAACCCCCTCTTAAATCTAGCCAATGAACTGGTCTCAACTACCTTCTGTGGTAGATAATTCCACAGATTCACCACTCTGTGTAAAAAAATATTTTCTCATCTTGGTCCTAAAAGACTTCCCTCTTCTTAAATAATCCTTAAATAATCCTAATATAATCATGTCAAACGCAGGTACAATAGATAGAGCACAGGGGAAGATACAGAGTGCAGAATAAGGTGCTCAGCATTGTTGCACATCTGTTCCATAGACAAGGCCTATGTGCATGACCAATGGTGCTTTTTTTATTATTGTATTCTTACATGAAGTGAAATGTACTGTTCATTTTAGTGCATCTATAAATGGTAGAATCCATTTTTCAAGCATGGTCGAATAATTCATGTTTAAAATGGAGGCATGGGAGTGCAGATGATCTCTGCTCATTAGGTAAATGTCGAACATACTTCATGATACTCTTCAGAGAATGCCAGGGAAAATGAGGTTTAGGATTCCAGTGAGTGAGAAAAGAACTGGCATCCAGGGAAGGTTTATCCTTTCAGAAGTGGCCTTTTTTCCCCTGTTCTGCAGGAAGCATGAGTGGTTAGGGGGATGATTCTACTCCCAGCAGAAGTGCAAATCATAAAGTAGAACACAGAAATGGCAGGCACACAGCCTCTCATTTTTCAACCATTAACTTTAACGGTTTGGGAAATCACAGACCACTTATGTTTTTGAATAAGAACACTCCATGAAGCATTACTTTGTATAGCTGTTGTTGGAGACAAGAGCTTATAAAAAAACTGCAATCAAACAGAGGACTCAATGCCATGGGGTTACAGAGAAGTACAGCACAGAATCGGGCACTTCTTCCCTTCAGGCCTGTACCGACTATAATGCACCCATTTTCTACAAATCCAACCCTAACAAATTCCATTCTCCCCACATTCCCATCAGCTCCTTTGCCCCCTAACCAGATGCTACCACTCGTCTATACATTAGGGGCAATTTATAGAAGGCAATTATTCTACCCGTCCCCACAGTTTAGAGACGTGTGTGGAAACTGGCGGGCCCAGGAGATATCCATGTGGTAAACGGGAGAATGTTCAAATTTAATACATACAGCATCAGAGATCAGAAGGAATCCAGGTCAGTGGAGCATTGAGGTTGGAGATCTATAGGCTACACCACTGTGCTGCCTAATCAAAGAGGCATAAGGCCTTAATCTCTCTTGGACTAATGTGACAGTTTTAGTCTTGTCTTGTTGTAATATTGGGATGGATGGGGAGGTTCACTAGATTAATTCACCATTTAAGACATCAAGTCAACAAAGATTTTGGACTCCACAGTTTGGAGGAGTATGTTTTTGGAGAGATCAGGGCTAGCATGAATGTACTCCAGCTATAACTGTCGGATCTAGAGCAACTTCATTCAAGGGTAACCAATGATCACTAGACAGATAAGTTCAGGAAAGTGAAATGGAAATGTAAAAATGCTGCTGCTGAAAATCTGCAATAAATAATGAATATTTATATCAGTAATACACATGATTACACAGATGATACCCAATCAAAACTGGCACATGAGATGGGTGGAATTGCTGACATGCTGCCCTTCTGTTGGTGGAGTTCTGATGACGGGTCTCCAACCTGAAAGTTTACAGGTTCCAGGAACAGAATTAGTCCATTCAGCCCATCGATTCCACTCTGTCATTCGATCAACGCTGATCCCCACTCAACCCCATTCTGCCTTCTGCCTACAACCTTGGACATCCTTATTAATCAAGAAACATTAACCTTGTTTCTCCTTTCACAAACGCTGCCAAAACTGTGGAGTGTTTCCACAATTTTCTGAATGGATTACAGACATTTGTTTGTACCAACAAGATATTAGAAAATCAAATGAAGAGATTTTTGAATTTCTGTTTGGGATCTGAGCATCACTGGCTAGGCCATTATTTATTGATCATCCCTAATTGTACTTGAGCTAAGTGGCTCACTGGCCTATTTCAGAGAGTATTTAAAAATCAACCACATTGGAGGATATGGAGTTGGGATACAAGCCAGACTAGATAATGATGACAGACTTTCTTCGCTCGAAGGACTGGTGAAAGGTTTAAAAAAAAAAACAACAAATGTCATGGCAATCCATTCGTTTTGTGGTCAATATTGTTAATAGTCATAGTCATGTAGCTAACAGCATAGAAACAGATCCTTTGCCCAACTTGTCCATGCTAGCTCCACTTGCCTGTGCCTGATCCATGTCCCTCGAAAAATGTTCCTATCCATGTACCTGTCCAAATGTCTTCAATGTGATAATTATACCCTCCTCTATCTCCTCAGCTGACAACTAATTGCATTTATGCACTGCATTCTGTATGAAAATGTTGACCCTCGGTTCCCTTTTAAATGTTATGCTTCTCACCTTAAGTCTATGTCCTCTAGTTTTACACTCCCCAACTTTGGGGTAAAAACTGTGGCTATTCACCCAATCTATGTCCCTTATAATTTTATCATTGCTATACCTCCTACATTCCAGGGAAAAAAAGACCTAGCCTATCCAAGTTCTCCTTATAATGTAAAACCTTCCAGACCCAATTTCACCCATGTAAATCTATTTTGCACGCTTTCTAGTTTAATTAAATGTTTAAAATTATTATTTTTCCTAAATTCAAGATTATCTCTATACTTTTAAAACTGTGTGCGTGCGTGTGTGTGTGTGTGTGTGTGTATGTCATTTCGCCTTTGAAACGTATCTCCTCGAAAACATGGAGATTTTTACAATTTCGGTAGGGATTTAACATGATTTCATTAATGCACTCCTCTCTAAATTTGGTCAAATATTTCTTGAGATTTTGAATAAAGTTGTTCACAAAACTCACTTTTTAAAATATAATCGCCGCTTGCCAGCTGCTGACATCACAATGCCCACATGCTCACCAATCCAGGCCCACCTGCCTCCTGGTCCCGCCACCCCACCGCTGTGGATTAAAGGCATAGAAACATCGAGACAGTTCTGCAGAACAAACATTCTACAGCTCCGTTCCGTTATAGGATCTTTATGCGGCAGCGGCGCCTCACGTGCTGAACCTTCTCCTCATTGTCGGCGCAGCTCGTGAAGCCCCGCCCACCTGCATGCTCATTCCAGCTTTGGGTTTCCAGAGTCAGAAGCCGCTTCTCTCTCTCTCTCTCCTCATTTGACAGCCCACTCACTCGCCCAGCTCCCCTCCACCCCCCCTGCTCTTCTCACCTCCTCCCCTCTCCTTCCTCCCTCTCTCCCCTCTCCTCTCTACCAAATATCCTATACCGCCATAGGATCTTTGCTCTCTACCCCTCACAGGGGCCGATCATCTGGCCCTGTCCCCCCCCCCCCCGGCCAGGCCCGGCTCTGTCACGCATGTGGAAGCCATGATCGGCTGGTCCCCCCGCTGCTTTTCACATCGAGACAGTTCTGCAGAACAAACTTCTACAGCTCCGTTCCGTTATAGGATCTTTATGCTCCTTCTCTCTCTCAGCGGCGCCTCACGTGCTGAACCTTCTCTCATTCTCGGCGCACCTCGTGAACCCACCCTGCCCCGCCACCTGCTCTCTCTCTCTCCCTCTCTCTCCCTCCCTCACTCTCTCCATCTCTCTCTCGCCTCTCTCTCTCTCTCTCTTGCTCATCCGCCTCTCTCTCGCCACACTCTCTCTCTCTCTCTCTCCCCTCCACCCCCCCTCTCTCTCTCTCACCTCCTCCCTCTCTCTCTCTCTCCTCCTCTCTCCCTCTCCCTCTCCCCCCTCCCTCTCTCTCCCCCCTTCCTCTGCCCACACCCAAACAATTCAATTTACACAAACATCCTTCACAGTGAATCTCCTCCTCACTGTGATGGAAGGCAAAGTCTTTTCTCTCCTCTGCACCATTTTTCCCCGATGTCAAAGCCCCAGGCGGGCGATGGTAAGTCCCACGGCCATTTAAGGTCGCGCTGGGCGAAGTACGGCCCCTCTCCAGGCCCAAACATCCCAAAGTTGGAGCCCTCGGCGGGCGCTGGAATGTCCCGCGGCCACTAAAGCCACGCCAGGCAATGTACAGCCCCCTCTGGGTCAATCCAACCCCGCGACACGGGCTGGAGAAGTTGCATTGCGGGAACTCTGAAAAGCGGTCTCCCACTCGGACCCGCGAGTTCCCGATGTCACAGTCCACCGGACCTGCGGCAAGAGCCTCCGAGCTCCGGAGTATTATTCACTGCTACCACATCCATATCAAAGACGATTCATTTGTACATCTCCATATAGAAATCAGGACACTAGTCCTGGCCTAGCACATCTGACACTATTGTCATGTAATCTTTCCATGTCATTTGTTGAAGGCAATGCGGTATCAACCAGCCACAATGTAATTTGCTTCCTTTCCTGTCAGTTGGAGCTGAGGTAAACATAGATGGCTGCTACCTCACTGTTCCAGAGAGTTGGGTCCAATCCTGACCTCTGGTGCTGTCTGTGTGGAGTTTGCATGTTCTCCCTGTGACGATTAGGTGCTCCGATTTTCTCTCACATCCCAAGATGCACGTTAATATTTCATTTTGTTTCCCCTCCATATTAGATTATGATTCTTTATTTGAAATCTTTGATGAAATGTAGCCTCTTCTTAAATTTTCTTAAAATGTTCAATAAATCTTTAGTGCCGTGATTTCCAGAATGCTAATAACTCAATTTAATCCATGAGAGAGCCTCTATCACATACAATAGGTTCATCATCTATGGGTATTGGTATTGACCTGTCTGAATAAGGTTATTATTTCTAACAGTCTCGCCGTTTCCACACTTTCTCCAATTCTGTACCTCGCGTCCTCATCCATCATAGTATTATTCAGCAGTACCAAACAACCCAATAGCATATCTAGTACAACCACTGTCTCACAGGCCCAGTTACCTGGGCTCAGTATTAAACTCTGATGCTGTCTGTCTGGAGTTTGCACATTTTCCCTGTGACCATGTGTGTTTCACGCAGTTTCCTCCCACATCACAAAGACTTGAGGGTTGGTAGATAATGCCCCTGTCCCACTTAGGAAACCAGAACGGAAACCTCTGGAGACTTTGCGCCAGACCCAAGGTTTCCATGCGGTTCCCGGAGGTTGCAGGTGGTTGCCGGAGGTTGCAGGTAGTGGAAGCAGGTAGGGAGACTGACAAAAACCTTCGGGAACCACACGGAAACCTTGGGTGGGGCGCAAAGTCTCCAGAGGTTTCCGTTCAGGTTTCCTAAGTGGGACAGGGGCTTTAGTTTGCTCCTGTAAAAGTGCCCCTTTTATGAGTGCGATGCCAGAGAATTGGGATCTGAGATGTGTTGTGCAGTGTTGGGTGTGACTGTCGATGTCAGGAAGTTGGATTAACAACATGCAATAAGACCTGAGCTGAGGGAAGGGAGGGAAGAGTCAACCACTTGTGCTTTAACATCTTGGCTGTTGTTGATACGATGCATAGATACCGACTTATACTGATAATCCAACTCTGGGGTCAATTCCACTGATTCTTGGATTTGGCCAGGTCAGGTCAGGTCAGGTCAGGTCGGGGGGGGGGTCACCCCGCCACGGGTACCATGTAATCCCGTGCTACCTGCTCCATGGTCGGATAGTCGGCGACAAAACCGACTCCGCCACCTGGTTTGCCAGGTGAGGAGGGGACTGTGGACCCCCAGCAGGGCCACAAACAAGATCTGTCAAAGGGGGGATGAGCTTCTAGTGAGCCAATGGCCATCCACACTTCAGTAGAAGTTGCAATCACTGTCGTACATAACATTGTAAGGAATGATGATAAACCACACACACCAAAATCCTGTACTTGTAATTGTAATTGTAATTGTAAATCTTTATTGTCATTTCCTGAGTATTCGCATACCCAGAGGAAACAAAAAAACGTTGCTCAACCAGTGTCCATTCAGTTTGCATTAAAAATAAATAGGAATTAAAATTAAAAAATACATGTCATGAACAAATTTAACACTCTACTAAACATTCAACAGCCGTTCCGACCGGCAGCGGCACAACAGTGGCTCTGCTGCAGTGTGGGGGTTTGTGCGCGATACTTGGCAGGGGGCAAAGTCCATTTAACAGTCTTATAGCCTGTGGGAAGAAGCTGAGGAGCATCCTGCTGGTTTTGCAGCTAATGCTCCTGTACCTCTTCCCAGATGGGAGGATGGAGAAAATGTCATGCGATGGGTGGTAAGGGTCTTTGATGATGGAGATGGCTCTGTTGATACATCTCTTCTTGTATATGTCCAGCAGGAAGGGGAGTGGAGCACCAATAATCCTGTTTGCGGTCTTCACTATCCTGTCCAGTTGGTGCCGTTCTTCCAATGGAACTGGAGGACAGAGATGTGTGGTGCGTCCATCACCATTCCCGTCGGAAACTAGCACCACTGCATCACTAATGTTTTCATCGATGATGAATGAATTGGATTTGGGGATGGTCCCCTCCATTCCTCGGTGAATAGGTCCTACTGATGGGATATTGGAGTCCATTTCCCTCAACCAAGGTTTCTTATGTTGCACTGAATTACTGTGATATGTCATTTTGTTAATTAGTCTAATATATCAGCAAGTTAACCCAGTTTTGGTCCTCATTCTTCACCTGAAGGGAAAGATAAAACTGACTGGGCAGTCAACTATGCTAATGAGTAATGGAATTGGCCTTAGCAATGGAAAAGTGCGGAGATAAAAATAGAAAGTTCACATCAGATCCATATTCCAGCTGATAAGCAAATTGGGTGATTTACCATTCTTGACATTAGATAAAGTCACTGAATAAAGAGACAAAACTGAATTGCATTCCAATCATATTTGCACCATGACATTAAACTGAGTTAATACGTAGCGAGGTCATCTTTTCTGTGATTGCAGGATTATAGCCCGAAGTGGGACACCATTTCCTCCCCCGAGCCTAAAGTAGCTCTTTGATGATCTTTGCAATTTGTCTCAACCTTTTGTTCCCTCTCAATAGGTCTGAATTTATATTTATTTTAAAATATCTCTACAATTTCCTGGCTTGAAAGTTGTTTTATTTGTACTACTTCAGGCTATGAGTTTGTTTATGGGAGAAGGCAATAAAACATCAACAGAGAGAGCTACCAGGCACTCGATCTACTGGGAGGGAGAGAAAAAAAAATCACAAAACTGGGCAAAAATATGTGTGAAACTCACACAGTGGTGATTTACATGTAGAGTCACAGGGGCTGCATGATTTGCGACAGGGCTTTGTGTAGAGATCACAACTGCTGGGGCATCGCCGTGCAGATCAACGGGATGGTTAAGGGTGGCAGAGTGGCACAGCTGGAAGAGCTGTTTTGTCCAAAGGTCAGAAACTCGGCTTCAATTCTGACCTTGGGTGTTGTGTTTGGACGTTCTCTCAGTGAACGTAAGTGGCGGCGCTGCCTTGCAGCTGCGGCTCGCCTGCAGTCCCTTTGTCTTTTCTGTTTTTTGTTTTTTTTTGGCCCGTTGTTGCAGTTTATTTCGGTTTATTTAGTTGTGTATGTGTGGGGTGGTGGGTGTGGTATGTTTTTTGACTCTTCCTTCAGGGGGGGATACGACCTTTCCTGCCGTGTCCCCCGTCTCCGTGGCCGACTGCGCTGAGGCCTTTCGTGGTGCTGGCGGCCTCCAACTGCGACCGACTTCGAGGCTGTGGAGGCAGAGCCAGGATTTACCAACTGGCCGACTTCGGGGCTGTGGTTGCGGTGCGACCCAACTTCCGACCCGACTTTGGAGCCTCGGAGGCTCGGCCGCGGGTCAGTGGACGACATCATCAGGAGCTCGCAGGTCACAGGTGGTGACTTGATTTTCCAGAGCTCCCACAGCTACAGCTGCGTCCGCTGGACTGGAGGGCGACAGCTTCGGCAGCTTTGACCGCCCTGGGCCGCGGAGTTTGAACCGGCCCGTTTGCGGAGCACGGATTGAGCTGCGGGACTTACTTACCATCACCCGGCGGGATCATAACATCGGAGGCTTGGATTGGCTCAGCGCAGAGGGAGAGCAAGGAGGGAAGAGACAATGACTTTGGGACTTTAAACTGTGTTGAGTGTTTGTTATTTATTCTATGTTATGACTGCAGGATAAACCATTTCGTTGCACTGAAAAGTGTAATGACAATAAATTGAATCCAAGTGACTGTGAGCTCAGCACCGACGCCTAAATCCTAAAAAAACATGCGGGCTAGTAAATCGCCAGTCATGTGTAGCTGACTGGCGTGAGACTTAATATATCTATTTTGTTCCGTAATCATGGAAATGACTGGTGCACACTGGATTCCTCATTCCCCCTCAGGCCTTCACTATGGAGTATTGTGTTCAGATTTGGTCACCCAGCCATAGGGAAGGTGCCACTAAGTTCGAAAGAGTACAGAAAACTTTTACAAGGATCTTACAGAGGTGTATAAAATCATGAACAGGATAGATAGGTTGAATGCAGAGTTTTCTCCCAGTGGTTTGGGAAATCAAGAATTGCAGGACATATGGTTATGGTGAGAGGAGAAAGATATAAAAGAAACCCGAGGAGAAAATATTTCACGTAGTGGATGTTACGTATATGGAACGTGAAGCCAGAAGAAGTGGCTGAAGCATGTATTGTGGCACCATTTAAAGTTATTCGGATGGGTACATGGATCGGAAATGTTTAGCAATGGTTTAAATGTGAACAAGTGGAACAAGCTCAGATGGTCTTCGTGTTCGTCATGGACAAGTTGGGCCAAGAGAGTCAATAGTCAAGAGTCAAGAAACATAGAAAATAGGTGCAGGAGTAGGCCATTCGGCCCTTCGAGCCTGCACCGCCATTCAATATGATCATGGCTGATCATCCAACTCAGTATCCTGTACCTGCCTTCTCTCCATACCCCCTGATCTCTTTAGCCACAAGGGCCACATCTAACTCCCTCTTAAATATAGCCAATGAACTGGCCTCAACTACCTTCTGTGGCAGAGAGTTCCAGAGATTTACAACTCTCTGTGGGAAAAATTATTTTCTCATCTCGGTCCTAAAGGATTTCCCCTTTATCCTTAAACTGTGACCCCTTGTCCTGGACTTCCCCAACATCGGGAACAATCTTCCTGCATCTAGCCTGTCCAACCCCTTAAGAATTTTGTAAGTTTCTATAAGATCCCCCTTCAATCTTCTAAATTCTAGTGAGTACAAGCCGAGTCTATCCAGTCTTTCTTCATATGAAAGGCCTGACATCCCAGGAATCAGTCTGGTGAACCTTCTCTGTACTCCCTCGATGGCAAGAATGTCTTTCCTCAGATTTGGAGACCAAAACTGTACACAATACTCCAGGTGTGGTCTCACCAATACCCTGTACAACTGCAGTAGAACCTCCCTGCTCCTATACTCAAATCCTTTTGCTATGAATGTTAACATACCAGTTGCTTTCTTCAGTGCCTGCTGCACCTGCATGCCTACTTTCAATGACTGGTGTACCATGACACCCAGGCCTTGTTGCATCTCCCCTTTTCCTAATCGGCCACCATTTAGATAATAGTCTACTTTCCTGTTTTTGCCATCAAAGTGAATAACCTCACATTTATCCACACTATACTGCACCTGCCATGCATTTGCCCACTAACCCAGCCTATCCACTTTGCAGCCTCCTAGCATCCTCCTCACAGCTAACACTGCCCCCCAGCTTCGTGTCATCCGCAAACTTGGAGATGTTGCATTCAATTCCCTCGTCCAAATCATTAATATATATTGGGAATAGCTGGGGTCCCGGCCCTGAGCCTTGCGGTACCCCACTAGTCACTGCCTGCCATTCTGAAAAGGACCCGTTTACTCCTACTCTTTGCTCCCTGTTTGCAAGTCAGTTCTCTATCCACATCAATACTGAACCCCCAATGCCGTGTAGTTTAATTTGTATACTAATCTCTTATGTGGGACCTTGTCGAAAGCCTTCTGAAAGTCCAGATATAACACATCCACTGGTTCTCCCCTATCCACTCTACTAGTTACATCCTTGAAAAATTCTATAAGATTCGTCGGAAATGATTTACCTTTTGTAAATCCATGCTGACTTTGTCCAATGATTTCACCACTTTCCAAATGTGCTGCTATCCCATCTTTAATAACTGACTCTAGCAGTTTCCCCTCCACCGATGTTAGACTGACTGGTCTGTAATTCCCCATTTTCTCTCTCAATTCAATTCAACTTTAATGTCATTGCATAGATACAAGTGTGGGTACAACGAAATGCAGTTTAGCGTCAGTCCGTAGTAATAGCGCAATATAGAAATAAAAATACAGAATAAGCAAACAATGTGGACGGAGAGACTGGAGAAATCTATCGGCGGGATTCCGATTTCAGCAATGTGATAGTGTTGTTGTAGAAGCTGTTCCTCATCCTACTAGTACGAGACCTGAGGCTCCTGTACCGCCTCCCTGATGGGAGGAGGGCAAACAGTCCATGGTGAGGGTGGGAGGGGTCTTTGATGATCTTCCCGGCCCGTCTCAGACACCGTTTTCGGTGGAGGGCATCCATGGCAGGGAGCAGAGCACCGATGATGTACTGAGCGATTTTCACCACCCATTGTAGTGATGTGGTAAACCCGATGATGGTGTGGTAAATTGGATTAGTAAGTATGCAGATGATACTAAGATAGGTGGGGTTGTGGATAATGAAGTAGATTTTCAAAGTCTACAGAGAGATTTATGCCAGTTGGAAGAGTGGGCTGAAAGATGGCAGATGGAGTTTAATGCTGATAAGTGTGAGGTGCTACATCTTGGCAGGACAAATCAAAATAGGACGTACATGGTAAATGGTAGGGAATTGAAGAATGCAGGTGAACAGAGGGATCTGGGAATAACTGTGCACAGTTCCCTGAAAGTGGAATCTCATGTAGATAGGCTGGTAAAGAAAACTTTTGGTGTGCTGGCCTTTATAAATCAGAGCATTGAGTATAGAAGTTGGGATGTAATGTTAAAATTGTACAAGGCATTGGTGAGGCCAATTTTGGAGTATGGTGTAAAATTTTGGTCGCCTAATTATACGAAGGATGTCAACAAGTACAGAGAGTACAGAGGAGATTTACTAGAATGTTGCCTGGGTTTCAGCAACTAAGTTACAGAGAAAGGTTGAACAAGTTAGGGCTTTATTCTTTGGAGCACAGAAGGTTAAGGGGGGACTTGATAGAGGTCTTTAAAATGATGAGAGGGATAGACAGAGTTGATGTGGATAAGTTTTTCCCACTGAGAGTAGGGAAGATTCAAACAAGGGGGACATGACATGAGAATTAAGGGACAGAAGTTTAGGGGTAACATGAGGGGGAACTTCTTTACTCAGAGAGTGGTGGCTGGGTGGAATGAGCTTCCAGTGAAGGTGGTGGAGGCAGGTTCGTTTTTATCATTTAAAAATAAATTGGATAGTTATATGGACGGGAAAGGTATGGAGGGTTATGGTCTGAACGCAAGTGTATGGGACTAGGGGAGATTACGTGTTCAGCACGGTCTAGAAGGGTCGAGATGGCCTATTTCCGTGCTGTAATTGTTATATGGTTATATATGGTTATATGGTTGTAGTGCCTTCCTGTCCGCTACAGTGCAACTGCTGTACCATACCGTGAAGCAGGTGGTCAGGATGCTTTCGATGGTACAGCGGTAAAAGTTGGTCAGGATCTGGGGGGACAGGTGAGCTCTCTTGAGCCTCCTCAGGAAGTAAAGGCGCTGCTGCGCCTTTTTGATCAGCTTGGAGGTGTTGAGGGACCAGGACAGATCCTCCGAGATGTGTGCCCCGAGGAATTTGTAGTTGGAGGAGCGCTCCACCTCAGTCCCGTTTATATGGATGGAGGTATGTCTGCCCCCTCTGTTCTTCCTAAAGTCAACAATAATTTCCTTGGAGTTGAGGACGAGGTTATTGTTGGCACACCAGGTGGTCAGGTGTTGGATCTCCTCCCTGTAGGCTGACTCGTCGTTGTCACTGATCAGTCCTACCACCGTGGTGTCGTCGGCAAATTTAATAATGGCGTTGGATCCATTCTTAGGGATGCAGTCATGGGTGAAGAGGGAGTAGAGGCGAGGGCTGAGCACACAGCCCTGTGGCACGCCGGTGTTCAGTGTTATAGTGGAGGAGGTGAGGTTGTTGACCCTAACAGACTGTGGTCTGTTGGTGAGGAAATCCAGTGTCCAATTGCAGAGGGAGGTGGAGATGCCAAGTCCGATGAGTTTGGTGATCAAGCTGGCGGGGATGACAATGTTAAAGGTAGAGCTGAAATCAATGAACAGCAGCCTGATGTAGGAGTTATTGCTGTCCAGGTGGGTCAGGGCAGAGTGTAGGGCTGCCGATATGGCGTCCTCTGTAGACCTGTTGGTCCGGCAGGCAAACTGATGGGGGTCCAGTGTGGGGGGGAGGCTGGCTTTGAGGTGAGCCAAGATCAGCCGTTCAAAGCACTTTGCAAAGCACTCCCTCCCTTTTTAAAAAGTGGGGTTACATTAGCTACCGTCCAATCCTCAGGAACTACTCCAGAATCTAAAGAGTTTTGAAAAATTATCACTAATGCATCCACTATTTCTGGGGCTACTTCCTTAAGTACTCTGGGATGCAGCCTTTCCGGCCTGGGGATTTATCGGCCTTTAATCCATTCAATTAATCTAACTCCACTTCCCGGCTAAACTGTATTTCACTCAGTTCCTCCAACTCATTTCACCCACAGTCCCCTGCTATTTCCGTCAGATTATTTATGTCTTCCTTAGTGAAGACGGAACCAACGTAGTTATTCAATTGGTCTGTCCTTGCTCCCTATGATCAATTTGCCTATTTCTGACTGCAAGGGACCTATATTTGCTTTAACTAACCTCTTTCTCTTCACATACCTATAAAAACTTTTGCAGTCAGTTTTTATGTTCCCTGCCAGTTTTCTTTCATAATCTATTTCCCTTTCCTAATTAAGCCCTTTGTCCTCCTCTGCTGGACTCTGAATTTCTCCCAGTCATCTGGTAGGCTGCTTTTTCTGGCTAATTTGTACGCTTCATCTTTTGTTTTGATACTATCCCTGATTTCCCTTGTTATCCACAGATGCACTACCTTCCCCGATTTATTCTTGTGCCAAACTGGGATGAACAATTGTTGTAGTACATCCATGCAGTCTTTAAATGCCTTCCATTGCATATCCACCGTCAACCCTTTAAGAATCAATTGCCAATCAATCTTGGCCAATTCACGTCTCATACCCTCAAAGTTACCTTTCTTTAAGTTCAGAACCATTGTTTCTGAATTAACAATGTCACTCTCCATCCTAATGAAGAACTCAACCATATTATGGTCATTCTTGCCCAATGGGCCACGCACAACAAAACTGCTAACCAACCCTTCCTCATTACTCAATACCCAGTCTAGAATAGCCTGCTCTCTCGTTGGTTCCTCTACATGTTGGTTTAGAAAACTATCCCGCATATATTCCAAGAAATCATCTTCCTCAGCACCCCTGCAAATTGGATTCACCCCCCCTATATTGGGTGACCCCCCCCCCCACCCACCACACCCCCACAAGGTCTATGTAGTTTGAAACCCAGATTGGAGGTTGTAGTGTATAATAGTCTGATAGTTGTTGGGGAAAAGCTGCTCCTGAACCTGGGCATTACAGTTTTTAGGTTCCTTTTCTTTCTTCCCGATGGCAGGACTGAAATGACAGCATGGTCAGTGTGGTGTGGGTCTCTGATGAAGGTGGCTGTCTTTTTGAGGGAACAACTATTGTAGATCACTTTGATAATGGGGAATTTAATTCCGGTGATGGACTTGGCAGTGTTCATCACTTTTTGCAATCTTCTTCGTATTGTGGGCATTTGAGCTGCTAAATCTGGCTGTGATGTAAGGGCCTGGTTCCAAGCTGTATAATGCTCTGGCTCCATTTGACTTGGAAATGAATGCTTGCATGATCGAACCTGCACAAAACCACCTTTCACACATAGAAAGCATGCATAATGGGTCCAATGTCTTGGGAGAAGTACATAAATAAATAATTGAACCCGTGTGTTATAGTGACGCATTGTACATAAAAAGAGATTTCTGTCAATCTTCACCTAATGACATGCTAATTACAATTTGCACAATGAATAAAGTTTAAAGTAATGTGTTAAAACCCAATCTGTTGAAACAGCAGCTTGCATGATCTATTGCAGGTGTAATTAACGATTACTAGTCACATCACTGACTGCATGGATAAAAAACAACAGCCAGCATGGACCAGGTGGGCTGAATGGCCTGTGCTGTGACTCCATAACTATCTGAAGCCGATCCATGGTTTCTTTACTCAGCAAGGGATAAGTGTTTTCTGAACACATCGCTATGGCTCATCATCCATTGAACAATCACTAATCCCATGGCACTTGGCAACATGACTACCATAATTTATTCACCTGAAAGGTTCTGTCTAGAGAGGGTGAGATGTCTTCAACACTAATTGTACGATATGCTTGCTTATTAACTTCAGAAGTTTATGTTAAAAAAACACATCCAGATGGCAAACAATCCCAAATGCCCATCTTATCTCAACAGTTAGACATGGACTTGTGACCTTATGGTGATATCTTAAACCTCAAGTTATCTGCACGATGACGCACATCCTTTTAATTAGTTACCTATTCAAATATATAGTTGTGAAATCATGTTGCAGAGAAACATCTCCTGACACTGCAATCCCCCACCTTTTTTCATAGAGTGAAATAATACTGACAGACATGGCTAGCTGATTACATTTCAGACACCGTTACTGGTGCTTGCAGAAGGCAAGGAGAAGATGGCATATTTAAAATGAGATGTCCATTTACAAGGTGATTCTGTTGTTGACTGGGGGTCAAATGAGGACCGGGGGTCAAATGAGATGGAGGAACTGAGTGAAATCCAGGTTAGCCGGGAAGTGGTGTTTTGTAAATTGAATGGATTAAAGGCCGATAAATCCCCAGGGCCAGATAGGCTGCATCCCATAGTACTTAAGGAAGTAGCCCCAGAAATAGTGGATGCATTACTGATCATTTTTCAAAACTCTTTAGATTCTGGAGTAGTTCCTGAGGATTGGAGGGTAGCTAATGTAACCCCACTTTTTAAAAAGGGAGGGAGAGAGAAAACGGGGAATTACAGACCAGTTAGTCTAACGTCGGTAGTGGGGAAACTGCTAGAATCAGTTATTTGGAAAGTGGTGAAATCATTGGACAAAGTCAGCATGGATTTATGAAGGGTAAATCATGTTTGACGAATCTTATAGAATTTTTCGAGGATGTAACTAGTAGAGTGGATAAGGGAGAACCAGTGGATGTGTTATATCTGGACTTTCAGAAGGCTTTCAACAAGGTTCCACATAAGAGATTAGTATACAAACTTAAAGCACACGGTATTGGGGGTTCAGTATTGATGTGGATAGGGAACTGGCTGGCAGACAGGAAGCAAAGAGTAGGAGTAAATGGGTCCTTTTCACAGTGGCCGACAGTGACTAGTGGGGTACCACAAGGCTCAGTTCTGGGACCCCAGCTATTTACGATATATATTAATGATTTGGACGAGGGAATTGAATGAAACATCTCCAAGTTTGCGGATGACACGAAGCTGAGGGGCAGTGTTAGCTGTGAGGAGGATGCTAGGAGGCTGCAAAGTGACTTGGATAGGCTGGGTGAGTGGGAAAATGCATGGCAGATGCAGTATAATGTGGATAAATGTGAGGTTATCCACTTTGGTGGCAAAAACAGGAAAGTAGATTATTATCTGAATGGTGGCCGATTAGGAAAGGGGAGATGCAACGAGACCTGGGTGTCATGGTACACCAGTCATGAAAAGTAGGTATGCAGGTGCAGCAGGCAGTGAAGAAGGCGAATGGTATGTTAGCATTCATAGCAAAAGGATTTGAGTATAGGAGCAGGGCGGTTCTACTGCAGTTGTACAGGGTCTTGGTGAGACCATACCTGGAGTATTGCGTACAGTTTTGGTATCCTAATCTGAGGAAAGACATTCTTGCCATAGAGGGAGTACAGAGAATGTTCAACAGACTGATTCCTGGGATTTCAGGACTTTCATATGAAGAAAGACTGGATAGACTCGGTTTGTACTCGCTAGAATTTAGAAGATTGAGGTTGGATCTTATAGAAACTTACAAAATTCTTAAGGGGTTGGACAGGCTAGATGCAGGAAGATTGTTCCCGATGTTGGGGAAGTCCAGAACAAGGGGTCACAGTTTAAGGATAAGGGGGAATCTTTTAGGACCGAGATGAGGAAAACTTTTTTCACCCAGAGAGTGGTGAATCTCTGGAATTCTCTGCCGCAGAAGGTAGTTGAAGCCAGTTCATTGGCTATATTTAAGAAGGAGTTAGATGTGGCCCTTGTGGCTAAAGGGATCAGGGGGGTATGGAGAGAAGGCAGGTACAGGATACTGAGTTGGATGATCAGCCATGATCATATTGAATGGCGGTGCAGGCTCGAAGGGCCGAATGGGCTACTGCACCTATTTTCTATGTTTCTATGTTTCTATGATTAATTCCAGCTGCATTCTATCTCTCCTCCACAAAGCAAAAATGGTGAGATTCGAAGAGAATCAAAATTTAAAACAGAATGTATGGCAGGTTTGTAGAACCATGGCAGTGTTACAGCTCAGACGGGTGCCATTTAGCTCAAGGCATTCATTCCAACCCTCTGGAAAGCAATTATGTCACTCATTTTCCCCTCTATCCCTGTCACCCTGTAAATCAGCTTCCACAAGTGCCTGTCCAATTCCCTTTTCAAGGCCCTGATTGACCATGTTACCAACATCCCTCCAGGCAGTGAGTTCAGGCCAAAGTCAATATTTGTGTAATTATGTTTTCCTCATGCCTACCTGTATATACTGCCTGACACTATGAATGAATACCCCAGGTCCTTAAACCAGCCACTAATGGAGTCACCTTCTCCCTTTTCACTTCATCTGAACTTGTCACGGATATGCACATTGTTATCAAATTTCCTCTCAACCTTCTTTGCACTGTGAAGAAAAAACCTCAGGCTAACCTTGGAGCAGAAATCCTTCATCTATGGAGCCTTTCAAATTCTGCAACTTTCTGCAAACCACAATCCCACTTCTGCAAACTTTCACAATGTTAATAAAAAGGGGTGAATAGAATTGGGTGCAATTCCCCAGCTGTGTTGAGTGTTACATAAAGGCTCAGACGGTGCAGCACGACTGGGAATATTCCAGATGACTAACAGCTATTATCTACCATGCGTCTGATCATGAAGCCCAAGATTTCCTATGATTTACCTACCATCACTGACGCCTTCAAACACTGGCGACTTTTGTCAGTCTTCTCCTTGCGTTTAGCGTGCACAGCCTAAAGTTGTGGGACAACTTGTTCTACTTGATCTTATTTGATTGTGCACGCCAGGTTGACTGCATTTGTTGAAACAGGGTGGACCACGTGAAGGTTGCAATCTCCCACCCCACTTTTGTCTATGAATTTTGCTCAATGAAGTTCAGCAGTCTAGCTCATATTGTGTAGAGACATAAGAACAGTAATATTAGAAATAAGAGCAAGAGTAGTGCATTTATCCCTGTTCCCCTATTCATTAATGTTACGGCTGAGCACAGAGCCACTTTGCTGTTCAAACATCATACCTAATATTTCCCTTGATGTCAAAAACTATATCAGTCCCTGCCTTGCAGACACTCAGCAACGGAGCTTCCACAGACCTCCTATGAAGAGAATACTCGTTATTTGTTCCCTTTCTGACTTTATTTTAAGGCTCCCGGTTCTACACATCCTGCCCACTCCTGTGAGAATGTTGCATGCCTCATGAGGTCACATTTACTCATATATGCAAAACTTCACTCAAGCTCAAACTGGGGGGAAAAAATAAACTGATGACTTGTATTTAAGTAACTTCATCATAACATTGCACTGCACACAACCACAGCATCAAATAAAACACAGTTTGATGAGGTAATACAATTCAATTATACATTATTGCACAGTGAAATTCAGTTTTGCAACTGGTACACAAAGTGCCGCCACGTTCCTGCTGCTGACAAAGTTAGAAAAGTACTTCTGAGAGTAAAGGGGCTGTCCCACTTGGACCACCTAATCCGTGAGTTCTGGCGAGTTTGCCCTCGATTCATACTCGCAGCATGGTTGACTAGAGGTCCTAGGAGGTCCTTGTAACTCTCCTTCATGCTCGAGAGTAGTCCCCATGTACTCGAGGCCTCAGCTAGGTCGAGCCGTATTTTTCAACAGTAAAGAAAGGTCGCCATGGAAAAAACTTTTTTTACTCGTAGGTTTGGTCGTAGTATGTCGTAGTAGTAGTAGTAGGTAATCGAGGGTAGTCGAAGGTATTCGTAGATAGTCTTCATCATAGTCGAAGGGAGGTCAAAGGAGATCGAAGGAGGTCGTCTTCATTCTCCACTATTCGGTGTCCAATTATTCCGAAGTTAGTCGTAGCTAGTTGTAGCCAGTCGAAGCTAGTCTTCAACATAGTGAAGGAGGTCGAAGGAGGTCTTCTACATAGTGGAAGAAGGTCTTCAACATTACATTTTTTCAAACTCTCCTAAACTTTTCTAAACTCGCCAATTAGGTTGCCGCAGTGGGACAGCCCCTTTATGTCGTCCCTCTTTGCTCTTGCCGCCACCATGCCAGGTCCTTCTTTGTTCTTGGTGACCCCCTCCCCTGCCAGGTCCCTCTTTATTCTTGGGCAGCCCCTTCCCCCACCCATCAGCTCCCTCTCTGGTCTCGGTGGCATGGCCTGATCGCCTCTCTGCGGCCAATTCTTGGCACGACCGCCTCCCTGTGGCCCGTCCTCAGCCCGACAACCTCTAAGCGGCCCTGTCCTCGGCCAGCCACCGGCTGCATGGCTCCACGGATGGTTCCAAGCTGCTCGCTGGAAGATTCCCTTCTGCCATGGGATACGACAATGAATTCGAGCATAGATCATGAAATCGAGCCTGAATTCAAAAGCAAGCTCCTTCATTAGTATCACAAAAACAGCAGATGTTGTTTTACTTGGGTCTCCAAGAATAACATTCGGTTAGATATTGATTAGTTAGGATTCCAGGGTTTAATAATTAATTAATTTACATCTTCATGAAGTAGGATATGGGTCAAATGTGTGCAAATGGGACTAGCATAGATGGGCATTTTGGTCAGCAAGGGCGAGTTGGGTTGAAGGACCTATTTCAGTGCTCTATGACACTAAAAGTGATCCATGGGGCTAACAGGCATTTTTTTGGATAGTGCCAAAAAAAAGACAAGGGTGGAGGAGGGGAGCAAGGGGTGAAGGGAAGGGACGTGCAGGTAGAAGTTACTTAAAATTGGAGAATTCAATATTCATAGTGCTGGGTTGTAAGTTTCCAATTCAACAGGTTAAATTTAATTGACATAAAACATAAACTTGATCACAGCAGTGAGCAGCTGTGTTAAATCCCAGTGTCATTTTTTAGGGCAGTTTTGGAACGGGCACAGGAGAAGTTTACAGGAATCAGGATGGAAAAAATGTCCCTGTGCATTGCATTTGGAGCTGTCAATGTGGTCTCCCTTTACAATGGAGAAACCCAACACAGATTGGGCAACTGCGCAGTGGGATATCTGCATTCAGTCCACAGGGGCAATCCTAAGTTTACTGTTGCCTGCCTCTTTAATTCCTCATCCGACTCATTCTGTGGTATTCTGCTCACTTAGAGTAAGGCCCAACATCAGCCTGAAGAACATCACCTCATTTTCTGTCTGGGCACGTTGCAGCCTTCTGGACTCAGTATTGAATTCTATAACTTCAGGTAATTTGATCTCTGTCACTATCAGTCATCCTTTTTTTTTAAAAACTGAGAGTTAAATGTAGGCACATATACAGCCTAACGTGTACCTGACAACTCCTGCTCCTGTTTCTTCCAGGTTTCTCCCCCCCTCACCCACCCCACAATTAGTTTAAAGAAGAGTCCTGATCCGAGACACAGAAAGTTGTGAGTGTGGAATTCTCTGCCTCAGAGGGCGGTGGAGGCCAGTTCTCTGGATGCTTACAAGAGGGAGCTAGATAAGGCTCTTAAAGATAGCGGATTCAGCGGATATGGGGAGAAGGCAGGAACGGGGTACTGATTGGCGATGATCAGCCAAGATCACATTGAATGGCGGTGCTGGCTCAAAGGGCTGAATGGCCTACTCCTGTACCTATTGTCTATTGTCTATTGAAACATTACCTATCCATGTTCTCCATAGATGCTGTCTGACCCTTTGTGTTACTCCAGCATTCTGTGCCTTTTTTTGCAAATCCTGGCTACTGAGTTCTATTTCACCAAATTTATTCAGGGGTCTGAAGAAGAGTCTCGACCTGAAACATCACCTATTTCTTTTCTCCTGATCAGCTGAGTTACACCAGCATTTTGTGTCTCTCTTCGATGTAAACCACCATCTGCAGTTCCTTTGTACACATTTTGTCTACTCCACTGCAAAATCTCCTCAAAGGTATGCCTACTTTGAAGAAATTCTCCTACTCTCTCTTGGGTCTGAAGAAGGGTCTCAACCCGAAACATCACCTATTCCTTTTCTCCAGAGATGCTGCCTGATCTACTGAGTTATTCCAGCATTTTGTGTCTAGCTTCGTCGAGATGTATAAACTAGCCCTAATACAATGAACTCTCTCAAATTGCTTCATAGATGCGAAATTAAATATATTTTTACATTATGGATGTGCGAGCATAAACTTGGTAAATAAAGTCAAATTCAAGGAGTGTTTTAATAGAAAAGAGAGTATCAGGGAGGGAAATTACCAAAGTTATGGGGTTTGGCAGCATGCAGTCACCGAGGATACGGATGTAAGTGTCGTACAATAGGAAGGGAGAGATAGCTCCGAGAATTACTGATTAAAGAATTCCAGTGGCCAAGGTCACAAAGTGATTTGAAAACAACTCAATTTTTTAAATTAGTACATTATAGGAAGTGTGTGCTTCCCAGCAATTGCTGCTGCTAAAAAGATTTGATAGAAAGCAATGATGAACATACAGTATGCCTGAATTCTCAGTATTTCTGCTCAGCTAGTGAGGCTCCCTGCTAGGTTAATGTTCATTCATTAAAATTTAATGCAATTTTTTTCTCCCAATGGGTGGCTATTTTATAGAATAGACTCCCATCAGAAGTAGTTGTTGCCTCTTTGAATAATTCCCTTAACATAGTTGGAAGAAGATTAGGACAAAGATTAAAGGATGACTGGCTTTTATGAAACATTATGATTCCAATTTTTGCACCATTCCTAAGTTAGAATAAAATTCTTCAACATTAGCACAATTCATTAAATATAATCATTTTTGATGATTATCTCCATAATTAATTTGCTTAGAGTCAAATGTTAAAAATATAAATCCTGCTGATCTATAGCCTGTTCACAGTGGTTGTGCTGCCTTTACCACAGTTAATTTGCTATATTCTACTATCCACCTCTGGCGCTTTCATGTATCATTAGTGAAATTCAGATTGTACTCATCCAAGTGAGCTTTATATCTCAAGTTGTACAGCAAGATGGTGTGTGGTGGAGCCCAAGAACGAGTACACAAGATGTTTCCAGGAAGGGCGTTACAGTGAACCTCCCATTACCTTAGGATTGCTGGTCATCGACCTTTGGGATCAGAGTCGTGCAGTACAGAAATGGTCCCTTCGTCCGATGATGCCCATGCTGCCCATTGTGCCCAGCTGCACAAATCCAATTTATACACATTAGAAACATAGAAAATAGGTGCTGGAGTAGGCCATTCGGCCCTTCGAGCCTGCACCGCCATTCAATGTGATCATGGCTGATCATCCAACTCAGTATCCTGTACCTGCCTTCTCTCCATACCCCCTGATCCCTTTAGCCACAAGGGCCACATCTAACTTCCTCTTAAATATAGCCAATGAACTGGCCTCAACTTCCTTCTGTGGCAGAGAATTCCAGAGATTCACCACTCTCTGTGTGAAAAATGTTTTCCTCATCTCGGTCCTAAAAGATTTCCCTCTTATCCTTAAACTGTGACCCCTTGTTCTGGACTTCCCCAACATCGGGAACAATCTTCCTGCATCTAGCCTGTCCAACCTCTTAAGAATTTTGTAAGTTTCTATAAGATCCCCCCTCAATCTTCTAAATTCTAGCGAGTACAAACCGAGTCTATCCAGTTTCTTCATATAAAAGTCCTGACATCCCAGGAATCAGTCTGGTTAGGTCTACAACGTTCTATGCCTTGGCCATTCGTACTTGCCTTGATGTTTCTTAAATATCCTAGGTTTCTGCCTCAACTACCTCTTCAGTATATTTCAGACTAATCCCTGCTGAACCTGCTACCTCTGACCCTAAGCCTTTTCCCTTCTTAGACGCTCTTTAGACTTTAGAGATGCAGTGCAGAAACAGGCCCTTCTGCCAACCAAGTCCGCACCGAACAGCGATTACCTTGTACTATCCTACACACTAGGAACAATTTACAACTTTACCAAAGCCAATTAACTATAAACCTGTACGTTTTGGTGTGTGGGAGGAAAATGAAACACCCGCAGAAAACCCACATGATCACAGGAGGAATTCCGTGCGGACAGCACCCGTAGTCTGAATCGAACCATGGTTTTTGGCACTGTAAGGCAGCTGCTCTACCGTTATGTCACTGTGTCGCCCTAACCACTCTACCATGAGACAAAGTTATTTAATATCTAGCCAATAAGTCCTCCCCACATAACTTTATATAATTCTAACATGTTATCGCTTGATCTCCTCCACTCTAAGGAAAACTCAGCCTATCCAATCTCTTCTTATAACTGAAACCCACTAATCAAGGCAAAGTCTTGGTGAACCTCCACTGCATCATCCTCAGAGCAAACACAAACATTCTACAGTGCGAAGACCAGAAATGCACACAATAGTCCAGATATCCTCTATGCAATGTTTAAACAAATTGCAAAATGACATCCCAGCTCCTATATTCCATGCAGGCGCCAAGTAGCTTGACCCAGTGTGGTCTCCTGCAGGGAAATTGCCTCTTGGACACTTTAGGGCAATCCAAACAGCAAGATGCATGTACATGAAATTCTTGACAATCAGCACAACCCCCCTCCTATCTGATTCACCAACTGTCAAGGTACCAGAGATTTTGACACTTGAGACGATTCAGAAAATAACTTCAATAAAAAAATAATTCATATTTTTTAACATATTTGAATGATGAAAAGACCCACCCTCAAATGTTGAAACCAACTTATTAAATGACAAAATAACTGTGCTTCTCTTTTCACCGACTGCAGATGCCTCCTGAGTTTCAGCAAGCCAGTTGCCAAAGACATTAGAGATTTCATTGGAGACACAAGGGATTGGAGATGCTGGAATCTAGAACAAAAAACAATTAACTGGTGGAACTCAATGGGTCGAGCAGCATTTGTGGGTAGAAAGGGACTGTCAAAATTTCAGGTCAGTTTCATCTAACAATGATGAGCACCACACCATCTGAAACCAACCAAACCCCATCTGAGGAGTCAATGGGCAGAAGATATTTTGGGTCTGGACCATTCTTCATAACATTTTGCATTTAATCAGCATGCTTCCTTTTAAATTTTCTGATGAATTATTGAGTATTAATTCATTTATTTCATTTCCTTTGTGACATTTTGTGACAGGTTTAGAACCCAGTTCATCCTGTTCAACTGAAATTCAGGCAGCTAGGTGAAAAGGTTAAATGCTTTTAAATATATAAAAGATGCATAGTGGCATACTTGATTGTAGGTTGTAGCTTGTATTCCAAGGGGAGAGACAAGCACAGGCTTGTCTCAGGTTGAGGTATATTGAAACAATGACCGATGCCTTTGAAATGTCTTGTCCTGAGAGTATCATCTGATAAGAGACAGATACCTTTGAAATGTCTTGTCTTGGAAGTACCAACTGATAAGATGCATTTGAAATGTGTCTACTAATTGATAAGAGACAAGCTCAGATGCATCCTGTAGTGATGTATATTGGCTGCATCTTGTGACCATTACTAATATCTTTAGAATGTGACTAGGTGACACACACAGTATAACACACAGTGCAAATCTTTGTTCATTGAAGTGGTGGCATGGGGAAGTCAAGTGTCTGTTGCTTACTTGACTGGTGTATCCCTGTCACTTCCGCCGGCTGATGATCAGTAAAGCTTGAGTTGGTTTACCTAATGTTTTTGTGAGTTGTCTGTTTATTAAGAAGTGAACCTTATAATAGGTTAACCATATTACCATATAACAATTACAGCACGGAAACAGGCCATCTCGGCCCTACAAGTCCGTGCCGAACAACTTTTTTTCCCCTTAGTCCCACCTGCCTGCACTCATACCATAGCCCTCCATTCCCTTCTCATCCATATGCCTATCCAATTTATTTTTAAATGATACCAATGAACCTGCCTCCACCATTTCCACTGGAAGCTCATTCCACACCGCTACCACTCTCTGAGTAAAGAAGTTTCCCCTCATATTACCCCTAAACTTCTGTCCCTTAATTCTGAAGTCATGTCCTCTTGTTCTGCCGTGTTCCTCCAGCACTTTGCTTTTTTGCACAAAATTCTAACATCTGCAGTCTCTTGTGTCTGTAAATTCCACTTTTGACCCCTTAGGTGGCTTGGTGGATGGTGGGACCACGGTGTTTGGGTTGCGTTTATCTGCCCACCTCAACCACCACTGGACAGATTTTTGGTCTGACAGCTGGATGACTTTGTTCCACCAGAGAAACTCAGGGCCACTGACTGCACAAGTGACAGAACTGAAGCAGTCACCACCTTCTGAATGAATGAATGATTGCATGAATGAATGAATGATGAATGAATGAATGATTGAAAGCATGGTACTTTAGTATCACATCTGAGTAGTCACAGTGATCTACTTTGTTTTCCTCCCCGAACACAAAGTATGCAAAGAGTATAGGGTGCAAAGTTACAAAGTATTCATTATGGTCTCATTAGTCTCTCATCGTTCTTGCTGACCCCCCCTCACGCTGGGACCCTCTTTGTTCTCGGCAACCCTTCACCCACGTCGGGTCCCTCTTTGTTTTCTTGGCAGCCCCCCTGGAAACTGGGATGTCTGCAGAGAGTAGTGGGTATGTCCTATCATTAACACTGGCTTGAGAATTGAAAATCCATGCTGTCATCTTCGCTTTGTCTCTGACCTTACCAAACAATCAGCTGGCCCCTTTAGAATCATAAATATCCACAGCTGCCTCAATTCATGCCTTCTATATTCTGTTGTGCTGAAGCAAAGCAAGAATTTCATTGTCCTATCTGGGACACATGACAATAAACTCTCTTGAATCTTGAATCTTGAATGTCTGTGGAACAGAGTGAGCTGGTGGAAATGCCACAAAATAAGAGCAAAGGAAATGAAATTAATGAATAAGATTCAATAATGTCTCAGTGAACTGGAAAGGAAACGTACAAATTAACTGAACTGATGTGTGATCTGACCACGTTTACTCAGCAGGGAAAACTATTTTCTTGGGGTGGTGCAGTCCACAATATTTATAATCATGCATTAAGTTTATACGAGTGAATCAATGAAAACAGACACAGGATGAATATTTTGCAAAATGAATGAATCAATAGCCCTGATGTTGAATTCAATGTCCATCGAGGTATTGAATATCAACAATGCCAGTCCCTAAAGACATCCGAGATATTAACCTCTTCTGACAATAATGATCGGCACATCATCTCAAACCATCTCCCAGCATCATCTAATCTGTTCACCATTAACCTTTTAAGGAACCCATTCAATGGTGTTGGGAGGCATGTTTCTTCACCTCTTGTTCAGCTTTATATAATAAGACATTATTTGGAATATTGCTGCCCATATGGCCGGCAATGGTGTCAAATCACTATCTCTATCTCTCTGTCATACATCTAGCAACACTTCTCTCTGTGGTACTTATAGCAGGCATTTGCAACACTCATGACACTACCCTTCCCAAAATGGCAGAGTGTGTGAATCGTCCTAAATATGCAAGGTTGAGATTCACACAATTGACCTCCAAAGAGTCAGAGAGAATCAGTAACACAGAGCCTAAGGGGCCTGTCCCACGAGCATGCGACTGCATGCGGCAAGCTTGACCAAACCAGAAGCGGGGGCCGCGCGGAGTTCGAGTGATCCCCGTACAGGGCCTGTCCCACCAGTATGTGACTGCATGCAGCGAGCGTGATCAAAGCGGAAGTGGGGGCCGCGCAGAGGTCGAATGATCCTGTACGAGTTGCCGTGAAGATCGAGCGAAGTCCGCGGGAAGTTCGCGCATGACGTACAGCGTCAAGACGCTGCATACGGCGTCGAAACGCTGCGCAAGCCCGTCGAGGCGGTGCATACGGCGTCAATGCGGCTGCGGGCCGGCAGGTCGTTGCCGCGCGGAATTTTTGGACAGTGTCAGTTTTTCGGAGCCCCGCGCGATTTCGGGACCAGCTCCGCACAACTTCATACGGCTCTGGCGATCGAAGTGGGACCGGCCCCGCAAGGCCGTATGGCTCAAGCGACCACATTAGGTCGTGCTTGCCGCATGCAGTCACATGCTCGGGGGACAGGCCCTTAACTTTGTGGCCTAATTGATGCAGATTTTTGGGCATCAGGATGGTTCGTCTTCAGAACTGATGCCTGAAAGCTGTTTGGCAAAGGAGTCAAGGTCAATGGAAGTACAAAATCAGTCAATACAGTGAAAAGAAAATATCTGCAAATTGGGCACATGATTATTAGTCGACCAATTAACCCCATTCCCAGGCCACATTCACTGAACTGAATTTGGAAATATCCCTTCCATACTCCTTCCTTCCCCCACCTTTGTTAATAATCTTGCATTCGGTCTGGGCTGCAAGCTTGTGAATCAATAGGATAGATGCAGCATAAATGGTGGAGTCATCAGCATGCAGAACATTAAAAAAAAATCAATAGCTCTGAGACAACATTTGCAGCCCAAAATGGAACAATCTCTCGGGCCAAGTTTTGTTCCTCAATTATGCAAGCTTACATTTATATTGCACCTTTCACATACTTGCATATCCCAAAAAGTTTCACAACCAACAAAGCACTTTTTGAAGTGTAGTCATGGCTGCAATGTGGGCCTGCATCAGTCAGCTTCCTTTGGGCGCAGATAAGATGCCTTGTTGAAGAATATTCCGGGTTAAATGCCAACCGGCACATAAAAATTACATTTTACACTGTGTTGAGAAAAACAAATAGAGTCTTGGTTTAAGATGTACCAATTGGTTACATCATGGCCCAGTACGGCAGTTCCAATGCAAGAGGCTGCAAAGAGTGGAGGACTCAGCCTGCTGCATCAGCCCTCCCCACCATTGCTAGCATTTACATGAGGTGCTGCTGCAATCAAGCAGCATCTATCATCAAGGCTCCACACCATTTGGGCCATGTCCTCTTCTTGCTACTATCATTAGGCAGGAGTAGTGTGCAGAAGCCTGAAGTCCAAGGCCACAAGGTTCAAGAACAGTTACTTTCCTGCAACTATCAGGTAAATCTAACCAATTTACATAAACCTAATCCTATCTTGACAACAGAACACTACCTTGTGCTTTGCAAAAATATCTTTTTCTATGCATGTTTTTATTTTTACTATTTTGAAGAATTTCAAGTCAATAACATTTAATTGTCCAAAGAGAACAATTAAATTCTTATTTACACAGCATATAAAGTCTGTAAACACAGTACTTAAAGATAACCCAATAAACAATAAACAAAAGAAAATTGAATACATTTAATTAAAATCCCACCAAACAAAATCCAGAAGTCCCTGATGCTACCAAGGCAGTTCAATGTTCATAGTTTAGTTGGTGATTGGAATGTTCAAGTCTGATGGTTGTTGTGAAACAGCTATTCCTGACCCTGGAGGTCACAGTTTTCAGTTTTCTATGCCTTCTTACCGATGGTGAAAATGAAATGAGAGCTTTCCCAGAGTGGTGAGGATCCTTAATGATGCTGGCTATTTTTTTGAAACAGGACCTGCTGTAGTTCCCTTCAATGGTGGGGAGATCAGTACCTGTGATGGAGCGGGCAGTCCCCACCAATTTTTGTAAACTCCTTTTATCCCGCTTGCTTAACTTGACAAACAAAACAAACCAAACAAGGCTGTGATACTACTGGTCGATATACTATGTATTGTAAACCTATAAAAGTGGGGCAGTAAGGCAGTAACTCTACTGCTGCACCTCCTTGCCACCCTTATTTATTACTAGACTAAATGGGACCCGTTGGGTCCCATGTTCACACGGGAAGGCTGGTCCCCCAACGCAATATTCCACCTCTCCACCAATTCTAATATTGGTGGCCAGTGGTGGGGGGGGGGGGGGGGGGGCTTTCTTTCTGTGGTATGGGTGATGTGGCTGCAGGGACTACTGGCTCCAGAGGGCTAGTATGAACATTGTGGGCCAAATGGATTCTTGGGGTGGCAACAGTCCCTCAAGCCTGATGTGCTGGCAGCTCACTCACAGCTGGTGGGCTGGCAGTTGACTCACGACTATTGCTTGAAATTCCATTTCAAGCAGAGTGCAAGGCCACCAAATTCAAATCCATTTTCCTACCATTTCAAGCAGGGTGCAAGGCTACCAAATTCAAGTGCAGTTTCTTACCTTTCTGAGCAGGGTGCAAGGCCACCAGATTCAGGTTCAGTTTCCTACCACTTCTAGCAGGGTGCAAGGCCACCGAATTCAAGTGCAGTTTCCAACCACTTCAAGCAGGGTGCAAGACTACCAAATTCAAGTGCAGTTTCATACCATTCAAGGAGGGTGCAAGGCCACCAAATTCAAATGCAGTTTCATACCATTTCATGCAGGGTGCAACAACACCACATTCAAATGCAGTTTCATACCATTTCATGCAAGGTGCAAGGCCACCATATTCAAATGCAGTTTCATACCATTTCAAGCAAGGTGAAACCACCATAAAACCACACAAAACACCACACACAGTTCAGTAGACATTCAGTGTGTTCAGTTGATTCACAGCTCAGAGTTGTGACCTCTCCCTCCCCATCATACAGAGACTGAGCCACACCCACACTTCCGGGTTTTATAATCCCTCCCCCTTCCACCAGAAAAGGTGTGGACTTCATGGTGTGATTGACAGGAGAGAGATTCTCAACATTCTTTAAACATTAGCAGTGCATTTTTATTTTATTACCAGTACATTTTTACTTCATTAGCAGTGTATTTTTACTTCATTAGCAGTGGATTCTTGGCGTGGCAGCTCAGTCCCTCAAGCCTGATGTGCTGGCAGCTCACTCATGGCTGGTGGGCTGGCAGTTGACTCACGGCTGGCTGTTCCTTGAAATTCCATTTCAAGCAGGGTGCAAGGCCACCAAATTCAAATCCATTTCCTACCATTTCAAGCAGGGTGCAAGGCCACCAAATTCAAGTGCAGTTTCTTACCTCTTCGAGCAGGGTGCAAGGCCACCGAATTCAAGTGCAGTTTCATACCACTTCAAGCAGGGTGCAAGGCCACCACATTCAAATGCAGCACAGCGAGCCAAAAGCGGTCAAGATCAGACTTTTAGTAATATAGATAGATTCCAGCATTTTGTGCCAATCTTTGGTATATATCAGCATTTGCAGTTCCTTATTATTAAAATTGACCTTAACAGCCTTTTTAAGGGCCAGAGTTTCTGTGATTTTTTATATTAATTCACAATGTGCCAGCAGTTATTGCCCTTACCACATTTCCCCTGAGGCAAATAGGCAGCTAAGAGGCAGCCACATTGGGTGGTCTGGAGTCACATAGAAACATAGAAACATAGAAATTAGGTGCAGGAGTACGCCATTCGGCCCTTCGAGCCTGCACCGCCATTCAATTGATCATGGGATCCAGAGTTCAGTATGTTTTTTTCTCTCCATCATCCCCTTAGCCATGTGGCCAGCATCTATTGCCCTCTTACCAATGAACTTCGACTACCTCTGTGAGAGAGTTCCAGAGAACTCTCTGTGCAGTTCTAAGAAAGCATTTCCACTTATCCTTAAGCTGTGTTGTCCCGTGACCCCTTGTCACGTATAAACCCAGGCTGAGTAAGGAGGATCCAAAACTCTTTCCTTGAAGGACATATGCACTCATCCTTACCCTGAGGTGTGTGCTGAGCTGGTTATGGATGTGCAAATTATGAATTTGATCTGGCAAAAATGAAGCATCTTTACAAGAACTAATTTAAATGCACTGTAACTAGACAGCTTGGAATGTGAGCTCACTCTCTGGTGGGTTTCTTGCACCTGACTATGAAACACATAGATTAATAAAAAAAATGTCCGCTGTGAACTAGTGATCTTGCTCACTGGTGTGAAGATATCAGTTGCTGAATGACAAACCCCCATTTCAAGCTTCCTTCACTTGATGTTGTCAAGCTGGGAAGGATGCAGAGATTTACAAGGATGTTGTAGGACCCAAGGGCCTGAACTTCAGGGAGAGGTTGAGTGGACTAGGAATCTATTCCTTGGAGGATGAAAGGGGTTGTTATAGAAGTGTACAAAATTGTGAGAGCAATAGATCAGATAGACACACAGAGTCTCTTGCCCAGAGTTGAGGAATTGAGAACCTGAGGAATAGGTTTAAGGTGAAGGGGGGAAAGATTTAATAGGAACCTGCAATAGACAATAGACAATAGACAATAGACAATAGGTGCAGTAGTAGGCCATTCGGCTCTTCGAGCCAGCACCGCCATTCAATGTGATTATGGCTGATCATCCCGAATCAGTACCCTGTTCCTGCCTTCTCCCCATATCCCCTGACTCTGCTATCCTTAAGAGCACTATCGAGCTCTCTCTTGAAAATATCCAGTGAACCGGCCTCCACTGCCCTCTGAGGCAGAAAATTCCACAGATTCCCAACTCGCTGTGAGAAAAGTGTTTCCTCGTCTCCGTTCTAAATGGTTTACCCCTTCTTCTTGATCTGTGGACCCTGTTTCCGGACTCCCCCAACACCAGAAACATGTTTCATGCCTCTAGCATGTCCAAACCCTTAATAACCTTATATGTTTCAATAAGATATCCTCTCATCTTTCTAAACTCCAGATTGTACAAGCCCAGCTGCTCCATTCTCTCAGAATATGATAGTTTCGCCATCCCGGGAATTTACCTGGTAATCCTACGCTGCACTCCCTCAATAGCAAGAATGTCCTTCCTCAAATTCAGGGTAACTTTTTTACGCAAAGAGTGTTGGGTATATGAAACGAGTTGCTGGAGGAGGTAGTTGAGGCAGGTACTATCGCAATGTTTAAGAAGCATTTAGATAGGTACACGGATAGGATAGGTTTAGAGGGGGCCAAACACAGGCAGATTGGACTAGTGTAGATGGGACGTGTTGGTCGGTGTGGACAAGTTGGGCCAATGGGCCTGTTTCCATGCTGTATGACCCTATGACTATGTCTTTATGACCTAAACCTCCCCCCCAATTCAATTTTCTCTGGGGATCTATACTTTGTGGCTGTGACTAGGTGGAGTGATGTATGCAGTAACAAAATTTTGTACACATGACACAAAGACACACATACACAGGGTTCGGAACATTGCAAGACATTGCAAAGCACTTTGAAGTGAAGTTTGAGTTATGATCCAAGCATGTATCACTGGTAATAAAACTTGATTTATGAAAGACACAATTATGGTCCCAGTTGCTGATTAAATTAATTAAGGGACCTGTGAGATCGCCACACAAGTGCAGAGCAGACCCATTTTTTGAGACAATATTTGGTTGGTCCCTGCAGCCACTTCCCCTATTGAATATGTATGTGCCTGCCATAAGGACAGAGCACACAAGGTTCTCTGTATTTCCTTATGACATAGCGAAAAGATCCTTGATGTCTGCACCACTCATAGATCATTCCCAGCTCCCCACTAATTGTCTCCTTACACCTAAGGTCTGAGAGCACTAATAGCACTAAGGATGTAGTAGAATTAGCAAGTTACATGGAGCATACATGGAACTTGACAGGGGTCGGGACGTGAACGCTTCTACTATGACCACCTACTGTAATGCAACACCTACTGCAATGCCCTTCTACTATGCAACACCTACTGCAATGCCCATTGCTGGATAATCCATGTGCTACTGCAGACCTTGCACTTAACACTCCAACAGCACAACAATGTGTACAGCAGTGACAAGCCACTATACAGCATAAGCACACGAAAGACTAATTGTCTCTGTAACATACATTATTCTCCCCATCAATTTCCGCAAGATTCTATCCTTTGTCTTACGCTTTAGTGTTGATTTTCACTGTCCAAATAACCTACAAACCCACATGTCTTAGGGATACAGAAGGCAACCGGATCACCCATTTGAGATGGTGCGAAGGTGGCACGGTGGCACGGCAGTAGAGCTGGTGCCTTACAGCGCTAGAGTTTCGGGTTTGATCGGGTTTGATGCTTACGGGTGCTGTCCATACGGAGTTTATACATTCTCAACGCAGCAACTCTACCACTGCGCCACTGTGCCATCCTCCAGAATGGAGAATAGCACAAAACTCTCTCTATAAAGTCCTTGAAGAATCTCCAGAATAAATATTAATATAGAATGTTGTGGCTATTTCCCAGAGAGTGGTGAAAATTACCCATTAGAAATTGGTAGCATATTACTATTGCTGATAACTGCAATTACTATACGAGTTTGAAATATCATTATTTTTGCCAGGCTTCTCATCTTTCTTCTTTAAATTGTGAATCAGAATATCGAATTGATGCAGGGACAAGGCTGGTTTTTGAACCTTATTGAAATAATCACATTCAAAAGGCAGGCTTTGAAGGGTTCAAGGCATGTATGTTTAGCTTGAGTTTTCTTTCCTTTAATGGGATAACAAGGGAATATCATAATGTATGCTTTTCTGAATTATTCATAAAATGTTCCTAATCTTCTCCAACTCCATGTACAATAATGCCCTGGAGCTGAAAGGCGTAAGTCCTCAAGAAATCCATTGGATTGGGTTTGGACATGGTTGAGTTAATTAGGCTCAAAAATCTCAAACATTAGCAAAGTTCAAAATGACAAGAACACATTCCGAGTCTGGAATGTAATATGCTATCAATAATGAAATGTTTAAACTTTCAAAAGAAACTGCTAACTAAGCAGGTCTAATAAAAATTGTAAGCAAAAAAGTGCCAGAAAAAAGGCAAGGGGGCAGTGTTTGAAATAGGGTGACAAGAATTAATGAGGTGAGAACTTCAGAAGTGATTCCATGGAGTCAGAAAGTAGTTCAAGACTAAAGAATGCAGCTGATTCAGTTTGCACCACGCTTTTAAAGAGCAGCCCGTTTGGTTCAATCTGCTGAACTGTCTTTGTATTCCTGAAATTCTTTGCCTTTCAAGTATTTATCCAATTCTTTTTTATGTTCTCCACAGTTTTATCCTCCATCTCTACAGGTACATTTTATAAATCCAAATCACTGGTCCCATGCCAAAAAAAATCTTTTCACAACATGCATAGTTCTTCCGGAGAATCGGTGTTGCCCCAAGAGCCACTGGAAGTAGTCATCTCCCATCAACTCCACCTAGACTTCATGTTGCCTCGGGAGAGCAGGCAAGGTAATCAAAGACCACTTACACTCCATTCATTCTCTTTTCCCTTTTCCCATTGGGCAGAAGATACAAAAGCTTGCAAGCAGATACCACCTGATTCATGATTCTTCCCCATAGTAACCAGACTATTGCACTGACCTTTTATAAGCTAAGGGTGTCAGGCCCGTATGAAGCTTTCCAAAAACGGGGGTGGCATGACAGGATTACAAAACATTTAATGTGAAATAATGTGCGCGCTGCGCACATCACGAGTGCAAAGCGTGAAGTCCCTCGATGCCGGGGTCCAGGGCCTGCTTAAGGGCCCTGGAAGCTCAGGGGTTTTAGATGCTCTCTGATGCATTCTGAGCCTTATTTTGGAGCATTTATGCATCATATTTATGACCATATTTCAGAAATTAACAGGAATCTGAGAGGTAGCTTTTTCACACAAAGGGTGCTGGGTGTATGGAACAAGCTGCCTGAGGAGGTAGTTAAGGCTGGGACTATCCTAATGTTTAAGAGACATTTGGACACGTACATGGATAGGACAGATTTAGATGGATATGGGCCAAACGTGTGTGAGTGGGACTAGTTTAGATGGGACATGTTGGTCGGTGTGGGCAAGTTGGGCTGAAGGGCCTGTTTCCACACTGCATCATTCTATGACTAAAAAGTTAAGAAGAAAAATGCATGTAGATAAGTAGAGCAGATTGGAAGTGGAGTGAAATGTAAAGGCAGAGAGAGGTTTATGGGTGTCCCATCTGCACTAGTCCCACCTGCCCACATTTGTTTCATATCCCTCCTAACCTGTCCTATCCATGTACCAATCTAACTGTTTCTTAAATGTTGCGATAGTCCCCGCCTCACCTACCTCCTCTGGCAGCTTGTTCCATACACCTACCACCCTTTGTGTGAAAAACCTACTCCACAGATTCCTATTAAATCTTTTGCCCTTCACCTTAAACTTATGTTCTCTGCTCCTCGATTCACCTACTCTGGGCAAAAGACTCAACCATATCTATTCAAATCATGATTTTATACACCTCTATTAGATCATCCCTCATCCTCCTGTGCTCCATGAAATAATCCCAGCCTAATCAACCACTCCATATAGCTCTGGCCCTCTAGTCCTGGCAACATCCTTGTAAATCTTCACTGTACCCTTTCCAGTTTGATGACATCTTTTCTATAACATGGTGCCCAGAACTGAATACAAAACTCTGAATGCGGCCTCACCACCTTCTTATGCAATTGCAACATGACCTCCCAACTCCTATACTCAGCCTGACCCGCTGAGTTACTCCAGCAATCTGCGAAACGTCACAGAACAGGGCAAGATTAGCAAGTTTGCTGATGATACTGAAGTTAGTCGTTTTGCATATAGTGAAGATGGTTGTGAAAGATTGCAGTAGAATTTGGATCAATTAGCCAGGTGGGCAGAGGAATGGTTGATGGTTGCATGGTTCCTTGAAGGTCGAGTCGCAGGTACATCAGGTGGTCAAAAAGTATTTTGGCACTTTGGCCTTCATCGGTCAGAGTATTGAGTATAGAAGTTGGGAGGTCATGTTGCAGTTGTATAAGACGTTGGTGAGACCGCATTTAGAATATTGTGTTCAGTTCTGGGCACCATGTTATAGGAAAGATGTCAAACTGAAAAGAGTACAGAGATCCCCATCCTGGATCAGTCCAATCAGGGTTGTATCGTCCGCAAACTTGAGAAGCTTGACAGAGGTGTCTGTGGAGGTGCAGTCATCGGTGTGGCGAGAGTAGAGGTGAGGGGAGAGTACACAGCGGCGTCTGATGTTGGGGTTACAGCCGCTGGGTTCAGATTCAGCCACTCCCGCCCCGTGACGGGAGGACGGTCTCTTTTTTCTGATTTTATTTCTCCAATTTTTTATTTTTTTTTCTCCCTCGGGATTTTTTCTTCATCTGGGGGGGAAAATGGGGGGTGCGGTTGGCCGGCCATGGGTGCAGTTCTGATATCCCAAGCAACCTTGTTGTGGCCCCTTGCAGTTTTTAAAAATATCTGCAATTTCTCTGCAGCTGTAACACAATACTATGCACTCTATATTTTACTCTTTGGACCACCTGTTGCAACTGTGCATGGCTGAATTGTACTCATGCATGGATAGCAATTGATTCAACTGGATAGATGCAAAAAAAACAACAATTGTCACTGTATCTTGATATATGTGATAATAATAAGCTAATATCAATCTTTATTTCTGGTTAAACCTTCCAAACACCTGTTAGATCACCTCTTCAACCTTAGTTTTTCTGGGAGACAATAATCCCCAGATCATTCTATTAAATCCTCTGTGTAACTGCATGAATGGCTTCACATCCAATTGAAAGCATTTCACACTCTTTGCCCATTCATAAGATAAAGAACTTCATGTACTGTATAACTTTCTCCTGCTATCCTCATGACTGTATTCAGACCAGTGAATGTTTCTTAATTCTTACACCCATTTAAATTGGCTTCATGTATTTTGTGCATTTCTGGTTACTGCACCAAAAGAAGAATGTGATTAAGCAAGAAATGCAATGTAAAAGATTCACAGCTGCCTGATCAGAAAGGCTTGAGTTATAAAAGTTGCCTGATCATAAAGGGTCTCGACCCGCAACGTCACCTTTTCCTTTTCTCCAGAGATGCTGCCTGACTCACTGAGTTACTCCAGCATTTTGTGTATATCTTCCTTTGTTAATGGTGTGTCTTCAAGTCAAGTCAAGTCAAGTCAAGTTTATTCATCACATACACATGCGAGATGTGCAGTGAAATGAAAAGTGGCAATGCTCGCGGACTTTGTGCAAAAAGACAAACAAACTAACAACCAAACAAACTACAAACAGAATGTAACAGAATCACATATTCTTTTCCATATTATATATTGTGGGCAGAAAGAAAAAGGGAAAAAAACAGTAATTTAAAAAAAAAGCAGTAGAGTGGTACAGTAAAGTTAGTCCATGGTGAGATAGGAGTTTACAGTCCTAATGGCCTCTGGGAAGAAGCTTCTTCTCAACCTCTCCATTCTCACAGCATGGTAACGGAGGCGTTGGCCCGACCGTAGCAGCTGGAACAGTCCATTGCAGGGGTGGAAGGGGTCTCCCATGATTTTATTGGCTCTGGAGTTGCACCTCCTGATGTATCGTTCCTGCAGGGGGGCGTGTGAAGTGCCCATAGTGCATTCGGCCGAACGCATTACTCTCTGCAGAGCCTTCTTGTCCTGGGCAGAGGAATTCCCAAACCAGATTGTAATATTTCCAGACAAGATGCTTTCCACAGCCGCTGAGTAGAAGCACTGGAGGATCCTCGGAGACACTCTGAATTTCCTCAATTGCCTGAGGTGGTAAAGGCGCTGCCTTGCCTTACTCACGAGTGCTGCGGCGTGTGATGTCCATGTCTCAGAGATGTGGACTTCCACGTATTTAAAACAGTTCACCCTATCCACAGTATCTCCATTTATACTCAATGGTGTGCACGTCCTCGGATGATGTGCCCTCCTAAAGTCCACGATCAGCTCCTTAGTTTTCTTGATGTTCAAGAGGAAGCTGTTGTCCTGAGACCAGAGTGCCAGATCAGCCACCTCCTCCCGGTCGGCCTTCTCATCATTGTCTGAGATCAGGCCCACCATCACAGTGTCATCAGCAAACTTGATTATTGAGTTGGAGCTGAACCTAGCCACACAGTCATGTGTGTACAGGGAGTACAATAGGGGGCTGAGGACGCAAGCCTAGGGCGATCCTGTGCTCAGGGTGAGGGACTTCGATGTATTCCCTCCCATCTTGACTACCTGGGGCCTGGCGGTGAGAAAGTCCAGGGCCCAGGCACACAGGGGGGTGTTGAGCCACTCTTGGCACTCTTGGATTGCCACATTAAGTGGAGGAATGTGAGACAAATCTTGTCTCACTAGGAAATGACCAAGTGCTGGCATGTTGCCGACCAGATTGAGAATTTACACTGGGCAAGCAGTCCCACAACATTTAGATTAGATAAATGGTGAGAATGTGGAGTTTTAACACACATTGACACATGTAGTATAGAAAACATGACAATTTATTTGCCCACATCAAGCTCCTGGAGCAAAGATCCAATTCCATCCTCCACCACATTCAGTAATTATGAGCCAAAGATTCCCAGGAGTCAATGGGGATGTTGCAATTTTTCAAGGCAGCTTGAGAGTGTCCTTGGGTTCATTTCACTCTCCTCCCAGTAATATCTTCCTGTGATCGAGCCCCTAATGGATTGACGCTGTGGTGAGTATTTCCAGTTATTCGATTTTCTTACATGTGTAATTAGGAGCTCAGTTCTGAGGATGTTACCCTGGGAGAAGATGCTGACATTCATATCCTTTTTGCTTATTCTTCTAGTGGACTTGAGGGAATGTGCACCATTTGCTGTATCTTTCCTTTATTTTAAGGTGACGTGGATCACCCAAGTCTCTGCAGCATCCAGGAGAATAAGATCAACATCTTTTGTCCATCTGATGACATTCAGATGACACCTTCCACATCACTCAATGATACTCTGAGCATGAACTTTTGTGGAAATCTTGCACTTGCATACAAGTGAGGAAGTGGGAGCAGGTCAAACAAGAAAATGTTCCTGGACTTGACCGACACACAAAACCTACTTAAAGGCAATAAGTTGGTACTGATGGTAATCAAAAGGGGAAGTTCGTCTGCCTGTGTCTTTTCCTTGTAACAGGAAGTCAAGATTACATGGATCTTCATTAGTCACATATGTATAGCAGAGTTTCATTAATAAATCCATTGTTTAGCCCTGTTTGTTTAATGCTATATGAATAATTTGCCCTATTGCCCAAGGGGCAAAGGTATTGATAAAGGTATTGATCACTAATTTAGTAGGATGGGCAATATTTGCACATTTTCACCCATTCGATTGTATGATTATTGTGCAAACTATTTGTCTGCAGATGTGGGACAGGAATTTGTACTGAATCCATTTCACAACAGGTTGTGAGTGTGGTCCGTGAATAAGATCAAAGACGTACAGAGAGAGAGGATTATGTCCTTCAAGTGGTTCATCTTATAATGTGCATGGGCTTTTCTGCAAGGAAAGTGCTAAAATTCTGAATCTGAAAACTGGGCGGATTGATTTTTGGATCAGTTTAGCCTCACAAGCATCTTGAGAAATGAATTTAAAGAACATTTGTACAATATAGCACAAAGCATAATTCGATTGATCAGACGCCACAACCATTATATGTTCAATTTCTTGTCCTGGTCTGATTTTGTTTAATAGCCTATTGATCCACTCGGCATTGTAATTGGAATGAAAGGAACCAAGCTCTCATATCTAAAGACATGAGACTGTTTTCACCAACGTCTGTTTTTGCTACTGCTTATATAATTGCTTGAATCTTCTGATGGTTCCTCAACTGAATGCTGTTGACATTAACAAACGTGCCTCTAACTGCTCAGGCCTATGTTTTGCAATTTTCTACATCCTTCTCTCTGGCTTTTTACTCTTTCCAAGATGCTATTTAAAATGTTCCTCTTTCACTTGTTCTGACACTTCCAGACCCGTCTCAAACCTTGTTTGCTTTTGCGCTTGCGAATGTGCTTATCGTATTAAAGCTGCACTGTAAGTAGCGGTCGTGAGCAGATTATTCCATTTCTTGTAAAGGGTGTGAAAAGCAAACTTGAGGCAAAGGACCATAGTAAATGTAAGACAGGTTCAAGGGGCTGAATGGTCAACTACTTCAATTTATTTTACTGGGGAGGGGGGGGGGGGGGGGGGTGGTATGGGGGGAGGGGGTGGTGTTGGGGAGAGAGGGTGGTGTGGGGGGAGGGGGTGGTGTGGGGGGAGGGGGTGGGGGGGGGTGGAGGGGGTGGTGGGGGGTGTAGGGTGTAGGGTGTGGGGGGGGGGGGGGGGGTGGGGGGGAAGGGTGGAGGAATGGGGAGGGTAAAGGGGGTGTGTGGGGGGGGAAGCGGTTGTGTGGGGAGGAGGGGGGAAGGTGGGGGAAGGGGAAGGGGGAAGGTGGAAGGGGGAAGGGGATGTGTTTGTGGAGGAGGGGTAATAGAGAAGGTAGTAGGGGGAAAAGGGTGTGTGGGGGGGAGAGGGTGTGTGGGGGGGGAGGGACTCCACTCAGCGGCCACTGGCCACGGCACCACATAGCATCTCCCGACTCCACACAGCGTCTTACCCGACTGCACACAGCGTCTTACCCGACTCCACCCAACGGCTTTCCCGACTCCACACAGCAGCTTTCCCGAATCCCCACAGTGGCTTTTCCGACTCCACACAGCGGCTTTCCCAACTAAACACAGTGGGTTTCCCAATCCACACAGCGGCTTTCCGACTCCACACAGCGACTTTCCAGACTTCACTCTTGTGGTCTCAATCAGCACAGCTTGTTTACTCAGCCCCGCCTCCGGGACTTTATTCTCCAGAGCACAACCCCTCGCTCACAGAGCACAGCCCCTTGCTCGCAGAACACAGCCCCTGCTATCAGAACACAGCCCCCGCTCGCAGTCCGCTTCAACTTTATTCTCCCCGCCGGACAGCGGCTGCCGGAAGGGGCGTTACCTTCATGGTGACTGGCAGGCAAGAAGACCAATCTGCTGATCTCACAATTTTTCAAACCTTCATAACTTTTCTCATACTTCACCAATCGGAACACAACTTGGTGGCTTGGGGCAGAGGAGAATGGTGAGTAGGGTGGTGGAAAAGCCTAGCGATATAGGGTAGCATTTTTGTGCAAATTTAATTAACATGCAGACAAATTTAATTAACAGTGGTCAAGATGAGAGTTTTATTAATAGTATAGATAAATGGAAAGTCATAGAGACATAGAACATGGAACCAAGGGCCCAACTTGCCCATGCAGACTAACATGCTCCATCTACACTAAAGTGAATGGGTGCAGAGATGTCTACACTAGTCCTACCTGCCCGCACTAGGCCCATAACCCACTAAATACTATCCTTTCCATGTACCTGTCCAAATGTCTCTGAAACATTATGACAGTACCTGCCTCAACTATCTCCTCTGCAGTTGTACCATATACTCACCACCCTTTGTGTAAAAAAGTTACCTCTCAGGTTCCTATTAAAACTTTGCCCCCCTCACCTTAAACCTATGTCCTCTGGTTCTTGATTTCCCTACTCTGGGCAAAGTACTCTGTATCCAGTCTATTTCTCACATGATCTCAATCACCTCTATACAATCACTCCTCATCCTTCTGCTCTCCAAGGAATGAAGTCCTAGCCTGTTCAACCTCTCCCGATAGCTTGGGCCACATCCTGGCAATATCCTCGTAAGTCTTCTCTGCACCCTTTTGGCTCGTTTTCACGGGGCGACTTGACGCAAGATGTAGCCAGAGTGGAGTGGTCGTGGTCTAGCACGATATCACATGATATAACGGGGGTAGAGTAAAGAGTTCCCACGGTACGCGGCAATTCTGTCATTTGTGCGAGTGACTTGTCCGTCTCCCGATCTTTCCCGAATGAACATCGTGGACTGTAGTGTAGTTAATCACGTGGCACAAATGATGTTACTTTGTTGTCACACACTCTATTCATTTTTTTCACCCGAGCTCTTTAATGAGCTGAAGAATAATCTGTTTTTTTAGACAAATGTTGTTTGGTGTGATGCACCTTCTCTCAATATGTGCAAGAAGTCGTCTTTTTATTTTGTCAAATATGAATAAAGACTGTGTCTCACATTGACCGTGATTATTGTGTTATTTTATGATCTACTGAGAGGTGAAACTTTCAGTCTGAAGAAACTTTCAGCCCGAAGTCCTTCTCTCCAGAGATGCTGCCTGTCCCGCTGAGTTGCTCCAAGCAACTGGTGTCTATCTTCAAAGGACTGACCAGGACAGGCAGCATCTCTGGAGAGAAGGAACGGGTGGCATTTCGGGTCGAGAGCCTTCTTCACACTCTCCCCCCCTCACTCTCACACAGGCATGAATGGAGGAACTACGCGGGCCAGGCAGCATTTACGTTCCTTCTCTCCAGAGATGCTGCCCGTCCTGCTGAGTTGCTCCAAGCAACTGGTGTCTATCTTCAAAGGACTAACCAGGACTGCCTCTCTCTCTCTCTCTCTCTCTCTCTCTCTCTCTCTCTCTCTCTCTCTCACCCTCCCTCTCTCTCCGCAAATGCTGTCTGGCCCGCGGAGTTCATCCATTCACACCTGTGTGAGAGGGAGGGAGAGAGAGAGAGAGACGCACACACAAGGTGGATGCGAAATCTTACCTGCCTGTTTCAGTGAGACACCCACCGCCAGTAAATGAAGACACCCCCATCTTTCAGACAAAAAGAGACACACTGACATTAATGAAATGCTTAGCTAGTTTTATTAGATTTGTATGTAAATAGCAAACTGGCTGGATTCACTCTATCCAACTTCCGGGTTCACCGTTGGCAGGAGTTCCCACGGTGACCGCAAGAGTTACTACCGATATCGCACGGGACACTTCGTTCATAAAATGTTGCAATGCTCAACCACAAGTGCACAAGACACTCTTGGACAAATTCAAACATGTTTGAATTTTCTCGCGAGTACCCAAGGTACACGATTACCTGCCGTTAGCGCCACGGTGGTCCACGAATGCCGTATTGTTACCGCACGAGGTTCCCACGATGTCAAACTCTGGTTACCTCTTGCGTCAAGTCGCACCGTGAAAAGGGGGTTTTTCAATGTTATATTCAATATTGATATCATCCTGGCAGTGGATGTTACCTTAAATATGTTTTATTTATTTATTGAGGTCATTGCCCACCCAGCATTTATTGACCATCACTAATTGGCTCTGGAAATGGTGGCACTTTGCTGGGACATTTAAGAGTTAATCCCATCAGTGAGTCTAGAGTTACCTTGACACCAGAATGGACAAGGACTGCAGACTTTCTCCCTCAAAGGACATTTGTGAACCAACGGAGTTTTTACATGAATCCAAGAGTGGCCATCATTTCCCAGACAATTTTTTTTTACAAAGTATTAAGAAAAACTTAAATCCAACTGCTACCTTAGTTTTAGTTCAGAGATGCAGCACGGAAACAGGCACTTCGGCCCACCGAGTCCGCACTGACCAGCGATCCATGCACATTAGCATTATCCTACACACACTAGGAACAATTTCTACTTATAACAAGTAAATTAACCTACAAACCTATACGTCTTTGGAGTGTGGGAGAAAACTCATGCAGTCACGGGGAGAACATACAAACTCCATACAGACAGCACTCGTAGTCGGGATCGCAGCAAGCGCTGTAGGGCAGCAATTCTACCACTGTGCCACCATGCCTTGGTGGGATTTGATCTCTGGATTAGATTACCAACCAAATGTTTTCACCACTCTGCTATCATCACCAACATCCTTACAAATATCAATAGATTATGGAAGTTAAGCAACGATTTACAGAGCGCAATACAGAATTACTTTGCTCCGCAGTTCTCTGGGTAGGAGTTCCCATGTTTGTTTTTCTCTTCTTCCACTTGTACAATCTCGCGAGGTCCAGAGAAGGAGTTTTCCATCCAGTCATAGCCAACAGAATTTTCATCCCCTTCTTCCTTCTTGTCTTTAGACCTGGCACAAGCTATTTTAGGTTTTGTTTTCTGCTTTTGCAATTGTCAACACATCTCTGGATCTTGGAGACAACAGAAACTTTATGTGTCGGAGTGTCCTGCATTTAAACACACTTCCATCTAATTTTGTATCAAATCCCTGATCTAGAGCCAGAACCCAAACCCTGTGGACAAGGAAGCCCAGGACAACTAGCTTACTTGGTAAATTTATCTTATTTTACAATAATGTTTTAAATTAATTTCTAGTCCTTTGAAATGTTTTTGCATTATTTATTTATTTTTATTTTTGGGGATTATTAAATGAAGTTTTGAAATGTCTCTGCTTATACCTGAAGAACCTTTGACAGTGATGGTTATCATGGGTTTGGGCTGTGGCTTTGGATCCAGCTCCTGGTGCCTGGTCTTGTGTGAAGGCTGTTGGAAAAGGTGTGTTGAGTTGTTGTCTACATCCACAACAGATCAATATGAACTGAGGGGATATCCTTTGAGCAGTGGGTTCAGTAGTGAGCAGCATTCAAATCAACCCTGCCCAATGGTAGCCCTTATTAAAGAATACAGGAAAGTAAGAACAGGAGTAAGCCGTTAGCCCCCTCAATGTTATCATGGCTGATCTACAATGATCTCCACTCCTCTTTGCAACCATCACCTAAATTCAATGATCTTTCAAATTTATCTATCACCATCTTAAAAATATCAAACAAGTCGGCCTCCACCAAAGAATACTAAATATTTACTACACTGAGAGTAACCATTTCTATACTCCTCTGTTTTAAATGACTAGCTTCTTATTTTGCAGTTGCCTCTTCTTTGTACCTCTTGCACTAGAGAAAACATTCCAACATCTTACACTGTCAAGCCCTTTTTGAGTTTTGTTTCATATGTTTGAATAAGGTCACTTTTCATGCTTCTACAGCCCAATGTGTTTGTTCCAAGTAAAGTTATATAACTATCCAAAAGTTCCTGTAAAAGACAACACAAAAGTAGTTCTGTATCTTTGGGAGTCAAATGTCTCACACTTGCTTATAAAAGTGCTTATATATGAGATCTTAGGGTTAATGGAATCAATGGATAAGGGGAAAAAGCAGGAATGATCAGCCAAGATCATATTGAATGGCAGTGCTGGCTCGAAGGGCCAAATGGCCTACTCCTGCACCTATTTTCTATGTTTCCCTGTCTCTGTAATGTAGGCCAAATGATGTCCACTTTGGAAATCAATTCCCATGGCTCTGTAAGACTCATACAAGGTAGCATCTGTAGGTCCTTTTGTAATGTGTGTCCTTTTGTAAGGCAAGTAAGGTAGTTACTGACAGCATATCTTGTATTGAAGACAGTCATCTCATTGCAAGGGATCCTACAACAATGCATCAAAAGTTATAGAACAAATGGCTACACACACTTCTTGAAGGCACACAAACATTCATTATAATTTTACTTGTAACCAGAAACTTGTAAGCTAAACATAAAATGCTGCAGATGCCAGATACCTGAAATTAAAAACAGATAACTCTGGTGATACTCAACAGGTCAGGTTGCATCTGTGTTGAGAGATGAATAGAATCTACATTTTAGGTCCAAGATTCTTTATTAAGACCTGGGAAAAATTGGATACAAAACAAATTTACAGTGCAAACTGTTTAAGAAGGAACTGCAGATGCTGGAAAATCGAAGGTACACAAAAAAGCTGGAGAAACTCAACGGGTGCAGCAGCATCTATCAGACTGAAGAAGGGTTTTGGCTCGAAACGTTGCCTATTTCCTTTGCTCCATAGATGCTGCTGCACCCGCTCAGTTTCTCCAGCTTTTTTGTGTACCTTACAGTGCAAACTGTTGCTTGTGTTCATCAGGGTGGCTTAGAAGTAATCAGATTCTATCCGATGTTCCCATTAACAGCTATTGCCGTATATAGCTTAAGAGGTCACGAACAATGTTGTAAAAAATGTCTTCAGGGCACTTAATGCAAATTTTACTTCTATGAGTACTTGCATAAATTCAGCATGAATAATAAAATATTACGGAACATACTTTTCTTTTGATTTGGAAACCTTGTAGATCTCACATTATCATCCTTAATTATCTGTCCAGATTTATTAAGTAAATAAAAATGAACCTTAAAACATATAACCTAATCACACAATTGATGCCTGATTGACACTAAAAGTTCTAATCCTTGTTTTTAATGAATCTGATAACGAAGGAAAAAGTAAGGATTTAAGGAGCATTTGCAATTATATTAAATTGGATCTGTATTCCAATAATTAATTACTGTTGGTAATTTAAATCGCTCAATCATAAATTAGACAAAATTATGCTAAATTACAACTTCATATATTGTATATTAATAATGACCTTTTTTCCAAGGAGATTTATATTTTTCATAAACTTTAATGCAAATCGACATGAATAATTGGTGGTGATAAAATATTTTTTTTGCTCAGCTTTCACTGTCTTAGACTGTATAACTGCATACGGATTCTCCTCAGGTTACACTAGGGTCTTGATTTTGAGATCTATGGCGGCATGGTGGTGCAACGGTAGAGTTGCTGCCTTACAGCACTTGCAGTGCCGGAGACCCGGGTTCAATATCGACAACTAGTGCTGTCTGGACGGAGTTTGTACGTTCTCCCCGTGACCGTGGGTTTTCTCCGAAATCTTCGGTTTCCTCCCAAAGTCCAAAGATGTACAGGTATGTAGGTTATTGTCTCGGTATAAGTGTCTGAGCATTGGCCCGCAATGCTCAGGCAAGGGGACGTTGGAACACATCTTGAGCTGCTGCCTACAGCCTCTTGGGCAGGGCCGGTACACCTGGCGTCATGACCAGGTTCTTAAACCCATTGCAGAAGCCATCGGCATGGGAATCAGCAGCAGCAGACGAGAACGCCCCACCACCCAGATGATCACCTTGGTGAAGGCCGGAGTGCAGCTGCCAAGAACCACAGCAGCCAGGAATCCGTCAGGAATCCTGGCGACTGTGCAGGACTGGCAGCTTTCTGTAGACCTGGTGAAACAGCTGAAGTTCCCACAGCACATTGCCACGACCACTTTGAGGCCAGATATCCTCCTGGTCTCAGAGGCGATCAAATACATCGTCTTGTTGGAACTGACAGTGCCGTGGGAGGACGGTCTGGAGGAGGCCCACGAGAGGAAGATGGCCAAGTATGAAGAGCTGGTCATAGACTGCCATAAGCAGGGCTGGAAGGCAAGGTGTAAGCCCATTGAGGTTGGCTGCAAAGGTTTTGCAGGGCAATCGCTCTACAAAGCCTTGAGTGCACTGGGCATCAACGGAGTGGCGAGGAGAAGGGCCATCAAGAACACCACAGAGGCAGCGGAGAAGGCCTCGAGATGGCTCTGGATCAGGAGAGAAGGTCCATGGGAAGGAGCGAATGCCACCTGAAAACAAGTCGTGGTCTGATCAACCACGGCTGGGTCGCCTGGGTGAGGGTGTCTGATGTTGAAAGACCCAAAACACCCAATGACCCCAGGTTACATCACTGATGATGTGTTCAGGAGCATCTATCGATGTATTTGTATCAATATATTGTCTCTAGTGTTTGTAGGATAGTGTTAATGTTCAGTGATCGCTAGTCTGTGTGGACTTGGTGGGCTAAAGGGCCTGCTTTCGCACTGTATCTTTAACTAAACTAATCATACTGTTCATAACCAAAACAGTTCTTAAGTTGGAAATAGGGCCGCAAATTGAGTTCCCACATGTCAGAAGATACTTGCAGCCCCACAGAAGCCAGAAAATCTATTCCAACAGTCTTCCAAATGCTTGATTGTATGTATGGGCTGTCAGGCCTTTGTAAGCTGGGGAGGGTCTGTATAGATGGAACGGTCAACCATATTTCTTTCCTCAATTTTAGTGCCTCTAACTAAGGACAGTGTGATTCATCAATTCCAACCTCTTGATCTATCCCAGTTTAAATTATTGATTCATTGATGGCCCTGCCTACATCTACAAGCTATCAAATTCCCTACCTAATGCTTGGAACGGCCTTTGAAGTAGTCCCCTACCTCTTTGGCCACATTTTTCACCATCCGCCCTAAGTCACTCTGTAGCTAACTGACAACCATGTTGTCCGATATTATTTTCTCAAAGCACCAAGGGACACTTTTGTTATTGTAGTGTTATTATATTCTTGCAGAAATAAAAGCTGCTATTGCTGACTGATCATTTCCAGCTGATCTTGCAATCCCCTTCCAATGCCCAGTACCTAGTGATTTCATTGGTGTAGTATCTTGTAAAATTACTACCAAAACAGCGACACACGCCCTAAATTATTCAACATTACATTTGCTTTACTGTCTCCCTTTGTAAGTGTGATGCGGATCTGAAATAAAAATTTCAGAACTTCCATTCTGAGCTCAGATTCAGATTCAGATTCAGATTCAATTTTAATTGTCATTGTCAGTGTACAGTACAGAGACAACGAAATGCATTTAGCATCTCCCTGGAAGAGCATCATAGCAAATGATTTGAATAAATAATAATAAGTGTCCGGGGGGGGTGGTGATTGGCAGTCACCGAGGGACGTTGTTGAGTAGAGTGACAGCCGCCGGGAAGAAGCTGTTCCTCGACCTGCTGCTTCGGCAACGGAGAGACCTGTAGCGCCTCCCGGATGGTAGGAGGGTAAACAGTCCATGGTTGGGGTGAGAGCAGTCCTTGGCGATGCTGAGCGCCCTCCGCAGACAACGCTTGCTTTGGACAGACTCAATGGAGGGGAGCGAGGAACCGGTGATGCGTTGGGCAATTTTCACCACCCTCTGTAATGCCTTCCGGTCGGAGACAGAGCAGTTGCCATACCATACTGTGATGCAGTTGGTAAGGATGCTCTCGATGGTGCAACGGTAGAAGTTCACCAGGATCTGAGGAGACAGATGGACCTTCTTCAGTCTCCTCAGGAAGAAGAGATGCTGGTGAGCCTTCTTGATCAGTGTAGAGGTATTGTGAGTCCAAGAGAGGTCATCGGAGATGTTGACTCCCAGGAACCTGAAGCTAGAAACACGTTCCACCTCCGTCCCGTTAATGTGGATAGGGGTGTGCGTGCCGCCTCTGGACTTCCCGAAGTCTACAATGAGCTCCTTGGTCTTCTTGGAGTTAAGGGCCAGGTTGTTGTCAGCGCACCATGCTGCTAAGTGCTGGACCTCCTCCGTGTAGGCCAACTCATCGTTGTTGCTGATGAGGCCAATCACCGTTGTATCATCTGCATACTTGATGATGGTGTTAGTACTATGTACAGGTGTACAGTCATAGGTGAAGAGGGAGTAGAGGAGGGGGCTCAGCACACAGCCCTGTGGAACGCCGGTGTTCAGGGTGAGGGTTGAAGAGGTGTCCTTGTCTAACCTCACAGACTGGGGTCTGTTGGTTAGAAAGTCCAGTATCCAGTTGCAGAGGGAGGGGTCGATGCCCAGGTTACCGAGTTTGGTGATCAGTTTTGATGGTATAATGGTGTTGAATGCCGAGCTGTAATCGATGAACAGCATTCTTACGTAAGTGTCTCTGTTGTCGAGGTGGGAGAGGGCGGAGTGAAGTGCCGTTGAGATTGCATCCTCCGTACTCCTGTTCTTGCGATAGGCAAACTGATAGGGATCCAGTGTGGGGGGTAGGCAGCTTTTGAGGTGTGCCAGGACCAGCCTCTCGAAGCACTTGGTGATGATGGGGGTAAGTGCAACTGGGTGGAAGTCGTTGAGGCATGCCGCAGTGGAGTGTTTTGGCACTGGCACGATGGAGCTGCAAATGTGATAGAGTTTAGATTAATCAAATCTCTCATCAAATGCTGGTTTGTTAAACTACTAATCATTCCAAGCGAAGATAGACACAAGAAGCTGGAGTAACTCAATGGGTCGGACAGCATCTCTGGAGAAGAGCAATCATTGTTGTTTCAGGTCGAGACCCTTCTTCAGATCAAATCATTCCAAGCATTAGTTGGTTTGGCTTGTCCTCTGTCCTTGCATACATTCTTACCAAAGCTGGTACAGTATATTTTTCTGGTTATGAGTCTCTGACATGATAGAGTGCTTTTCACAGTTTCATTCGTGGTGGGCTCTTGTCGAAAGAATCCAACTCTGGCAAACATTAATTGTAACATAAAATAAAAATCCTCAAGGAAGAAAACAGCCAGAGATTCATGTGGGTAGTTCCATACCTGGAGTCCCCCAGTGCAATGCAAATAATTCCGACTTGCACCACCCATGTTCATTCCAAAAGATATTTGTAATCCTTACATTAAGACGAGCAGAATGATTGAGGAATACTTGAGGAATATAATCCTCAGGACAATGGGACTGATTTAGTGCTATGGGGCAGAGGAAAAGAAGGTAAGCAGCTCGCTGGTATCCTGAGAAAACACCTGTCTTAGCAGCATCCACTCAGCTAATAATTCATGATGTTTTGGGCTGGACTGAATTGATTGTGTAAATATATTGCTTATCCTGTCTTGTAAGATACATGCAGCTGAACTGGCAAAATCCGCACCCAGCCCCATGCATGGAATTTAACAAAATTAAAATTTGTTTTTGACAAGAAATGATTTCCAAAATAAAATACCACTGCTTATTGCCCCTAAAACCTTAGAAGAGTTAATTAAAAGCCAAAAGGTACCTGCAGTTTGAATGAAAATTATTGCAATGTTACCAGAAAAAAAAAGCTCTTTATTTACTTGTAGATTAGTCTATGCATATTATGTTTTCATTGGCTAATAAGAACGTGCTTGTGAAGACTTCAAAGTGACTCCACTTTGGATAAGCATACAACTTTATTTCTGTCATTCTAATTATCATAGCTTTTTGCTACGTTTGCTCTGGTTGGTAATTGTCTACCATTCCGATCAGAATTGCCAGACTGCTAAACTGCTTTAACTGCTGAATATCCAGCAGTTCTGCAAATGTACTGTCAGATGCACAAATTGGGGACTTAGAGAGATTACAGACTGTAGATTTACTCATGAGTCTCGAATTCTGAGCTAGAGCTGGGGCACAATCCCACATCACTTTAAAATGAAAGGAAATGCTGATGATTTAGATTTAGGTGGCAAAGGCAAAATTATGTTGATTTTGTAAAGCTGTTTATGTTAATCTTTATAATTGTTCAGATTTTTCATTTCGGTTAGTTAAGTTCACTATTTTTCTTTGATTAACTTCACTTTTAGCAATAACCACATCACAAGAATTCAGAAGGAAATGGAAACCCAATTTCTTTCAGCTCATGGTGAAAGAAATCTTCTTCTGCTGTCTTCTCCCCTTCTCCCCTCTCCCATCAAGCAAAAGGTACAGAAGTGTGAAAACACACACCACCAGATTCAAGGGCAGTTTCTTCCCAGCTGTTATCAGCTAACTGAATCACCCAACTACAACCAGAGAGCAGTGCTGAACTACTATCTACCTCTTTGGTGACCCACCGACTATCCTTGATCGGACTTTCCTGGCTTTACCTTGCACTAAACGTTATTCTTTTGTCATGTATCTATACACTGTAAATTGATCGATTGTAATCATGTATTGTCTTTCTGCTGACTGGTTAGCACGCTTAACAAAAACTTTTCACTGTACCTCGGTACACGTGACAATAATTAAACTGGTCTGTTTTAGAAATTGCTTTTAAAGCTCCTAATTTCCTCAGAGCATGCTCAGATCGGAGTTTACTCTATTTTTTAGCCAATATTGTTTATCGCATGTGAATCAATTAAAATGCTGCAGATGTGGCTATCAAAGTAATTGGTGAAGGTGGGATAAGCCTACTACCATGATTCAATTACGCCTTATTGTCACATGTACCTAGGTACAGTAAAATGCTTTGTTTTGCATACAACCCCATAAAATCTTACAGCAGACCTCACCTAGGCAGTGCACAAGAGTTGCCACTTTTCTGGTGCTGACAAAGTCACAAAAACTAGCAGCTCAATCACTGAGGCCTGCTAGTACAGTCATTCAGAACTGGCAGGCTGGCAGCTGAGAAACTGCCAGAAATTCTGCCCAAAACAGGTGACAGACTGTGAGAGAGTGAAGGGGAGAGGATAGACTGAATGGATTATTGGGCTGGCAATTCAGTCACTCACGGCTGGTGGGCTGGCAGTTCACTTACTCACGGCTCGTGGGCTGGCAGTGCAGTCACTCACGCCTGGTACGCTGGCAGTTCACTCAGGCACCCCTCCTCCCTTCACTCCCCCCCCACTCTGCTCCTTGTCATTCACATAAACACACAGACTCATTCACACACACACACACACACACACACACACACACACACACACACACACACACACACACACACACACACACACACTCATGTGTACACACACACACACACACATTTATACACACACACACACACACACAGACTCATTTACACACACACACACACACACACACACACACACACACACACACACACACACCACACACACACACACACCCACACACTAAAATGCCAAGTAACTTCAGAATGTGTTGAATATACAGTGTGTAAAATGAATGTTTAAAGCCTCCTGTAGAGGCTGCTGGTGCTGAAGCAAAAACATGCTTTAAATAACATCCAACAAACACACTCACCATAGACAGAGCAGCTCTCCTGAATTATTCAATGGCGCCTGCACTCAGCGCCATCTTGACGTCACCCTCTGAGTGAGCCACGACACTTCCAGGTTTTATATTCCCTCCCCCCTGCTGCCAGCGGGGGCAGCAGAGAGAATGGCAATTAAAAAAAAAACATTAATATCTCTCTGACTTTTCATTGATGGGAAAAATCCTCCAGTCCAGTCTGTTGGAGGAGGACTCTGAGCAAAGTGGCCAAAAAATGATGGCCGTAAGTGGTGGCGTTCTCTCGGAAATCATATCACAGTAAGTCAAAAGCGGTTAAGATCAGACTTTTAGTAATATAGATTCCATATATACATCTACGAATCCTAAATTTGTAATGTTTCTCAATTTGGTACATCATTGTTAAAACATACATCTAGGGCTGATTTACGCTTTGTCGACATCTCAACTCAACCCAAAGTGACTAATAATTTTAGTAATTTCCTGATTTTCCATTGTTTTATTCAAATTCATGTTTCACCAGAAAAGCATTTGTGCCATCTCATCATCGCTTGAGTATTGTTGAACTGCAATAGTTCTAGTCTTGCAGTAGGCTGGATCTGGTTGGCATGGGTCAGGTATCAGGACTATATTCAGTTTATTACTTACAACATGACTGTGGGCAGAATATGTATTCTTGTCTATCCAGCTTATTTTCTCCATTAAAAAACACGCTGACATAGCAGGTAGAGCTGCTGCTTCACCACATCAGTGACCCGAGTCCAATCGTGACCTCCGTGCGGAGTTTGCATGATATCCCTGTGACTGTGAGGGATTTCTCTGGGTGCTATGGTTTCCTGCCACATCCCAAACTGTGGGGGTTTGTAGATTAATGGCCTCTGTAAATTGTCCCTGAAGTGTAGGGAGTGCATGAGAAAGTGGGATATCATAGAACTAGTGTGAATAATGGAATTATCTAGATAGTTATCTAGATAAATGCAAACGGTCCCAGGTGATAGAAAAAAAGAATATGTAAGGGTCATAATGGGATAGATTGGGAGATTGGGAACACTTTCTTAGCAAATGAGTGGTCCATTCATAATTGCAGGAAAGAAGCTGTTTCCGGGTCTAGTGAAATGTGCTTTCTAGCATTTGTTTCTTCTGCTCGATGGACGAGGGGAGATGAGGGATAACTGGGGTGTGAATGGTCCTTAATTATGTTAGATGCCTTCTTGAGGTTGCATGAACTTTAAGGTTTGTATGATGGACCGGGCGGCATCCGCAAACCTTGCAATTTCTTGTGGTCTTGGGCAGGGCAGTTGCCAAACCGAGTTGTGAAGCATCCGCATAGCATGCTTTCGGTGGTGTACCTGCAGAATTGGTAAGGATCGTGGGTGACTTGTCGAATTTCCTTGGTCTTTCAACAGAAAATCTTGGCCAATGCTTGTATCTGGAGAGTTGTAATGTGACTAGTTGGAAGGTGAGGTGCATTTCATCAGGCTTACATTGAGAACGCAGAGCGGGTTGGAGAAATAAAGTGACTGGCAAGTGCAAGCATGGAGCCAAGTGGGAGGTCATTTGAAGTACAAAGCCGAAAAGACTGCATTTGCTGTTTGTTTTTCCTGACTCTGACATTGTTATCTCCAACTTATCTCTGTTTTAGTTACTTGAAATGGCAGTCTGATCCGCTCCCCACAGGTGCTGAGCATTTCGCCGACTTTCCACCTTTATTCCCAACTTCCAGCTTATGCCTTTCTTTCAGTTCAGATCACTGTGTTTGTTTATGAACATCACAGCCAGAAAGAGAAGACATTCCAGCCCCTTTGTATTGTCCAGGTTGCAGAGAGTGACCTAGCCTGACTCCTTGAATCTCAATGTTGTCTTTGATGACCATTTGTAAAAAATAATGGGAATATTGGAAGGATAATCCGCTGACTTGGTTAGAACCAGGGGAATAATTGGATAACATTGAATAATTTGACGGATGTAAATCATATTTGACACCTCAAGAATGGAGGAGATGAAAACTGCAACACTGTGCAATATTTGGGATTTGTCTTCATGTCAATTTGATTTATGTATTTGGATGTGAATTATGTTCTGCTTATTGCATTGCGAAGATTTTAAGTGATGAATAAAAACTGATTGGTCACGTCAATAATATTCATATAACTAGACCATAAAGCATGTATTCTCTCCCATAATTAATTGATAGACGCATAATGGAGTAGATGTTAAGATGCCCAGATATTGGTGGGCATCTGTTTGTTTCAACATGTATTATTAAAGAAAAATAACAACCACATTTTGCAATGAGAGGTAGCTGGCAGAAAGTTTAACAGAGCAAGCAAGACCGGCTAAGGGATAGAAAGGTGGAAGGATGCAATTTCAGAGCTCAGGATCAAAGCAGGTGAAAGTTAAAAGGGTAGAGATGTGAAGGGCTGCAGATTTCCAAGGGTTTTCCAGTTCGGAGGGAAGGGCGAGCCAATAGAGTCACAAGGAGCTCCAGATGTTGGAGATTGCACAGTGGAGCAGTTTGGAAAGCAAAGGTGAAGATTATAAAGTTGACCCCTTGTACAGCAGGAAGGTACGGAGGTGATGGGTGAATGAGACTGATATAATTAAAGTGAAAGACAGCTATCGTTTATTCAATTGGGAGGGGTTGGAGGTAGTAAAGGCATGGACAAGAATTTCCATAAGAAATGAGGTTGTGGCAGACCTTTATAGGAAATTTGATGAAAATATTTCAACCAGTAGTCAAGTCATTAATGCCCATAGAACAAATCCTGTTCTTTATGGGCCTGTCAAACTTAGGTGACTTTTTAGGTGACTGCAGGAGACTCTGCAGTCACCAAATGGTCACCACATGTTCGCGGGTGGTTGCCGGGGAGTGGTCGTGAGGAGTTCCCACATTCTGGGAACTTGTTGCGGCTTCATTATGGTCGCCGTGAATTTTTCAACGTTTGAAAAATTAGCGGCGACTAGAATGAAGCCGCCACGGAGAGTAGAGAGAATTCTCGAGCTGTAGATGGGTCGCCAGGAGGTCCTAATGGGTTGACAGGAGGTCAAAGGTTCTCGGAGGTTCTTGTAGGTTGTAGCCGGTGCTGACCAGTGAAATTTCATTGGCTCATTGGGGGAAAAAAAGGTAAGCAGTAGTTTTCAGAACCAAGGATAACCGACCAGTAATGTTAAATGTCCACCGAGCTTCACAGCCGTGTATCTCTGGCTTCTTAAAAGTTGTCTCCACTCCTTCTCTCCGCTTCTCCCCGCTTCTCCCCCCTCTCCCCCCTCTCTCCCCCCCTCTTTTAAAGGTCTTACCGTACACTGTTCTTTAGCCATCTTTTTACAGCGCCAACCTTCCTGTTCATCGCAGTGTGTGTCTGTTTCACCTTGGCTTTGCACCGTGTGAATATTTTAGACAGTGCTCCCCCCGCTTGCCCTGTCCCCCGCCTGCATAACGGGCTGGTGAAGGAAGCGATGTGTTTGTGCGTGTGTGTTCCATTCTGACGATCCAGTTGCCGGTTTTTCAGGCGACTGCTGGCAACTTGATAGTCGCCGGCAGTCCGCTGCAAAATCGCCTAAGTGGGACAGGCCAACTGCATTAATGAGAGTATAGCATAGAGTCGTACTCCAATGCTAATCGCAGAAACCATTAACCTATTGAAGGGCGTCATCTTTTAGGTGAAGTTTTCAACCAAGGATCTTCTTTTCTTACTAAGTGGAACCTGATATAATCTTTGACCCGAAGGCAATAACATTTCTCTCAGTTTATCTGTCAAATAGCTGCCTCGCGATTCCAGCAACCTGGGTTCAGTCCTGACCTCTGGAGCTGTCTGTTACCTTTATAATAGTGTGGGTTTCCTCTCAGTGCTCACACATTCCAAAGATGTGTGGATTGTTAAATTAATCAGCTGCTATAAAATAACCCCAAGTGTAAGTGGACGGCAAGATTTGTGGCAATGTGGGGAAAATAGGTTACTGAGAAAATTACTGGAGAATTGGAATAGTTGTGAGTCAGTCTAGACTTGATGGGTCAAATTGCCTATAAATAGAAGAAAAATGGAAATGTTTATCCGTAATCAATATCATGAAATCAGATTATTTGGTTATTGTGATGTTGTGATGATTGTTATTACAAATTATCTGTTATTTAGTTTAGTTTAGAGATACATATACAGGCCCTTCGGCCCACCGAGTCCACACCGACCAGCGATTCCTGTACATTAACACAACCCTATACACACTACGGACAATTTACATTTACACCAAGTATATAAATCCAAGCCAATTAACCTACAAACCTGTACTTCTTTGTAGTGTGGGGGGAAACCCGAGATCTCCGAGAAAACCCACGTGGTCATGGGGAGAACATACAAACTCCGTACAGACAACACCCGTAGTCGGGATCGAACCCGGGTCTCCGTCACTGCAAGCACTGTAAGGCAGCAACTCTCCCGCTGCACCACAATAATGTACAATAACAGCTACCAAACTTAAAACTATATTTAATTTGTCTGTAAAAAGAACTTTGGGGACTCCTGAATTGTGAAATGTGTAAATCTTTCTGTCCTTCAATTGTTAAATCCACGATAAACATTGATTTGAATATTATTCCAACAAGAAATATTGGTAAACTCCCACTTACAAATTGTACAAGGTGTACAATCTACATCTGAGATACTTTTCAACACATGTGCTGGCTAGTGAGTTGGTTGATGTGTTGGTTTTAATTTTCCAAAGTTGCCAATGTTGGAGAACTAAGTGGAGTCAGAAATTTGTCTGTAGTGTATGGAGAGCAAGCTCAGAATTTGTTCATTTGCAAGTTTGTCCTGAACATCTTGATACTTGCGGGAATAAATGGAAATCTCCCAGCAAGATCCAACTCAAAGTTCTCTAGTACAGGACTACCACCATGTTACCATTGGTTTTTATTTTGATTCCCCTAAACTGTTCCTTGGATCTCATCATCGGCATTTCCATAACAATTAAGTAAGCATGTTATCCAATGCAGAACCCAATTGGTACATCTAGAAAAAGGAAGAGGCAGGAAACATGTTCCCGATGTTGGGCAGTCCAGAACTAGGGGCCACAGTTTAAGAATAAGGGGTAAGCCATTTAGTACGGAGATGAGGAAACACTTTTTCACACAGAGAGTTGTGAGTCTGTGGAATTCTCTGCCTCAGAGGGCAGTGGAGACCGATTCTCTGGATACTTTCAGGAGAGCTAAATAGGGCTCTGAAAGATAGCAGAGTCAGGGGATATGGGGAGAAGGCAGGAATGGGGAACTGATTGGGGATGATTAGCAATGATCACATTGAATGGCGGTGCTGGCTTGAAGGGCCAAATGGCCTACTCCTGCACCTATTGTCCATTGTTTATTGTCTAATGCTCCAGCCAAAACGTTTTACTGTCTTATTATTTACTTTTAGGGACTTTTGTCAGTGATCTTAATAATGGATATTGGTTCCAATTGCTCAAGACCCAGAAGTTATCCATACGGCACCAACAAGGGGAGTGATGGACATAGTGCAGCTACACTACTGGAAAAAATTCACCACTGTGAATGAGAGTGCCGTTTAGCTTTCCATCAGCCTCAAACATTAAGAAATTCACACAGTTGTTGAGAACAGAGTATGTCTGCAGTTACTCTGGCTTTCTACTGCAAAAACAGCAACTCAACCACTCAAACAGCACAGGTATAAAACCCCACAACCATAGGAGCACAGTGGCTTGCAGTGGCTGCCCTGCCAGCAGCGTGTTTGTTATTTAGAATTCAAATGTAAATGTTTGTTTAGTGTCTCACTGCAGTTTTTTTTTTTCATCACCCAGGCTACAGTGCAACATCACCTCCTTTAAATCGCTGAGCAAACCCTATCAGAAAGGACTCCGATCGCTGGGGGGAGCTCATGGGGTTGTGGTCTGCGGAGATTCTGGTCGCGGGCGTGGCATGGACCTTCCATCCGGAGTCTGGGATCCCTTGCTGGTGATTTCCAGAGAAGAGCTCCGACCGCCGACCTGCGGCCTATAACATCCTGAAGCCGCGGTAGGAAAGTGCCCGGTTCTACTGTCCCGATGTCGGAGTTTTGATCATCCCAACGAGAGGGCCTGTACATCCGGCCGTCCATAGCGGCAACTACGGAGGGTTTATAGCCCCGACCACGGATGAATGAACTGTTTGAACTTTGTTGCCATCCACCACAGTGAAGAATGCTTGTGGTGGATGTTTGTGTTGAACTCTATTGTGTATTGTATGTTCTTCTTTTAATTGTATCACTGCTGGCAAATTCATTTCACTGTGTCTTCATTGGTGCATGTGATGAATAAATTTGACACGAGCATGCGACTTCATGCGGCAAGCGCGACCTAACGTGGTCGCATGAGCCGTAGGGCCTCACGGGGCCGGTCCCACTTTGATCGCTGGAGCCATATGGAGTTGTGCGGAGCTGGTCCCGACATCGCACGGGACTCCAAAAAACTGACCGTGTTCAAAAATTCCACGCGGCAACGGCCTGCCGGCCCGCAAACGCCTCGACAGGCATACGCAACGTCTCGATGCCGGATGCACGTCTTGACGCCGTACGTCACACGCAGAACTTCCCGTGGACTTCGCTCGAACTTCACGTCACTCATTCGACCTCCGCACGGCCCCCGCTTCCGGTTTGGTCGCGCTCGCCGCATGCAGGCGTATGCTGGTGGGACCGGCCCTGTACGGGGATCACTCGACCTCTGCGCGGCCCCCGCTTCCGGTTTGGTTGCACTTGCTGCATGCAGGTCGCATGCTCGTGGGCCAGGCCCTTTAGACTTTGACTTTGATTTTGACTATGACACACATCCACCTACCTTGGAAATATAATGTCATTCTTTCATTGTTGCTGGGTCTTGGAACCTGGATCTCAAAACCCCAAAGTTCTGTGTTATCATCTTCAGCAAATGAACTATAGTGGCTCAAAAAAACAGCTCACCCCCACCTTCTCAAAAGAAGTTAGGGTTGGACGATATATGTTGACCTCTATCACAATGCCTATGTTTTGAAATATATATTTAGGGAAGTATTTACTTTTGGAATTTATGAATCTTTTTGCATTTTAAAGATACCTCTTACCGAAAACAATGAAGTGCTTAGATCACACATCCAGGGACACAACCAAGATGGTGGGAGTTGTCCAGACTAACCTGATCTCTAGCGATGACATTGTTTCCATATCTCTAGCGATGACATTGTTTAAGCCTCTTCATCAGAGGTAAATCTATCTCCAGCAGGAAAAACATTTAATATCAAGACTGTTTTTTTTTTTGAAAAACATAACACATGGCAGAGAAATATCAAGGATACACACAACCAGAGAGAATTCAACAATTCTGAAGCTGAAATAATAAGTACATTATTGTACTGGAAAATCAAGAAACAAGTAGTGACAAAGTAATGAAATAAGGGAAGATGAAATTGGAAAACTATGTGAAGGAAAAAAATGACAATCAATGGACAGAGTTTCATTTCTTCGTCTTACATTAACCCAAAGTGCTTTCAATCGAAAAATACATTTTTGAAATGTAGCTCTTATTGTAAAGTAGGAAAATAAAGCAACTAGATTGTGTACAGCCAAGTCCCACAAGCAACAATGCACGAAGAATCAAATAATTTTCTTTAGCCTCAGCGATTCAAGTTGAAAGTATTGTATTGTCTTGTTTATTACTGTCACTTTTGCCGAGATATGGTGAAAAGCTTTGTTTGTATGCTGTTCAATCAAATCAAATTGTATATACATGATTACAATCAAGCCAAATATAAGTAGAACAGGTAGTTGAAAGAGAAAAATATCAGAGTGTCGATATAGTATTACAGCATTACAATGTTAAAGGAACAGAGAAAGTTCAGATGAAACAAAAGTGCAAGGTCCACAGTGAGATAGATTACAAGACTGACTGCACCCAAGATTATGGGAGGACAGATAGCAGGGGAATAAGCTGTTACTGAAACTGGTGGTATTGTTCATCTTGGCTAAATTGGAGCAGCCATGGCATTAAAATTGAGTCAGGACTTATGTGCTGCTAGGCCATTTTGGTCAAGTTAAATGTGCCTCTGCAAAACTGAAACAAGCTGCTGAATGGTGCCAGCATGTCTATGGCCCAGATAATTGCTGCAGAGAAGGAGTGGGACATCTGCAGAAGTCTTAAAATGAAGTGTGAAATGCATAGATCTAATTGGATCAATGCAAACCAGGTATATATATTGTAAATTATGTTGCAAAGCCTTACTATGTTAGTTGTTAATTGGTAGAAATGTTAAGTCTTGTCTGGGTTATCTGAATCCCAAGGCACATGTTGCATTATTCATCTATGTTGGCTTCCTTCTAGAAGCTCCTTTCGAATACCATGTATTAGTTACTATGTTATTAGGTTAGGGAACTGTCACTCCTGTGCTGGTGTAATCGATATGTGTTCTTGGACTGTACAGAGACAACCCCGTGGCCATCCGAAGGGGGGTGGGGGGTGGGGTGCGTTGGGTGTGACCGCACCCCACTTTTTTCCCCCAGAGTAAGAAAAATTCCCGAGAAAATAAAGCGCAATCAGCGTTCCCACTTTGTCGGAAATCGACCAAAATTTGGTTCCGGTTCGGGCGGGATCAGACTGTCATTTGTACTCCACAGATTGAGTTCGATGCCTTGTGTCTACTCCAAATAAGTAGTGGAATATTTCATTGCAGGCATCAGAGTCGGAGCCGGAGCCTCGCCAACGGCCAGCCTGGCGACCAGGAGACCGTTCTCCCGTCGCCGGGCGGGAGTGGCTGAATCTGAACCCAGTGGCTGTAACTCCAACACCAGACGCCGCTGCGGCGGGACCCGCTCCCCCCGCCTCCCTCCGCTGCTGGGGCCCAAGCCATCTTCTGCCCATGCGGAATTTCATCTTCCAATGAAATTCCTCGTATGTTGCAAAACATACTTGGCGAATAAAGTGTGATTCTGATTCTGATTCTGATTCTGATCTTTTGTCTTTTCTGCCCAACGGGAGAAGTCAGGATATTTCCTCTCAGTACTAGAGAGCTCATAGACCCAAAATGCTGGAGTAACTCAGCGGGACAAGCGGCAACACTGGATAGAAGGTATAGGTGACGTTTTGTGTCGAGACCCTATTTCAGACTGAGACTCAGGGGAGAGGGAGTCACAGAGATAAGGAAAGGTAAGGTGTGAAAATGAGACATCAAAGGAGAACAAGTTCAAAGAAAATATAGAATAGATCATTGTAAGCCAGGAGAAGGTGACAACGAAGCATACAGAGATAACGTTCAATCAGGGGGGCAGTCAGACCGTTCGGAGAACTACGAAGGGGAGGGATGGAGAGTGAGGGAAAGCAAAGAAAGTAAGATCACTGTTGACCATCAAAAGTTTTGTTTTGGAGGTCTTTTAGCCTTTTATGTGGAGGGGGGGGGGAAAGTGGGAAAGATAGTTTTGTTTGTCACTACCTGGTCGAGGAATGCGTCTTTCCTCCGAGCCGCATCATCACACCCTCCTTGTGGCCTACCATCTGCATTGGCGTGGTCTTTCCTGCCGGAGACCAGCCCGAGCTTTAGCTTCAGCAGCGGCGCAGCACTGAAGTACCATCGCGGAACGATGCCTTACAGGGATCGCCGTGTTGTAACTCCGAAGTGCTGGGACTGGCGACTTCAACATCGTGGAGCTGTGGTCTGCGGAGCTTCCAACCATGGGCGGCGCTGACTTTAACAATGTGGGGCCCTGGGATCCTTCATCGAGGATTTCCGTGTGGAGCTCCACCCAGCTCGGCCTGCGGACTTTGGAAACCGCGTTCTCCGGTAGGAAGCGGCCGTTTCGGAACTCCAAGCCGCTAAGAGTGTTCTTCCAACGCCGGAGTTCCATCAGCCGGCGAGAGAGCTTGAAACATCGGGCCACTGTTGCGGCGACTGCGGAAGCCTCAATAGGTCCTGACCACGGGTGAACATAGAGGAACAGGACTGAACTTTTATTGCCTTCCCTTTCAGTGGGAAACGTTGATTCAGCTGTGTGGGGATGTTCATGTTAAATTCTATCGTGTGTTGTGCTCTTTTTATTTGTATGGCTGTATGGCAACCCAAGTCTCGATGTACCAATTGGTACAGTGACGATAAATGTAAACTTAAACTTGATCTTGAACTTGAACTAGTGTCATGGAATAGAATGGGCATTAGTTTAACACTTCCACTGAAAGAGCGATTGCCTGATAGTGCAGGGCTGTCCTGATTTGTTTGCTAAGGATTTGGAAGAACTACAACTATTTCATTCCAAGGGAAGTCTCCTGCCTATTGAATCACCAGCACAGAGTCTAATAAAATACGGAGAAGGATAAAACCTGGTTCTCAAACCCTGGTCTCCATTGTGTGCAAACTCATCTCTGGATTACATTGCAGGATCAGGTTACTCTCCATGTATTATATGAGCCTCCCCCTCCATCTCCATTTCCATGTTCCTCTTAGCCTCCTCCCTATGTATTCCCACCTTCTACTTATATCCCTCTTTGCTCTTCATCACTACCTCTCGATTTGGGAGCAAGTTTAATTTAATAACTCCTTCTTGATTGCGAAGTTTCACTGGAACGGAATTTATCGATGACTCTTCTTTACCCTGTCCATCCTTCAATATTCATATTTGATAAGTGTGGGTGGCAACAATGAGCTAATCTTTATGGGTTTTTTTTTAATATAATTGTGTAATACTTTTAATTAACTTGTCCTGAAGGTTTTAGATGGTGAAGGAAATAGTTGTGGGCTGAGTGGCTTTCAGATCATGTTCGTTGCATTTGATCAACGATCAATGTCCTATTTTCAGAATGAAGCCTGCACAAAATACAGGGACCTTGCCTAGCAATGGAGGGAAGCAGTCTATAGTGATCTCAGCAGTAATAGTCAAAGGATTCCACTTTCTTAATTGGATGCTAAACACCCACAAGGAAATAATGGCCTTAGCTAAGACCTTAACTTCTTCTCTATGCCAGATATCATTTAGCTATCAGTCCTCTAATCTGTCAAAACATTTATCTGCCTTTACTCTAAAGATTTCCTATGATCCAACTTTCAGAATTCTCTGGGGTCAAAAAGTCCAGATACTCATTATCTTCTGTGAGAAGAAGTTTCTACGCATGTCGATTTTAACTAATGGACCTCTTAGTTTACAACTATGTTCTCTTGTTCAAGGCTCTCTCACTACTGAAAATATCTTATTAACTACCCCGTCAAAACCTTCCAGGATATTTTATCTCTTTCGAAAAGATCACTCCTCATTCTAGTAAACTCCAAAACATATAAACCCAATATGCTTAGCCTCTCTTGTTAGAACAGCACTCTCATTCAAGGAATTAGCTTGATGCACCTCCTCTGGACTGCCTCCAATGCTACTATATTCTCTCTTCAGTTGGGTTATCAAAACTGTGTATAGTACTAAAGGTGTGGCCTCATCAACATCATATACAATGTAACTATAAAACCAGGGGTTTTATAGGCTGGCGCAGATGATGGTTGCCATGGTGTACTGCTCTCTGCTGTTTTGTTTGTGTTTGTTTATTTGTTTGTGTTCTGTGAAAATCCAACAAAGGTCACTTTCATGAGCGAGGTACTCATTAACATCAGATATTCGGTACCTCAAAACATTGTTCCGGATTTCTCTCACTCGCTGGATTATTTGGCCATACTTGTCGGCGGGGCTGTGGCTGTGATCAAGGTCTTGACATGGAGGAGGACCCGGAGAAAGCACTCTGGAGCACTCGCACTGCTCCGGCGATGAGGATTACACACACCGCTCCCTAGCATATTCCTTGCAAATCTATGTTTTCTCAACAACAAAGTGGACTAACTGAAACTCCTATGCCAAACAAACAAGGACTTCTCTCGAGTAGCTGCCCTGTGCTTCATGACACCTGGCCGTGTGTCGACCCCGGGCAATGCGCTGCAACTGGCTGGCTTCCAACTGCACAGGGCGGACCACGAAGCGGAGGCAGTGGGGAAATTCTTAATGATGCTGCTTCCTTTGCCGAGGCAGCGTGAAGTATAAATGCATTCAATGGAAGGGAGGTTGGTTTATATGATGGTCTGGGCTGCATCAACAATTCGCTGCAATTTCTTGCGATCTTTGATGGAGCAGTTCCCAATCCAAGCTGTGATGCATCCTGATAAAATGCTTTCTATGGCGCACCTGGAGAAGTTGGTGATAGTTGTAGGGAACATTCCAAACTTCCTAAGCCTTCTAAGGAAGTAGAGGCATTGGTGTTCTTTCATGGTCATTGCTTCAATAGGGGTAGTCCAGGAGAAGTTGTTGGTGAGATTGACTCCTAGGAATTTGAAGTTTACAACCATCTCTACTTCAGCGCCATCACGGCAAACTGGGGTATGTGTACCGCTTCAATTCCTGAAGTCGATCACTGTCTCCTTTGTCTTGCTGACATTGAGAGAAAGGTAGACAAAAATGCTGGAGAAGCTCAGCGGGCGAAGCAGCATCTATGGAGCGAAGGAACAGGTGACGTTTCGGGTCGAGATTGATGTGGGGATGGGGGGGGCGGGAACTAGAAAGGAAGAGGCAGAGACAGTGGGCTGTGGGAGAGCTGGGAAGGGTAGGGGAAGGAGGGAGAAAGCAAGGACTACCGGAAATTGGAGGTCAATGTTCATACCGCTGAAGTGTAAACTACTCAAGCGAAATATAAGGTGCTGCTCCTCCAATTTGCGGGTGACTCACTCTGGCAATGGAGGAGGCCCAGGACAGAAAGGACGGATTCGGAATGGGAGGAGAAGTTGACGTGCTGAGCCACCGGGAGATCAGGTTGGTTAATGCAAACTGAGAGGAGGTGTTGGGCGAAGCGATCACCAAGCCTGAACTTGGTCTCGCTGATGTAGAACAGTTAGCACCTAGAACACCTACTCCGGTGGGCGGCGCGACTCTGGTCAGCAGCGGCCTCTGCAGTCTGTCTGCGTTTTATTATTTTCTGTCTGTGTTTTTATGTAGTTTTTGTTATTTTTTTGTTGGGGGTGTGTGTGTGGGGGGGTGGGGGTGGGGTGGGAGGGGGGGGGGGGAACTTTTTAAATATCTCCCTGCACGGGAGACCCGACTTTTTCTCGTCGGGTTTCCGTTGTCGTTGGGGCCGCAACGAGGAGCGGCCTCCAACAGGAAGAGACCGGGGACTCTGGTGCTACGACTCACCATCACCGTCGCGGGGCTGGCCGAGTCCGGAGCGGGTGGAGTGCTGCTGCTGCTGCTGCTGCTGCTGCTGCTGCTGCTGCTGCGGCCCGACCGGAGAGTCGGAGGCTCCAACGGCAGGTCTGTGGACGGCGGCACCGGGAGCCCGCGGGTCCCTGGAGGGAGACCGCTTTTCAGGGTTCTCGCAACGGCGACTTCCCCTGCCTGAGTTGCGGGGTTGAAGAGCTCCTGGAGCGGGGCCTACATTACCGCTCCGCGCGGCTTGGAATGGCCGCGGGACTCTGCGAGCGCACGCCGGGGGCTCTAACACCAAGACCCGGTGTGCGACCTCGCACCACCCGGCGTGGCTTTAATGGCCGTGGGACAATCGCCATCGCCAGCCGGGGGCTTTGACTTTGACTCTGACATCGGGGGGGGGGGGGGGGGGGTGGGGGAGAGTGCAGTGGAGAGATAAGTTTATTTGGCCTTCCATCACAACGATGTGATGGATGTTTATGTAAATTATGTTGTGTCTTGGGTCTATGTGTTTGTAATGTATGGCTGCAGAAACGGCATTTCGTTTGGACCTCAAGGGGTCCAAATGACAATTAAATGTATCTTGTATCTTGAACAGCGGATGCAATAGATGAGGTTGGATGAGAGGCAGGTGAACCTCTGCCTCACCTGGAAAGACTGCTTGGGTCCTTGGATGGAGTCGAGGGGGAGGTAAATCAACAAGTGTAGCATTTCCTGTGGTTGCAAGGGAAAGTATCAAGGGAGGGTGTGGTTTGGGTGGGAAGAGACTAATTGACCAGGGAGTTACAGAGGGAGCGGTGTCTGTGGAAAGCCGAAAGGGGAGGAGATGGGAAGATAAGATGTGGCCAGTGGTGGGACCCTGTTGGAGGTGGCAAAAATATTGGAGGATTATCTGTTGTATGTGACTGCTGGTAGGGTGGAAGGTGAGGACAAAGCGGACTCTGTCCTTGTTATGAGTGGGGGAGGGGGTGGATAGTGAGAGCAGAGTTACCAGATATAGAGGAGACCCTGGTGAGAGCCTCATCTATAGTTGGAGGGGAACCCCCATTCCCTAAAGAATGATGACATTTCCGATGCCCTGTTTTGGAACACCTCATCCTTGGTGCAGATGCAGCATCAACGGAGGATTTGGGAGTAGGGGATAGATTCCTTACAGGAAGCAGGGTGGGGAGAAGTGTAGTCCAGATAGCCATGGGAGCCAGTGGGTTTGTAGTAGATGTCGGTCAGTAGTCTGTTACCTGCGATGGAGATCGTAAGGTCTAGAAATGTTAGGGAGATGTCAGTAATGGTCCAGGTGAATTTGAGTGCCGGATGGAAGTTAGTGGTGAAATGGATGAGGTCACTGAGTTCTGCACGGGTGCAGGAAGATGCATTAATGCAGTCTTCAAAGTTTTGAGAGAAAGGTTGTTGTCTCGACACCAGGGCATGAGGTTCTCAATCTCCTTTCTGTACTCCGTCTCACCATTATTTGATATCCGGCCCACAATGGTGGTGTCATCTGCAAATTAAAAAATCGATACAGATTTGTACATGGCTGCACAATGTGTACAAGGATTAAAGTGTTGAGGATTATCGTAGAGGATGATTTGTCCCCAATCCTCACTGATTGGGGTCTGTTGGTCAAAAATTTGAGGATCCAGTTGCATGCTGACACCAAGTCCCGCTAGTTTTGTGATCAGTTTGGATGGTATAATGGTATTAAAGGCAGATCTGTATTCTATGAGTCTGATGTAGATGTCTCTCTTATCCAGCTGTTCTAGGGATGAGTGTAGGGTGAGGGTGATAGTATCATCCGTGGACCTGTTGTGGCGGTAGGTGAACTGCAGTGGGTCAAAGCCGCTGGGTAGACTGGATTTAATGCATTTGATAACTAGCCTCTCAAAACAGTCAATGGAAGATATTTCTGATATTTGTAGGAAAATAATGGTGTTTCTTATCCATTCATTGAATTATGTCATAGGTTAGCAATTATTGATGAAAATGTCAAGGGTCATAGAGTAATACAGCATGGAAACAGGCTCTTCAGCCCAACTTGCCCACACCGGCCAACATATCCCAGCTACACACATCCCCCCCTGCTTGCGTTTAGTCCATATCCCTCCAAACCTGTCCTATCCATGTGCCTGTCTCACTGTTTCTTAAACATTGAGATAGTCCCAGCCTCAACTACCTCCTCTGGCAGCTTGTTCCCTACACCCACTCCCTTTGTGTGAAAAAGTTACCCCTCAGATTCCGATTAAATATTTTCCCTTTCACCTTAAACCTATGTCCTCTGGTCCCCAATTCACCTACTCTGGACAAGAGACTGTGCATCTAACCCTATCAATTCCTCTCATGATTTTAAATGATGGAATTTACACACATTGTCGTCAGTAGTGAGTTTTGAACTCTTGTTGCTGTGCTTTTAGTGAATTTCCATGGGATTGTCTACCCTGTTAGTTAACCTTTTTGATCCTTTTTCCAGGGGTGCATATACTTATATAAGGGCAAAAAAAGTGGGTTCTCACTCCACTTTGCAGCTCAATTTATTAAAATACACAAAGTAGGACTGGTTAGGATTCACAGTTCACTCCAACGATCACACACACCCTCAACAGTCCAGCAGAACAGACACAATTATTTCTTGCTTCTCATTATAAAAAGCTTTACTTGATTTATGTATCTCATTATGTTGAACATACTCTTCCACATTGTAAGGATATCAAGTTTCAACTAACTTTATTGCTCCCTCTACAGGTGATATCTAATCCAATTAATTAATTCCCCATTCGCAACCTTTCTTAAGTAGAGTAGATGGTTGGGCTTGGACATTTTCGGATAGCAGGAAAGAGTCCATCATGTTGCTGCACATCTAATATCAGGAGTAGGATAGGTTGGGAGAGGACAGCTGACTTCCCTCACCCTCCAGCACAATCTGTCTGGGAAATAATATGGCTGGAGGGAGTGGTGAGGAAGGAGTTTAGGGCTGAAGGACTGAGAGAGGGAAATGGGTTGGAGGGTTGGAGGTTGAGGGATAGAGGAAGGGCCCTAAAGGATTTGACCAGGCGAGAAGAAACAAAGGAAGGGGGAGGGGGAGGGGGGGGGGGGGGGGGTGTGGAGTTGGGGGAGGAGGGATTGAGAGAACGTTAGGGGGTAAGAGGGTGGAAAGAGAGTGGAAGTTAGGGAGAGGATGAAGGCATTGTCTGGTCCAGAACGCAGCCGCCCGACTCATCACCCACACCAAATCCTGGCATCACATCACTCCAGCCCTCAAACAACTACACTGGCTTCCCATCTCCCACCGGATCACCTACAAAATCCTGATCCTCACCTACAAAGCCCTCCACCATCTGGCCCCCCCATATCTCACTGACCTCCTCTCCCCCTACCAACCCTCACGGTCCCTCAGATCCACATCAGCCGGTCTCCTCTCCATCCACAAGTCCAACCTCCGCAGTTTTGGGGACAGAGCCTTCTCCAGGGCAGCTCCCAGCATCTGGAACTCCCTCCCCTAACTGATCCGCAATTCCATGTCCCTCACCATCTTCCAGTCCCGCCTCAAGACCCATCTCTTCACCTCTGCCTATCCTTAGCCCCACGTCCCCCTCCCTTTTCATCTGTGCATTAATTCCCTCATATTGTGTTTTGAATTGTAGTCTGTCTTTACTTTGTGTACTAGTCATGTCTCTACTATTTATTTCATTCCCCTTACATGTTTTTCCTCTACCTGCTAAATTTTTGTGTGTCCTTGAGACTCTTGAAAGGCGCCCATAAATAAAATTTATTATTATTATTATTATTATTATTGTCGAAAGGGAGTGAAGGTATGCTGAGAAACTGATAACGCTAGAGAATCATCGAGGAGGCTGCACTTTACTCCAGGACATTAAGAAACCAGTGGCATCCTCGAGCCCACTTAATTTGAAGTGTGATCTGCGAATGGAACGTTGCAGACTTTGGCTCCTCCCTCACCAACGGCTCCTGGGCCTCTGTTGAAACAAGCTCCGCTACTCACCGCCATTAGGGGCAACTTATAACCATATAACCATATAACAATTACAGCACGGAAAACAAGCCATCAAGTCAGTGCCGAACACTTATTTTCCCCTAGTCCCATCTACCTGCACTCAGACCATAACCCTCCATTCCTTTTCAGTCCATATACCTATCCAATTTATTTTTAAATTGATAAAATCGAGCCTGCCTCCACCACTTCCACTGGAAGCTCATTCCACACAGCTACCACTCTCCGAGTAAAGAAGTTCCCCCTCATGTTACCCCTAAACTTCTGTCCCTTAATTCTCGTCATGTCCTCTTTGAACTTGACAGTGCAAAGCAGCTTGCAGTAGAAATTTGTAACATCACCCATCGCTCCAGAAAGAATGTACAAACTCCATATAGGCCGCACCAGAGATCAGGATCAAACATGGGTTGATGGAGCTGCAAAGCAATGGCTTGACCAGCTGTGCTACTATGGCACATCAATTTATAGGCTTTATTAGACTAAGTAGGACCCTTTGGGTCCCATGTTCACACAGGAGGGCTGTCTCCTAACGCAATATTCCACCTCTCCACCAATTCCAATATTGGTGGCCAGTGGAGGGGTGGGAGGGGGCGCACTTTCTGGAGCGCTAGTATTGGTGTTGTGGGCTGAAGGGACTGGTTTCCAGAGGGCTAGTATGGACATTGTGGGCCAAATGGATTCTTGCGTTGGCAGCTCAGTCACTCAAGCCTGATGTGCTGGCAGCTCACTCACAACTGGTAGGCTAGCAGTTGACTCATGGCTATTCCTTGAAATTCCATTTCAAGCAGGGTGCAAGGTCACCAAATTCAAATGCAGTTTCAACCATTTCAAGCAGGGTGCAAGGCCACCAAATTCAAATGCAGTTTCATACCACTTCAAGCAGGATGGAAGGCCAACAAATTAAGGTGCAGTTTCTTACCACTTCAAGCAGGGTGCATGGCCACTGAATTCAAGTGCAGTTTCCTACCACTTCAAGGAGGGTGAAAGTCACCAAATTCAAGTGTGGTTTCCGACCAATTCAAGCAGTGTGCAAGGCCACCAAATTCAAGTGCAGATTCATGTTATTTCAAGCAAAGTGCAAGGCCACCAAATGCTAGTGCTGTTTCATGCCATTTCAAGCAGGGTGCAAGGCCTCCAAATTCAAGTGCAGTTTCATACCACTTCAAGCAGGGTGCAAGACAACCAAATTGAAGTGCATTTTCATACCATTTCAAGTAGGTGCAAGGCCACCAAATTCGTGCAGTTTCATACCATTTCATACAGGGTGCAAGGCCACCAATGCAAATGCAGTTTCATACCATTTCATGCAGGGGGAAACCACCATAAAACCACTATAAACATTTAACACCACACGAACAGTTCAGTAGACATTCAGTGTGTTCAGTTGATTCATAGCTCAAACAGAGTAGTGACCTCTCCCTCCCTCATCTTGCAGAGACTGAGCCACACCCACACTTCCGGGTTTTATAATCCCCCATTCAACTGGAAGGGCGCGTGGCCTTCATGGCACGATTGACAAGAGAGAGATTCTCAACATTTTTTTAAACGCTAATAACACATTTATTTTTCATTGATGGAAGAATCCTCTGCACCTGATGAATGGCGGTGGCCTGAGTAAGATGGCCAAAAATCACAGTCGTAAGTGGTAGTGTTTTATTTAAAATCAATATAGAGTGCAAACAGGAAGTTGTCAAGTTACCACCAACAACAACCATTTCTGCAGTGCAGCATTTCAAAGCAGCTACCACCACCACCCACAACAACCATTTCTGTAGCACAGCATTTCAAGGCAGCTACCGCCACCAACGACAACCATTTCTGCAGTGCAGCAGTTTCAAAGCAGCTACCTTTTCATTTTCAAACCACATTAAGGGCACTCACAGTAGAGTAGACAGGTGTTCAGTGTTATTCACAGCTCAGAAAGACGTGACCCTGTCGCTTCCTCCATCTTGCAGAGACTGAGTGAGGCACAACACTTCCGGGTTTTATAGCCCCCTCCCCCCTCCCACCAGCAGGAGCAGCAGAGCGAATGTCAACATTTTTAAAACATTAATAAATTTTTTATTTTTCATTGATGGGAGAAATCCTCTTGTCCTGCACAGCGGAGGGGGGCTCTGAGTAAGATGGCTAAAAATCCCAGCAGTAAGTGGCAGCATTTTTTCAAAAATCATGAAACAGAAAAGATCTTACTTTTAGTAATATACTGTAGATTACCAAATCCCAAATGGTAACTGAAAATCGATTCTCTCCATCATCCCAACTGTGAAAGATGCCCCAACCATGTTGCCCATTCTAGGAAAGTTAGATTTGAATTTCTAATATTCTTTTTAATGACCTTGAGATAGCATTTGATAGTTCTTTTGTGTTGTACTCTGTTGTTTATCTATGGTTGCTGAGGAAACGGCTGAAATATGAGGGTGTGAATAATTGGCATTAACCCAATACCTTAAATCCTCTTTTATTGCATCACGCAAACTCTACAAATATTAAAAACAAATCTTTATAAACCATGGCTGTCAAACCAATTAAAAACACTAATACAACATCTACAAATCCATAGGAGACATTCCATGCTCTGAATTCCAACAAGGCTGTGCAGCTAATATTGTCCGTTGGATATCAATCATAAATTCCAACCTCACAGTGACTCTGTACCAGCTTAATCAGTAACTTCAAAGTACTGTGGGGAAGAACAAAGCAGAAACATAAAAATGCATTATTTAAGAACAATCACAGCTTGTGACGGCATGTTAAATGAGTGTATCACCACCAAATACAAGTATACATTTGAAAATCCTCCAGTCCAAATATCCATCATAGAAATAGAAACAAAAAATCAAATCTACCCAAAACTTTATATTTTATATAAATGTCAACTTTACAGTGTCTGAATTACTTGAGTTAAAGGTGGGAGCAAGGAAGATTTTTTTCCAAAGACTAACTAAAGATTTTTTTGACTAATTTTATACATAAATATTTAGAACAGAGAACATTGAACAAAGCAGCACTAGAATAAGCAGTTCAACCCCATAACGTCTGGGAAAGAGAGAGAGAGAGAGAGACAAACAGACAAAAAAGAAAAGTCATATTTTGCTTATTTAACAATAAAACCTTTCTTCTCTGAACCTCTGCTGTTGTTTTCGGCCATTTGTAATACTAAAATATTTAAAATACATTCTTGGTTCTGCCCCAGTGCTTTCAGAAAAGGATCAAAAACAAACTCCTGGAAGAATTCAATGAGTCAGGCAGCATTTGTGGAAATAAATCGACAGATAACATTTTTGGTCGGGACCGTTTGATGGGTTCTGAGCTTCTCACTACGCACACCGTTTAACTATTGTTGATAACATTTGATACAGCTAACCATATTCTCATGATTGAGCATTGACGGTCTGTATTTTTCTAAACAAAATGTGCAAATACTTCATTGATGTTTACATTCTCATCGTGGGTGCATCAATCAAAATCTAATGATTACTAATGGTTAATCGATACGTTAATCATTCCAGGGATTGTCACAGACCCTTTCGCAGCCAATAAGATAGTATTGCAGTCCAGAGTTTGAATATACATAGCCCTACTTTGCCCCTTCATCTAAAGTCAACAGGTTTGAAAGTGTCAGATCCAAGATAAGCAGCAATAGCCTGTGCCTAGGGCGGCATAATGGTGCAGCGGTATATTTGCTGTCTTACAGAGCCCGAGAGCCCGGCGTGATCATTAATGCGGGTGCTGTCGGTGCACAGTTTGTACATTCTCCCTGCGACTGCGTGGGTTTTCTCCGGGTGCTCCCGTTTCCTCCCATACTTCAAAGATGTACAGCTTTGTTGGTTGATTGGCTTTGGGAAAAATTTGTAAATTGTCCCTAGTGTGCAGGACAGTGTTGGTGTACTGGGTGATTGCTGGTCAGCGTGGATTTGGTGGGCCAAAGAGCATGTTTCTGCACTGTGCCTCTAAAGCCGAAAGTCTGTACCAAGGCATTGGTTATGCTTATAAATCCTATTACATGGCTTGACAATTTAGAATCAGCCATCCCTCCAAAGGTATTCACTTCCACTTCCACTTGGCCATCTGTCAAATTTAATAACATGCTTTGAAGGTTTCTAATATAGTTCATCCTTCGGTATGTTTTTTTTTGCTATTAAAATACATTATCTTTTTAAATTAAAATATTTTAAACATAAAACCATGAAAAACATTTAAAACATTGAACTCCAACAATTAAAAGTTTTGTTTATGCCTCACTCCTTCCTGAACTGAAGGAAATCCACATTAGGCAGGAAATGGTGTTGGGTAGACTGATGGGACTGAAAGGTGATAAATTCCCAGGGCCTCATGGTCTGCACCCAGGGCACTTAAGGAAGTGGCCCTAGAAATCGTGGACACATTGATGATCATTTTCCAATGTTCTATAGACTCAGGATCAGTTCCTGTGGATTGGAGGGTAGCTAATGTTATCCCACTTTTAAAGAAAGGCAGGAGAGAGAAAACAGGGAATTATAGACCAGTTATCCTGACATCGGTGGTGGGGATGGTGCTGGAGTCAATTATAAAAGATGAAATAGCCGCTCATTTGGATAGCAGTAACAGGATCGGTCTGAGTCAGCATGGATTTACGAAGGGGAAATCATGCTTGAATAATCTTCTGGAATTTTTTGAGGATAATAACTAGGTAAATGAACAAGGGAGAGCCAGTGGATGTAGTGTACCTTGGACTTTCAGAAAGCATTTGATAAGGTCCCACATAGGAGATTGGTGGGCCAAAGTAGGGCACATGGTATTGGGGGTAGAGTGCTGACATGGATAGAAAATTTGTTGGCAGACAAGAGTAGGGATAACGGGTCCCCTTCAGAATGGAAGGCAGTGACTAGTGGGGTACCGCAAGGTGCTGGGGCCACAGCTATTTACAATATACATCAATGATTTGGATGATGGGATTCAAAGTAACATTAGCAAATTTGCAGATGACGCAAAGGTGGGCAGCAGTGTGAACTGTGAGGAGGATGCTATGAGAATGCAGGGTGACTTGGACAGGTTGGGGTGTGGGCAGATGCATGGCAGATGCAGTTTAATGTGGATAAATGTGAGGTTATCCACTTTGGTAGGAAAAACAGGAAGGCAGATTATTATCTAAATGGCGTCAAGTTGGGATAAGGGGAAGTAGAACGGGATCTGGGGGGTCCTTGTTCATCAGTCTATGAAAGTAAGCATGCAAGTACAGCAGGCAGTGAAGAAAGCAAATGGCATGTTGTCCTTTATAACGAGAGTAGTCGAGTATAGGAGCAAAGAGGTCCTTCTGCAGTTGTACAGGGCCCTAGTGAGACCACACCTGGAGTATTGTGTGCAGTTTTGGTCCCCTAATTTGAGGAAGGATATTCTTGCTGTTGAGGGAGTGCAGCGTAGGTTTACAAGGTTAATTCTCGGGATGGCGGGACTGTCATATGCTGAGAGAATGGAGCGGCTGGGCATGTACACTCTGGAGTTTAGAAGGATGAGAGGATATCTTATTGAAACATATAAGATTGTTAAGGGTTTGGACACGCTAGAGGCAGGAAACATGTTCCCGATGTTGGGGGAATCCAGAACCAGGGGCCACAGTTTAAGAATAAGGGGTAAGCCATTTAGAATGGAGACGAGGAAACACTTTTTCTCACAGTGAGTTGTGATTCTGTGGAATTCTCTGCCTCAGAGCGCGGTGGAGGCCGGTTCTCTGGATACTATCAAGAGAGAGCTAAGTAGGACTCTTAAAGATAGCGGAGTCAGGGGATATGGGGAGAAGGCAGGAACGGGGTACTGATTGGGGATGATCAGCCATGATCACATTGAATGGCGGTGTTGGCTCGAAGGGCCGAATGGCCTACTGCACCTATCGTCTATTGTCTATTTTCTTCCAAACGCGGCTCTCTGTTGAAACATAGAAACATAGAAACATAGAAATTAGGTGCAGGAGTAGGCCATTCGGTCCTTCGAGCCTGCACCGCCATTGAAATCACTACATAATCTCTGAGAATCAAAATAGGGAGATACTGAAAATAAAGAAAGATATTAAGTGCTGGAAATACTCAGTGGGTCAGGCAGCAACTGTTGTGAGATAATCTGAGTTAGCACTTCTCATCATAATTTGTCTTAATACTTGCCAGGTAAATGTTCAGCCATGCATTAAATGCCCAGGCATGAATATGAATGAATGAAAACTTTATTGTCATTCAGATATACACCTAGACACAGTGCACCTTGAACAAAATTTCGTTGCATTTGACTCTCCAAAATCAGGTAATAGTAAAAATTGCTAGGTGCGTCCATAAAAATGCCTCATGTGCATGGTTCTGTAAAATAAATATATATAAAAAGTTTTTAAAAAGTGTCGATATTTAAAAAGTTCTAGCCTCGGTTTTGTTGATTGTTCAGTAATCTTATGGCCTGGGGGATGAAGCTGTTGCAGAACCTGGTTGTCCCGCTCTTCATGCTGCGGTACCTCCTCCCAGAGTTAAGCAGTATAAACAGTCCAAATTGTGGGTGTGTGGGGGCTCTGGTAATGCCCTTAGCTCTAATCAGACAGCGCTTGTACCCCATGTCCATGATGGAAGGAAGAGAAGTCCCAATGATTTTTTCCGCTGTCCTCACCACTCTCTGAAGGCACTTCCAGTCCGCAGCTGTACAGCTGCCGCACCACGTAGAGATGCAGCTGGTCATGACCGACTCAATTGTGCTTCTGTAGAAAGTGGCGACGATGGGAGGGTGGAGGTGTAAACTTCTCAACCTGCGGAGGAAGTACAACCGCTGCTGTGCCCGTTTTGCCAGAGATGTAATGTTTGTGGACCAGTTTAAGGTGTCCGTTATATGCACCCCCAGGAACTTGATGCTTTTCACCTGCTCCACTGCTGAGTTGTTGATGCAAAGTGGAGTGTGACTGGGCTGAATTTTCCTTCTGAAATCGACGACAATCTCCTTGGTTTTGTTCACATTTAGGAGAAGGTTGTTCCTGCTGCACCAGCTCACCAGCTGTTCCACCTCCTCTCTATATGCCTGGTCGTCATTATTGCGGATGAGGCCCACTACTGTTGTGTCATCCGCGTATTTGATGATATGGTTAGTAGTGGACCTGGCGACACAGTCATGTGTCATCAATGTGAAGAGCAGCGGACTCAGGACACAGCCCTGAGGGGAGCCGGTGCTCAGTGTGATGACCGAGGAGGTGTTCTTCCCCACCCACACAGACTGGGGTCTTTCAGAAAGGAAATCCAGGATCCAGTTGCATAGTGTGGTATTGAATCCTAATGGTGCCAGTTTGCTCACCAGATGCTGGGGGATTATCGTGTTAAATGCTGAGCTGAAATCAACAAACAGCATCCGCACGTGGGTGTTCCTCTCCTCCAGGTGTTGTAGGCTCAGGTGGACTGCAGAGGAGATAGCATCCTCTGTGGAGCGGTTCGGGCGATAAGCAAACTGGAACGGGTCAAAACTGGAGGGGAGTTTAGAGACCATGTGCTGCTTAATAAGCCTCACAAAGCACTTCATTATTATTGGTGTGAGTGAGAATATGTTGTGAGATTTATTTCACTGAACAATTTTTTCCCCTACACTATATTTTATGCATGGTTTTCACTGTGCTGATCTGAAAATCTTTTGGTTTGAAGTCAGATCTAAGATCATGACTTGGATAACGTAGAGATAAGTGCTGCCTTTAAACTGATGCTCCATTCTAGCCTATCAGTTGGATACAAACTTCTCTGCAACATCACAGAGTACATTTCCAGCAACTGAAATCAAAGCAGAAAATGCTCAAAACACTCAGCAGGTCAAGCAACATCTGCGGAGAGAGAAACAGACGTAATGTTTTGAGATCAATAGCCTTCGTTCAGAATGATCTGTAAAGTATTTCCTGCATATGTGGTCTTAATTTTTCCTTTTCAGTATCTCCCAGATTTTGCTTTTTATATATCAATGTAATCCTATTTATTGTGAGTGACTGCATCTGACTACTTAACAACGTATTTTGTTTTCCGTGCAATTAAGCATTCAGGGAGATTAATAGGCTTTGACAAATGGAGAGCTTGCTTGCTCCTCCGAATCTAAGGTTTCTGCTGATCTTAATTATAGTTGCCATTTTCCAATCAGCTTTAACTGCCATTGCTATGTGATGGCTGTAAGAGGTTAAGGTCCTCATTTATGACATCTTCTGCTAAGTTGCTGTGACAAATGCTAAAATCTTATGACTGGTTCCAAATCAGCAGTGTATTAAAAGACAATGTATTACAAAACGACATCTAATTGGATCCATGGCAATCTAACGCGGTAAACATTTCATCAGTGACCATTGTCTCACAGCAGTAGAAGGTCTTAAAATAGAATCTCACGGTATTTAACATTGCACGCGCAATGCTTGCTAAGAATAGAAAGCACTTTATTCTGCAAATTAGACAATCTAAATTAAAACAGACAATGTTGGCAAGATTCAGAAACTTTCACAGCCATGGAAGGGTTCAGTATTAAGGGGCTGTCCCACTTGGGCGACCTAATTGGCGAGTTTACAAAAATGACATGTTGAAGACCTCCTTCGACTATATAGAAAACCTCCTTCGACCTTCTTCGACTATGTTGAAGACTAGCTTCGACTAGCTACGACTAGCTACGACTAACTTCGGGAAAATTGGACACCGAATAGTGGAGAGTGAAGATGACCTCCTTCGATCTCCTTCGACCTCCCTTCGACTATGAAGAATACGATTACCTTCGACTACCCTCGATTACCTAAGACTAATATGCCGACCTATTACTACCTACTATGACTTACTACGATTAAACCTACGAGTAAAAAAAGTATTGATTTTTTCCATGGTGACCTTTTTTTACTCGCGGGCAGTTTTTAACATATAGAAAAGAACGCCGCGACCTAGCTGAGGCCTCGAGTACGCGGAGACCACTCTCGAGCATGAAGGACAGTTACCAAGACCTCCTACGACCTCGCGTCGACCATTCTGTGAGTATGAGTCGAGGGCAAACTCGCCAGAACTCATGGATTAGGTCGCCCAAGTGGGACAGCCCCTTTAGCAGCTCTTGTTCCAGGCTTAAGGGATACATTTACCAAAGATGACGCTGATTTCTGCTTTGACAGCTTTCAAAACCAAGTGAGCTGATAAGATTTCAGCGAGATGGCAAGAGTTACAGCAACAAAAGACAATGACTTTGGGCTTTCTAATGTCTAGTTGGAGGAAGCTTCTGCTCATCCAATGCTGGTGTTTTACAATTTTCAGAAGTTGTAGAGTTTGCCAAAACAGCTTGTAGTAAATGTGAGTTGATGTTGTCACTGTACATTTTGAATTCAACACACAAGTCTGCAAATAACAAATAGGAGGGAGCCATTGGAGGGCAGGTATGTAGTTCTGTGCCTGTTGGAAAATAAATCATTCATGCCGAATCTCTGGCTATGATTATCGATGAGAATAAAATTAGGTGAGTGTGATCGGAGCAGTGAGTGGCAGTGTAATGCAGTGGTAGTGTTGCTGCCCTACAGTGCCAGAGACCCAGGTTTGATCTTGACTATGTGTGCTGTCTGTATTGAGATTGTACATTCTCCCTGTGACTACATTGATTTTCTCGGGGTGCTCCGGTTTCCTCCCACATTCCAAAGACGTGCAGGTTTGTAGGTTGATTGGTTTTCAAGAAAGGAGCGAGAGAGAAAACGGGGAATTACAGACCAGTTAGCCTGACTTCGATGGTGGGAAAGATGCTGGAGTCAATTATTAAAGAGGTAATAATGGGGCATTTGGATAGCAGTAAAAGGATTAGTCCAAGTCAACGTGGATTTATGAAAGGGAAATCATGCTTGACTAATCTTCTGGAATTTTTTGAGGATGTGACAAGTAAAATGGATGAAGGGGTGCCAGTGGATGTAGTGCATCTAGACTTTCAGAAAGCCTTTGATAAGGTTCCGCACGGGAGACTGGTGACTAAAATGAGAGCACATGGTATTGGGGGTAGGGTGTTGACATGGATAGAAATTGGTTGGCAGACCGGAAGCAAAGAGTAGAAGTGAACGGGTCCTTTTCAGAATGGCAGGCAGTGGCGAGTGGAGTGCCGCAAGGCTCGGTGTTGGGGCCGCAAATGTTTACCATATATATTAATGATTTAGAAGAGGGAGTTAGGAGCAACACTAGCACGTTTGCGGATGACACAAAGCTGGGTGGCAGTGTGAACTGTAAAGAGGATGTTAGGAGGTTGCAGGGTAATCTGGACAGGTTAAGTGAGTGGGCAGTATAATGTAGATAAATGTGAGGTTATCCACTTTGGCGGCAAAAATAAGGGGGCAGATTATTATCTCAATGGGGTTAGGTTAGGTAAGGAGGAGGTGCAGCGAGACCTGGGCATCCTTGTACATCGGTCACTGAAAGTTGGCTTACAGGTACAGCAGGCAGTGAAGAAAGCTAATGGAATGTTGGCCTTCATAACAAGAGGATTTCAGTATAGGAGTAAAGAGGTTCTTCTGCAGTTGTATAGGGCTCTGGTGAGACCACATCTAGAGTATTGTGTACAGTTTTGGTCTCCTAATTTAAAGAAGGGCATCCTTGTGGTTGAGGCAGTGCAGTGTAGGTTCACGAGATTGATCCCTGGGATGGCGGGACTCATATGAGGAAAGATTGAAAAGACTAGGCTTGTATTCACTGGAGTTTAGAAGGATGAAGGGAAATATTATAGAAACATATGAAATTATAAAAGGACTGGACAAGCTAGATGCAGGAAAAATGTTCCCAATGTTGGGCGAGTCCAGAACCAGGGGCCACAGTCTTAGAATAAAGGGGAGGTCATTTAAGACTGAGGTGAGAAAACACTTTTTCACCCAAAGAGTTGTGAATTCATGGAATTCCCTGCCACAGAGGGCAGTGGAGGCCAAGTCACTGGATGGATTTAAGAGAGAGTTAGATAGAGCTCTAGGGGCTAGTGGAGTCAAGGGATATGGGGAGAAGGCAGGCACGGGTTATTGATAGGGGACGATCAGCCATAATCACAATGAATGACCGTGCTGGCTCGAAGGACCGAATGGCCTCCTCCTACACCTATTTTCTATGTTTCTATGTTTCAATGGTTTCTGTAAAATTGTCCCTCGTGTGTGTAGGATAAAACTAGTGTACGGGTGGTTGTAGTCAGCATGGACTCAGAGGGTCGAAAGGCCTGAATCTGCATGCAAGAGGGCAGAGATAGGGTTGAAGAAGACACTGTGGTCATTCACATCAAAGATAGGTCAGAGGGACAAGATCAGATGGGTTACCTTTGTTGCAATGGTGAATGACGTTAGTTACTTGGATAATAGTCATTTTGATACGATGAAAGGTAGAAATACTTTATTGGCGGGGTTCATACACGAATTGTCAGGAAAGAGAAGCGCAAGTCTGGGAAGTAATTTCTCACTCCTAAGCACCATTTTCAATTGTATACAAAAGAACTGCAGCTGCTGGAAAATCAAAGGTAGGCAAAAATGCTGGAGAAACTCAGCGGGTGAGGCAGCATGGTTTCTCATGAAGAGTTTACAACATGAGGAAATGCTGTATACTTGACCTTTATTGTTCCTTACAGAAATGTACCTATTGCAAATTATGGCTTATTTTGCTCATTTTTCTGCAGTTATTAATTTTGTTTGTGCTAATGATCGCAGTAGGGAGCAAAGGGTTGCGAGACTGGCAGCGTGAATGAGTTAATTAAAATACAGGGTTGAAGCTTCAAGATCACTGCACTGCTCCGGGGTAAATGATTTACTGTATCTGCTGATCTCAAATCAATTCCCTGAATCAACTCCTCCAAACACACTCCTCCAAGAATATTCTTGAAATTCACACAGCTTCAGAAAAGCAACAGGCTAATAAAAAATAACATTGTGAAAGTTCATTGATTATACTCATATGTTACTTGATACTCCCCCTTTAGAGGGATACAAGACTCCGTTTTAAAGGCAGTTCTATGACACATGTTGCATTCCTTTTTCAGAACATCTTGATTTCTGCTCAGCAGGCTCCATCAGCACTGCAACAATGACTAGATATTCTATTTTAGAAAGAAAGTAAGTACACTTTAGTTAGAGAGGACGTTCCTTCCTATTAAATGGTATCTTCAGTTCTTTTACACCTTGGGATTGCTCATTCACATCCAAACACGCAGAACTCCCCAGTACTGCACAGAAATATCAACCCAGATATTGCTCTCCTATACTATGCTATATCTCGCTGTACAGAGAGATATAGCATAGAAAAGGCATTTCAGCCCACCAAATCGATAACAACCATTGACCTACTTACATCCTTCCACCAACAATCCCAGTTTTTATTCTCCTCGCATTCCTATCAACTCCCCCCAGATTCTACAACTCACTTACACAGTGGAGGAGATTTACAATTGCGAATTAGCCGACTAAACCCACATGTCCTCAGGATGAGGGAGGAAAGTGTTACACACAGAGGAAATCCACACAGTTACAGGGAAAATGTGCAAACTCTGCACAGACAGCAGTGGAGGACAGGAATGACCCCCAGAACTCTGGTTCGTTGGGGGGCAGCAGTTATACTAGCTGTGTCAGTGTGATGATCCTGGAAATTTCAAAAATTCTGATTCAAGTGCAAATGTCAGCTTCTTAGTCAGAGCTGGAGAACAAGGAACATCCCTGCGATGTGAAAAAAGACAAACTCGTTTGCCAAATATCCACTGCCTATGGAGATTAAGATTAAGTAAGGATATATGCTGTACCCAGCATGGTTGGGTTTTAAGATGTGCTGAAGTGCCCGGCTCATCAATCACAGGCCACTGAAATAGTTAAGGTTGCTGCAATTATACTACTGGCTTTTTTTTAAAGCAACTATAGTCATCAATCAGTTGATATTCAGTCATTTCTTAAGTTATAGATGCTTTGTAAGACTGAATGCCATAAGACTGCACTCCATACAAATGTTCTAGTTGAATAGCTAATGGAAACAAATGGCTAGCTACCATTAGTCTTTCAAATGGATGCCAAGGCTGTGGCATTATGCAATGGAGCTGGAACATTGGCCTTTATTGAACAGGGATATAGTAATAAATGTGGAGAATTTCAGTCTCTTCATTAAAGGAGACATACTTGCATTGCAGACAGCTCAGAAAAGGTTCACTGTTTCTCTCTTAACAAGTACCCACTGACCTGTCGAGATCCTTCATTGTTTTGATTTTATTATAAAACATAATTTAAATGAACTTTACTTTTTTTCTAGCCTCCAAGTCAGGGATCCTTATAAAGATGATGCAATTTAAGGATTGGCTGCCGTAGATGTAGATTTCACAGTGAAAATCCCAACGCAAGTGGAGTCTACCAATGGATTCATTTGGAGTTTAGAACTAGAGCGGAATGGTAAAAACACCCAAAATGCCCCACTCGATCCAAGTTTACCACACGTCTACTTTAACTCCAAGATTTATTCACCAGCTTCTGACTGATTGCTGGCAGCAACAGCCATTCAAAATTAGCCAAGATTTTAAATGCACATCAGTGACACTTTATGGAGTGCTTGGCTGTTCATTCACACTAAACAAACCCTAACTGCCTCATTCTGCCCCAAGTTAGGTTAATTCTATGCTTCTTTATAAGCCAATCAAGACTTGCTTGCAATTATGGTAGTTTAATTCATTTTATGTGCCTGAACAGCCAATTAACCAGCCAGATAAACATAAGATCACACGTGATAGGAGCAGAATTAGGCCATTTGGCCCATCGTCTACTCCACCATTCAATCATGGCTGATCTATCTCTCCCTCCTAACCCAATTCTCCTGCCTTCTCCCCATAACTTCTGACACCCATACTATTCAAGAATCTATCTATCTCTACATTAAATATATCCACTGACTTGGCCTCCACAGCCTTCTTTGGCAAATAATTCCACAGATCACCACCCTCTGTGACTATTTAATTGGCACTTGGCTTGTGCTGGTTTATTCCAGTCAACCTTTGCGCCTAGTGTTGTGGTCAGGTTCCTCTGGAGAGAAAAGCATTTGTTACCTCTTATCCCCCACAAGCCCCCAAGTTCTCTCTGTTCCTCTATCTTTTGTGGTCCTTTCATTAAATCACCCTGCTATTGTTGGCCATTGCTTTCACTGTAATGGTCCCAGTTCTGGTATTTGCTCTCTAATCCTCTCCAGCTCCTTATCCTTCAAGAAGCTCTGTTGAGCCCATTCCATTGATAACTGATCTTGATATCTTTCTCTGTAGCACAACTTCAAGACAAAATGAGACCTAGCTTGAGATGCTATTTGGGTTTTTGACTGTATGTAACGGAGCACATCTCAACATCATACACCACTCATTGTGGCTCAGTGGTGCAACGAGTAGTGCTGCTGCCTCACAGTTCCAACTATCTGAATTTCAATCCTATTCCTCAATGTTTCATGCGCTGAGGTTACACGTTCTTCCTGTGACTATGTAGATTTCACAAGTTCACAAGTTCACAAGTTATAGAAATTGGATTAGGCCATTCAGCCCATCAAATCTACTCTGCCATTCAATCATGGCTGATCTCTGACTCCTAATCCAATTTTCCTATAACCCCTTGAAACAATAGACAATAGACAATAGGTGCAGGAGTAGGCCATTCGGCTGTTTGAGTCAGCACCGCCATTCACGGTGATCATGGCTGATCATCTACATTCAGTACCCCGTTCCTGCCTTCTCACCATATCCCCTGATTCCACTATCTTTAAGTGCTCTATCTAACTCTCTCTTGAAAGCATCCAGATAATTGGCCTCCACTGCCTTCTGAGGCAGCGAATTCCACAGATTCACAACTCTCTGGGTGAAAAAGTTTTTCCTCATCTCCGTTCTAAATGGCCTACCCCTTATTCTTAAACTGTGTCCCCTGGTTCTGGACTCCCCAGCATCCGGAACATGTTTCCTGCATCTAGCACCGAGCCTTGCGGTACCCCAATAGCCACTGCCGTTCTAATCAAGAAATTGCGTCAAGTTTTCCAGTTTACTCCCACGTCCCAAATATGTGTGAGTTAGTGGGTTGGTTATCCAGTGTAAATTGCAGCAAATTGTTCCGGAGTGTATGTGAATGGTAGAATATAGGGATAACAAAATGGGATGAGTGGAGAATTACTATGGACGTGTGTTTGGTGTCCAGAATAACTGTGAATGGGCCTATTTCCACATTATCAGTAAAGAGTTTAGATATCAAAAACATAATTTACATGGCACCTTTTATAACCAAAGTAGTTTATGGTGAAGTACTTTCTGAAGCAATTTCATTCTTGAAATGTAGGAGTCCCAGCAGTTAATTTACTCGCGGCAAATTCTCACGAGGAGTTGATTGTGATCTCCTTTTAATGATGAATTGTTTTAATGATGTTAATGAAGGGTGTTTATTGGTCAGGGCACAGACAATAACCGATCTCCACATCATTGAAAAAGTGCCATGCGAAATTTAATTCTATTCCCCCAATATTTTGAGAGCATATTTTTTGCAAGGGCAACTCTCCTTCAGCACCACAACTCTGTGATAGACCAGATAACTGTGCTTACACTTCCCTGGTAGGAATAAAAGTACAACTTTGAGTCACAGGTTGGAGGGGCTCCCCAATGAGCACACATTGGAGCTACAGGGGCCGCGGAACCGTTTTTGAAAGTGGGGGGGGCTGAGCGATCACTGATCACCGGCCTCAGGGAGGGGCGTAAGAGGATTGCACCCCTCCTCGCATGGTAGGGACTTTTTGAAATTTTATGTATTAAAATCATGTTTTAGTGCAGTATGATTTCATTGTTTTTTGTATGAAGGATTTTTAAGATAATGTAGGGCCTACATGATAGATAGGAGCAGATGAGTATTATTTTTGTTATTGCTTGAATTCCCAAAACTGAGGGATAATAATGCAGGTCATCCCGCACCTCACAAAGTGGGGGGGATATATCCCCCTCCCACCTGGGATCGACGCCAGTGCCTTCCACGGTACAGAAAATTTGACAAAAAAAATTTAAATGTGTTATAATTTCAAGTGCTATTTTTTTATTGTTCGTAGTTGGAAAAATAATACCATTTCCTGATTTTGTACAGTCATACAAATTATGTTTTGCTCAGGGAAAAAATCAGAGTATTTTGAAATTATGCGTTCTCCTTTTGACATATGTTTCATTTTGATTTGAATTTAGAATCATCAAACCATGACATTAATATATGTTTGTGGAAATGTTACTTTTTTTAAAGTAGAGACTTTTGAGAAATCTAAAATGCATTAGAAATATACATTTCAACGCAATGCCGCCAAATTGTACTTGTATGTGTTTGGTGTAAAAAAGAAAAAACAGATGGAAATATGGATTATAAAGAGTTAAGGACTCACTTGAAGTGTGATAAGGTCCAATTAAGTTTTAACGAAACTACATGTTTTTCCCAAGGTCTTGTTGGATGAATACACCAAGATTCCTCTTCCTATTGTCATTTTTCAAAACAAACTCATTTGCCACTGTGACTAAGTCTAACAAAGAAGTGCGTTCTTTGTGGACATGAAGAACAGCCAAGTTGTTGAAACGGCACTGGTTCATTGTGGATCTCAGCCATGTCTTTAACCATCTCGCCGTCGAGAAAGGCCTCTCTCCTACAGCATTGGTCGCAGGATTGACGAGAATGAGTTTGATCAAGATGATCACTTCTGAGATAAGACATTTTTGAGCATTATCAAGCTGTTTCACTGGCCGACTACAAGGTGAGGGGGCACGGGGCACCGGGTCACCGGGCGGACGGTCAGTGGGCAGAGGGTCATCGGGGATCGGGCCAGTGGGCAGAGGGTCATGAGGCGGCAAGACCTCACCCACCTGGGACAGCGGTCACTGGGTACCAGTTATCAGGGGAACCGGTTATCAGGGGATCTGGGCGACAGGTCGCTGAGGTACTTGTTACCGGGCACCCGCACCTGCTTTATTTATCGCTGTGTTTCCGGGCGTGTAGATGGACGAGGTGATGGCGGGACTGCCCCGGAAGTGGGGCACAGAGTCAGTAATAGCCCTGTCCCATGGTGCGAGTTCATTCCAAGAGTTCTCCCGAGTGTAAAAAAAATCAAACTCGTGGTAAGCACAGAGAATGAACGTAGCGGGTGCGTCGGAGCTCAGGGACGTCTCTTAGCGCTAATGGCAGGTACTCGGGAAGACTCGCTAATGGCAGGTAAGCACGAGAAGACTCGTGAAGAATTTTCAACATGATGAAAAATGCCCACGAGAGCCCCGAGTACCGACGAGAATCCATTACCGTAAATCTCAGTTCGAATCAGGACAAACTCGGGAGAACTCTTGGAATGAACTCATCCTGTGGGACAGGGGTTTTAGATGGGGTGGGGTGGCACACGTAGTTCCCCATGACCCAAGGGAGGGCAGAGTGCCCCAGGTGGGTGAGGTACGCCCTGGTGGGAGGGGAAGAGAGGGGTGTTGGGGCGGGAGGGTGGTGTTGGGCAAGAGGGGTTGTGTTGCACTGGAGATGTTGGCATGAAGGGTGGTGTGGAGTTGCCACCAATATTGCTGCTGGAGTCAATGGGTTCAGTGGATGGCAGCCATTTGGCCCATTGAGCCGAGCCCGTCTCTTTGAACGAGCAGCCTCCTAGGTCCCCATTTACCTTGTGTATGAAGGAACTGCAGATGCTGGTTTATACCGAAAATAGAAACAAAATGCTGGAGTAACTCAGTTGGATCAGACAGCATCTCTGAAGAAGTGTCCCAACCCCAAACAATATGTCACCCATTCATTTTCTCCAGAGATGCTGCCATACTGAGTTACTCCAGCATTTTGTGTCTATCTCCCCTATTGCCTTGCCCTTCTTCCCAGACTTTTACAAGGTTTCCCCTTCAGTGCTCGGCCCAGCCCGCTTTATGAAGGGTCTCCTGAAGCGCTATCTCTCCACTCTCTGCCAAGTTTGTTGTCTGCCATTGCCTCTGGTGTGAACATGCTCCCCTCCCTGCAATGTAAATAGCCCGTGAGTCTACACATGACTGAGACCTTTCATTGCTCACTCATTCTGGCTTCCCCATCAAACTCTTTGCATCCTTCCTGATTTGAGACCAGATCTGACCCTGGAATCTATCCGGGGTAAGCCAGTGTTTGACATTGCAGCTCTCTGTGTTTTTTGCTCCTGATTCCTCTATAAATAGGAGCAGGAAGGTTTGGTTGTTCAGCAGCTTTCTCCGTTAGTCCGACCCCTTGACCTCGTGCCCTCAGACCCCAGGCCCCTCCTGCCGCCGATTCCTTCCACACAGCTCCATGTGTGAGTGTGGGAAGCCTCCACTCTCCCTCCTTCCAAACCCCGCCTTCATGTTCACCGCCCGCCCCTACCGGGGTGAATTGCTGACCACCCACCCCCCCGGTGTGTTACGGGTGAGGTTGGTGCTTCCTGCAGAAACTGAACTGTCCGTGTCGGTCGCTAAAGTATTTCCGCTGGGCTGGCCGCTAACCCCCGGGGGAAACATCACAAAAAAATTGGAGGGGCTGTAGCCCCCCTAACACCCCCCTCCCCCCCTGGTTCTGCAGTCCAGCAGTCTGACTGAGTCAGAGTTACTACAGGAGTGTTTTAGTTTAGTTTAGTTTAGAGATACGGCGTGGAAACATTAATCTCATCATCCAGCACTTGGCCTGTAGCCTCCTGGGATTTGGTAATTCAAGTGCATGTCTAGACAATTAAAATCTATCAGCAACTCTGCTTCTACTATTCTCTCAACTAGAGTATTCCAGCTATTCACCAATCTGTGTGCAAAATGTTCCTCTCATATCCCCTATAATTGTTTACATCTTATCCTAAATCTATGTCCTCTAGTTCTATCTACCTCTGATTTGGGCAAAAGATGTTTGTAATCTACCTATCAGTACTGCTCATAATGTTATATCTCATTCATGCCTCCGTTTAACTTCCATTGCTCCAGGAAAAACCCACGCAGCCTCTTAAATGATTTTCCATTTCGATAAATTGAAGTTTTAGTTTTAGTTTTAGATTTTTTGGTTTTAGAGATACAGCGTGGAAACAGGCCCTTCGGCCCAACGAATCCTAGCCAACCAGCGATACCCGCACACTTATGCTATCCTTGCACACACAGAAAATGTACAATTATACCATGTCGCTTAACCTATAAACCAGTTGGATTTTTTTGTGAGGGAAACACGTCTGAACACACTCGATGATGTGCGATCGGACTGCAGTAGATTTAGATTTCCCCTCCAGCTGGCTGAGCCATTTCGAGGGCTTTTGTTTCCTCTACGGGAAGTCGGTTCCGTATTCCCACCACCTTCGGGATCAAAGAAAATTTCATCACCTTCCCTCTAATTCTTCTGCTAATTACTTTAAATCTACACTCCCTGATTCTGTTACAATTAAAGATTTTTAAATAATGTAAAATAATGTAAACAAAAAGCACCAAAAAACAGAAGTTTTTAAGAAGGAACTGCAGATGCTGGAAAATCGAAGGTAGACAAAAATGCTGGAGAAACTCAGCGGGTGAAGCAGCATCTATGGAATGAAGGAAATAGGCAACGTTTCTGAAGAAGGGTTTCGGCCCGAAACGTTGCCTATTTGTTTCGCTCCATAGATGCTACCTCACCCGCTGAGTTTCTCCAGCATTTTTGTCTACCTTCAAAAAACAGAAGTTGCTGGAAATCTGAAATAAATATAGAAAATGCTTGGGAATGATAGCCATGCTTACAAAGTCACAACTGGTGGCATGGGCACAAGGTAACAATACATTATTACATGGATAGGAAAGGCTTAGAGTGATGTAGGCCAGTGCAGTGAAGTGTGACTTGCTCAGTGAAGCAACTTGGTCATAGAAACATAGAAGCATAGAAAATAGGTGCATGAGTAGGCCATTCGCCCCTTCGAGGCATTTAATATGATTATGGCTGATCATCCAATATCAGTACCCCGTTCCTGTTTTTTCCCCATATCCCTTGATTCCGTTAGCCCTAAGAGTTAAATCTAACTCTCTCTTGAAAACATCCAGTCAATTGGCCTCCACTGCCTTCTACGGCAGATAATTCCACATTCACAACTCTGGGTCGGCATGGGCGAGATGGGCTGAAGGGCCTGTTTCTGTGCTGTATAACTTTGTGATTGTTATATTACAGGAGGTTTTATTAAATTTGGTGTAAAAAGCTTTAAATCAAGGCAGAACAAAGCAGGTTTTGCTTCCCACTTTGCATAAAAATCCATATCGATACAGTTTTTACCCATTTGGTAAATGTGCAGTTGTTTCTCAATGTTAATCTTTCAGGAGCTCTTAATAAAAGCAAGGAGCACTGTTTGCATTAGCATTGAACAGATACAGACATACTCCAGAGCACTATGATGATGTTAATAGTCTGTTGGTGCACGTTAGGCCAGAATATGATTTTAAATTCAGATATATTGCAAGAAAACCTTCATATAAATGCCATTAGCTACTTACCACAGCACATTGCAAAAGAGCACCTCCCATCTCTCTGTGTTTCTGCATATCTTTTTTCTTAGTTGACCTTTAAGGAGGCCCTAATAATGAGCAAACTAGCTTTTACAAGAGGGTCAATGCTCAGTGCTAATGAATGGAAGTTGTTCTTCCTATTTAATTAAAATTAATACCCCGAGGGAAATAATGGCCCAGATCATGCTACAGGAGGGCATCTGAACAAGGAGTCCTGTTTATAAGATTTTCCTCTGCAACTTTACCACTTGAAAATTTTGTTCTGCTATAACTTGCCGGGGCATGGATTGGTGGTAGAGCAGCAAGGTTAAGAGGGTTCTCGGTATCACTGTAATCACGGGATCAAGGAAGATAGATACAATAGTGAAGGAAGGCGATAACTTGTACAGGTGTGGAAGGAGAAATAAAAAGAGTGAAAGACAGGGGGGATTAAGAGTGCAGAGAAGCAAGAAGTAAACAACCAAAAATTAAACAAAAACAATATTTTTTAAACAGCTCTAACATATAGTTATCATTATAAGAATAAAACAGCATGTTTTGTTTGTTCCTTTTCTTTCCCCCCAGAAAGAATGTAGGAGCATAGAAACATAAAAACATAGAACATAGGTGCAGGAGGAGGCCATTTGGCCCTTCGAGCCAGCACCACCATTCATTGTGATCATGGCTGATTGTCCCCTATCAATAACCCGTCCTGCCTTCTCCCCATATCCCCTGACTCCACTTGCGCCTAGAGCTCTATCTAACTCTCTATTTTTCTCTCGCAATTGACATGTTGGTTTTTATGTAGTGGTTCCAGCCTTAACTTATTATTATTTTTTTTTTAATTTTTATTAGCAGTACAGTAAATCACATTAATACATCGCATATATCTTATTACATTATGTTGTACCACTTCATTTTTTGAGCTTTAAAAAATATAGAAATAAAAGAAGTAAGGAAAGTAAGCAAGAATCGTGAAGGTGCAGGAAAGTGTTGGGAGAGAAGAACCCCTTAGGGAAGGAATTAGAGAAGGAAGCAAAGAAAAGAAATAAGACCCTAGAAAGAGAAGAAAAAAAAGAAGAAAGGAAAATCAATCGCTCTACTGTAACACAAAACTCCACAAAAAAGGATATACCAACCGTGTTTTTATTAAAAAAATTATTTTATACCCCCATTACCAGGTCCTGGTAGCCTTTATGTTTTAACTTATTATTGCACCTTATACTTGTAATAGTTCCATGAATGCAGACCACGTCTTTTGGAAGTGATCTGCCTTAACTTATTGTAGCAGATTTAGTAAACAGTTCTTGTGCAAATTCAGAGTTTTAAAAACAAAATGAGAGGTGAAGATGACCTGATCTCATGCAAAGGAAATGTCAGAACAGCATGAACTCTGGATTCACAGCTTCCACTTTATTTTTTACCCCTGGACCTTACTGGCGAATTTGTTCATCAGTTACTGCCTATGTTGGTAATGTTCTATTTCTTGCCTCTTTAGGCTTGGCATGCCAGGAGCAACTTCTCTCTCTGTTATCCTCCATTAACACTCAACAGCAGAGCTGTAACCAAGAGAAAAACCCAAGGCTGTGTCCCAGTCAGAGCTGAAAGAAGCAACTATCTCATGGAGATGTGCGCATGCAGTGGAGCGATGTGATTAGTAACAAACACGATTTTGGCTCCACCAGCGGACCACCTGCTGCCACTATTCAGCAGTAGGTCATGTCCCCACTCTACCACCTACATCTACATAACTATGCTTCATAGATAGACATAATATGCTGGACTAACTCAGCAGGACAGGCAACATCTTTGGATAGAAGGATTGGGTGACGTTTCGAGTTGAGACCCTTGTTCAGACTTGTTTGTCTCCATTGGAGCCTTCTGAAGACAACACTGACTTCAAAATATCTCCAAATTATCCACGTTTTAATTTCAGATTTCAAAGTATTTTTCTCTGCTGAATTCAAGCAATTGTCCACCACAGGTATCTGTTCTTGAACCATCTTCTTTCTCTTTGCTCATCACCCCATCTGTCATTTAATTCCTCTTGTCCCACACTGCTACTCACTATCTCATTTTGTTCTTGCTATCCAGGAATGGGGTGCACCTTGTACACTGCAGGGAGTGTCTTCTTCTTCTTCTTTCGTGTGGCGTGCACAGCCTAAAATTGTAGGACAACTTGTTCTATTTGATCTTCTGTGTGTGCACGTCGAGTTGATTGCATTAGTCGAAACACGGCGGACCACGTGAAGGTTGCAATCTTCCACCCCCAGGGAGTGTCTGTAACCACAATAGTATCTACAGGACACCGAGCGCCTCAAAATATGGGTGTGCATTTCTTGTCGAACGGGAAGGTACCCAAGCACGTGGAGCTACACATAGTGGCATCATTTATTTTTCATTGTAATGTGACCTATTTATGTATCGTTTCATCACTTCCAAGATGGCGCCCATCCCATGCTTGCCACAGAAGCAGATTTACAAACATCATATCACAATCATTCCACACTTTTAAATCTCGACTCCTACAGCAAAATTTATTACTTTATCCCCTTACCATGTATCTGTACACTGTGAATGGCTCGATTGTAATCATGTATTGTCTTTCCGCTGACTGGTTAACACACAACAAAATATTTTCACTGTACCTCAGTACACTTAACAATAACTAAACTGAAACTGAATCATACCTAAATACACTACATCCCTTTGGAAACATCTTTCTAAACACCTCAGATAAATACAGACATACAGATGGCTAGTTTCCTCAGTCAGTTTGACTTACTCCACTGTGAACTTGTCTCTGATCTTGCTTTATCTCTTTGAACTCAATAACTTACAAACTCTTGTCTTTACACAGCTGCACCATGACTGTTCAACTGCAGTTGATTTGAGTGTCAGCCTTTGAAATAGATGAAATGCCACATATCACTTTAGTTTCTTCAGGATTATCTCTTTCTGTGATCATCTGATCAACACAAAAACCTCTCATTACATCTGCAAAGTGTGTAATATACCTTGAAGATAAACACAAAAAGCTGGAGTAACCCAGCGGGACAGGCAGCATCTCTCGGGAGAAGGAATGGGTGACGTTTTGGGTCGAAACCCTTCTTCCGATATTAATATTTTTTATTGGACGACTGACTTGGAGTACACCACACACGTTCCTTTACTGAACATCACTTTCACTTAGTTTAAAGTCTTTAATAGAAACATAGAAACATAGAAATTAGGTGCAGGAGTAGGCCATTCGGCCCTTCGAGCCTGCACCGCCATTCAATATGATCATGGCTGATCATCCAACTCAGTATCCCGTACCTGCCTTCTCTCCATACCCTCTGATCCCCTTAGCCACAAGGGCCACATCTAACTCCCTCTTAAATATAGCCAATGAACTGGCCTCGACTACCCTCTGCGGCAGAGAGTTCCAGAGATTCACCACTCTCTGTGTGAAAAAAGTTCTTCTCATCTCGGTTTTAAAGGATTTCCCCCTTATCCTTAAGCTGTGACCCTTTGTCCTGGACTTCCCCAACATCGGGAACAATCTTCCTGCATCTAGCCTGTCCAGGCTCTTGTATCCTTAAGAATTTTGTAAGTTTCTATAAGATCCCCCCTCAATCTCCTAAATTCTAGAGAGTATAAATCAAGTTTATCCAGTCTTTCTTCATAAGACAGTCCTGACATCCCAGGAATCAGTCTGGTGAACCGTCTCTGCACTCCCTCTATGGCAATAATGTCCTTAATTTGAGTCATTAGCTTTTTACCCCATTATACAACCTCTCCATGCTCCCCTCTGTAACTCCACATGCGACCATTTATCCAGCCCAGGTGCAACCTCTCTGAGTGTGCCCTTAGCTTGCTTAAAGAATACATCTTGCTAATATGCCCGAGTAAACACAGCAGTTGTGAATGGAAATCCTCTTCTACAGATTGATGTGTGTAGATGTACTTACACTATCTGTATCAGATGATTCATGCATTTAGCTGGACAGAGTGTCAGCAATCACACTTTGTTTTGAATGAATGATGCTCAACTGTGACATTAAAACTACCCACCTCTACATCTGGAAGCTGTTATCCGTTGGAATTGCTGCTTTACGATCCATAGTCAACAATAATGTTTTTTGTTTTGTAGCAAGAACAAAGGGTGCTCCCAGTTGGAATTGATGGGAAATTCCTCACAGCAGGAGAAAATCGCTAGCCTAGTCAACTCTTGCCAGCGTGTTATGTTTACATTGACTAAAAACACATACGTAAAACAAATGCTGTAGACTATTCCCATCTATTGCCACATTCCGCATTTGTTTATGAAGGAGGACTCTTTGCCCCATCATATGCTGGCCTGCTGAGTAATCACATCACCAAAACCTTTTCTCTAGGTGAAAGATTGAGGTTAATGTGGGCAAGTGGACTTCGATAAGATAAATCAAAATGGAGATTATTATCCAAATGAGAGATTGCAAATGAATGAAGTATAGCGGGATCTAGGTATTCCAGTGCACCAATCATATAAGCTAGCAGGCAAGTCCGACTCCGACAATTACTTAAGAAGACAAATAGTATTGTGCCCTTCATTGCAAAGGGTTACTTTATAAATATGGAGGTTTTGTTGTGCAGAGTGTGGATGATGATTAGCCTGCACTACTGTAAGCAGCTTTGGTCCTCTTACTGAAGAAAATATATAGTAACAATAGAGGCAGTACAAAGGAGATTCACCAGGTTAATGCTTAGAAGGCAAAGTTTGTCCTAACTAATTTGTTTTGGCCTATATTTTTGTTAAAGTTTAGAAGAATGAGGGATGCCAAAGATGGGATGAAGCTGTTCCTCAACCTATGTTCTCAGGCTCTTGTATCTTCTTCCAGGTGATAGCAGCGAGATGAAAGCATGACCAGGTCAGTGTGGGTCTTGGATATTAGCTGCCTTCTTGATGCAGCACTTTCTTCGATGATGGGGTGGTCAATACCTGTGAATGTTCACCACTTTCTGCAGCCTCCTTCTTTCCTGGACATTCAAATTATTTGATGTTTCTACTACAAATATCAGTAAGCAAGACTATAGCCCCTGTCGTATACTTGACTACATATGGACACAAACCATCAAAACTGCTGAATACCTCTTGAGGCTAACCATGCTCCTGACTGAGACCTTCCCTTAGGTAACCTTGTCCGTAATTGAACAATCTACAGCAGAAGCAATCTACATCACTAATGAAGCTGTCAATCAGAGCTGTGACCTTAAGCTCATGCTGTCTCTCACTGTCATGTGTGTGGCGTGAATGCTGAGCTCAGTAAATTTTTTCATCCTTTGCAATAGTTGTATTGTTGTGCAGATCCCCTCTTTGTGACTTCTTATGACAGAAATATCTGTTCCATGCTGCTGCTGCATTAGGAAAGTGCCACTATCAGTTGCCTGGTATGTAGAGTTACAAGTTGCATGTTCTTTATTTTCTGGCAAGTGTAGTACTTGGTGCCTTCAAAAGAACTATTGGGAATGAGTGTAAGCACATATATAAACGTGACTTATCCCACGCTCTTATGTGGACAAGGTTTTAGGAGCTGTCTGTTGACTGCAGACTGCCATCACACAGCGGCTGGCTAGAAACAGAATGCCCTGGCACTTTTGGTTTCCGTTACAGCCTACAAGCATTGAAGGTTTATTATTTTGTCTTACAGCTTAGTCTAGATCCTTTCTTCTCATCCAATCCTGTTTCTCACTGCACAATCTAAAAGTTTTCCAAGTTGCTGTCTTCCAATAGGACTTCCGTCAAGATGATATAATTAATCTGTTTTTTTCCCCCCAATTTTCTGAATATATTTGCTGAATGTCTGGATCTCTGTGATCTCAAGTAACTATGTGCTGAAGTATCATTCTGCTTCACTCCTTTGGATAAAGGGGTTCACTTCAATTTACCCTGGTGCTCCTAAGGTATTGAGTATGGCAACATCTATGAAAGAGAAATATAGTTAGCCCTATAGGTTAAATATAATTCTTCTCTTTCGCTGGGACTGCTTGATCTACTGAGTGTTTCTAGCAGTTTTGGTTTTCATTTCAGATTTCCCTCATCTGCAATTGTTTTTTGATTTTTATTTGTGCTGCAATAATAGGTTAGTACCATAGAATAGCCACAGAATATGTTTGCTGAAGCCATTACATATGTTTGATTCTGGGGCATTTTAATCAGAGTATAACCTCAGAACATATAACACTGTATAAAAAGTGTCACTTTGATTTAATTGGTAGCATTTTCAATACAATGTTGCAAGGACTGCTCCAAAGACTCGAGCACATTATATGAAATTGTTGTTTAAACAGTTCACCGAGCAAATGGTGCATTATTGAACGTGCAGGTATGGATTTATCCTTGCGATCCTATGTGTTCAGTGTAGTACTATTGAACTCTGCTTCTGAGATCCCATTGGCAGTGGAAGTGAATCTCTGAAGCAAAGTTGAAACATCCATCTGGCATAATGTTATGTATTTACTTCAGAAGGACAAATTTCTACCCTGCAGTCTTTCAAATGTGACATCAAAACAAGACAAAAGTTCCCTTAATGCTATTTGATGAAGAGCACAAGTGGTCTCACAGTTATCTTTCATCAAGCTGCCAGAACAGAATGCCTGATCATTGATTCACAGTTGTTTTGGGGACTTTACTATGATTATACTTCAAAAGTATTTCATACATTGTAATGTGCTTTGGGATATCTCTGGGCAGTGGGCAGGTGCTATAGACCTGCACGGGAAGGTAGACGCTCCCGAGTCGAAGCCCCTAAGGCAGTTCGTTGTTGTCTACAACCTCGCTCTGGCAGCTCCTGCGATGGCGCTGGTGCCAAACTGTAACGGCCCTGCTGTTCCTTTGGATCGATTAGCGACATGGAGAGGGGGGACGTGCTGCATGGGCAACAGCCTGTCCTCCATATGATATCGCCCAGGCTTGCATCCAACCAGGATGCATCACCCATGGTCAGTCATGATTTGGGGGGGGACGGGGGGGGGGGGGGGGGGGGGGAGCTACCATGGGATATCTTGTAGTTATGAAAGACATATTAGACATCCAAATTTTGTTTTACCCTTATTTCTCATTTCCATGAATCTCAATAAACTCAGGATACACTATAATCTTCCTACAACACTACAAGCCTGCAAGAGAATCAACACTTCGCAACATAAAGAAGATGCATAGAAAAAAGCTTGCAAGCTCTCAGTGGAAAAACTGGAGCTCCAACAAAGCCCCATAAGACCTGATTAAATCTCTCTGAATTTGCAACTGATCTGGTTAGATCCAAATCTACTTCCTTCAAAGCTTTTCTGAAATGCCACATAATGTTTGTAATGAAAATGTCTTGACTTCTTTAAACTTTAGAAGGTCTGTGTAGTTTGTTGTTGCAAGCAATTTGGGATTTAGCGAATGACTGTGTCATGAATGTGGTCATGAATTCTGGTTCGTGTTCTGCTGGTTCTTCCAATTAAAACAATGGTTTGCTTTTCAATTTCCATGATCATCGCTGCCACATGCCAATGGGAGGAAGTCCCCAGTGTTCCTTCAATTAATCTTAATTTGTATGCACATAATTTAAATAGCATCCTCACATCAGTCGCGATCTTTGAAGATGCTGCTATCATTTGTACCTCAAGTAGAAGTGACATTTTGCGGCAAACTGACTGCTTACTGCAGCCAAAAGTTTGTATGAGATGCTTAGAAGTAGTTTTGAATAACAAGGTACTGCCAATGGACATTTTGGGAAGGAAAAAAGATCCCCTTGTTTTTTTATTTATGGGAGGGATGGATCAGATTTTTTTTTTAAATTTTATATTAATAGTTTTTTATTGGAGGGAAAAAAAAATCACAGTACATCTGACGTATGGCATTACATTTTCCTCCATTTTGTTTTTTTATAAATAATAATAATAATAATAATAATAATAATAATAATAATAATAATAATAATAATAATAATAATAATAATAATATAAACAAAATAACCCTAATCCACCCTCCCTAAACACCCCTTGGCAGCTTCTTTTTTCACAATCCAAATATATCACACAATCAAATGCACTTTTTAACAATAATAAAGTAACAAAACAGAATAAAGGCGGATCCCCACTTACTGTCAAGTGCCCTCAGTCAATAGGTAGTTCCTTTAGACCCTCAAAGTATGATAAAAAAAAGGTTCCCATTTCAAATAAAACGTTTACACAGACCACCTCAATGTGTATTTAATCTTTTCTAGCCTTAAAAAAAAACATGACGTCTTCCAGCCAAGCAGCGGCAGATGGAGGAATGGTAGATTTCCAGACCAGCAAGATTATCCTCCGAGCCAAAAGTGATGTCAATGTAATGATATCAGACTGGGTTGCATTTAAACCCAAGGTTTTATCTGTTACACCAAATACAGCTACAAGCGGGCAAGGTCTCACTGTCATCCCAAGGACTTCACTGATGGTTTTAAAAACCACTGCCCAGTAGTTAACAAGTTTGGGGCAAGACCAGAATGCATGAGCTAGATTGGCTGGAGAGAACGAGCACCTGTCACAGCCAGCGCCCGTCCCTGGATATATGTTAGCAAGCCTGGCTTTGTTTAAATGAACCCTGTGTAAAACTTTAAATTGTATGAGCCCCAATCTAGCACATGATGACGAGGAGTGGACTTTTTTCAGCGCTTCTGTCCAGCATTCCTCAGACAGATCCATACCAAGATCATCCTCCCACCTAGCTTTAACTTTGTTCAGGTTTTGATCTCCTAAATACATCAATTGAGAATATACTGAAGAGATCAGTCCTTTATTTGCAAAGGTAAGAGTGAGTTTATCCAACACTGCGACAGGAGGGAGATCAGGAAAAGAAGGAAAACTTTTCATGACAAAGTGGCGAACCTGAAGATATTTAAAGAAATGATTATGTGGGAGGCCATGTTTTTTGTTTAGGTTGTTGAAACTATCAAATATGTTGTTAGTGTATAAATCCTAAATGCACATAAGACCCTTCAAACCCCACTGTCGAAAGGTTGAGTCAAGTGTAGAGGGGTGGAATAAATGGTTACTATGAATGGGACCCAGAACTGAAGCTGATGTAAGCTTATAATGACAACAAAATTGGTTAAACATTTTGATGGTGGATAGTACAATAGGGTTGGATGTTGTATGAGATGCTTAGAAGTAGTTTTGAATAACAAGGTACTGCCAATGGACATTTTGGGAACGAAAAAAGATCCCCTTGTTTTTTTATTTGTGGGAGCGATGGATCAGATTTTGACGCTGTCTTCCTAATGCACAAAGATGCGTTGAAAATTATTGGATCCAAATTAGGGCAGGCCCATTCAATCTCAGGCTGAAAGGATTGTGTTGCCCAAATTTGTAACCGGCCTATTGCCTATGATTGATTTCTGACATTCAATAGGCAGGTTCAGCGTCCACCAGAAGCTGCAATGGTCATGTAGGTGACACCAATTAATACCAACATGCTTTTAAAGTCCTGACATGGAGTTAAGTCATCTTCCTCAGTGATTCAACCTTGTAATGGCTGAAGCAAACCCCAATCTTTGACTACTAGCTCTGGCTACACCTCAGGAAAGGAACCAACCTGATGTTTATATTCTTCCAATGCCTGCAAAAGGGTCATGTGAACCACTACCTTATGCTTAAGGAACACTTCAAGGTGTGGCACATTGGCACAGCGGTAGAGTTACTGCCTTACAGGGCTTGCAGTGCCAGAGACCCGGGTTCGATCACGACTACGGGTGCTGTCTGTATGGAGTTTGTATGTTCTCCCCATAACCGCATGGGTTTTCTCCAAGATCTTCGGTTCCCTCCCACACTCCAAAGACACAGGTTTATGTTAATTGGCTTGGTATAACTGTAAATTGTCCCTAGTTTTGTGTAGGGTTAATGTGCAGAGATCACTGGTCAGCGTGGACTCGGTGGGCCGGAGTGCCTGTTTCCGCACTGTATCTCTAAAACAAAAAAACTCAAACTGACACTAAAGCTTCAATTTATAGAAATGGAGAATCATTTAAGAGAGGCTGCATGGGTGTTTTTCCTGGATCAATGGAAGTTAATAGGAGACATGAATGTGATATAACATTATGAGCGGCACGGTAGACTACACAAACCTTTTCCCCAAATCAGAGGTAGGTAGATAGAATCAGAGACATAGGTTTAGGATAAGATGTAAAAGATTTAAAGAGGATATGAGAGGGACATTTTACACACAGATTGGTGAATACCTGGAATATACTAGTCGAGAGAATGGTAGAAGCAGAGTTGCTGATAGATAATTGTCGAGACAAGCACTTGAATCGCCAAAACCCAGAATGTTCCAGGCCATGCTGGAAGATGAGATTAATGTGGACATGTGCCCAATGATCAGTGTGTATATAGTGGGCTGAATGGCCTGTTTCCAATGCTGTATGTTTCTGAAAAAGGAGAATGGAATCCTAGCTGAAGAAGGGTCTCGACCTGAAACGCCGCCAAGTCTGAAGAAGGGTCTCGACCCAAAACATCGCCTATTCCATCGATGCTGCCTCACCCGTTGAGTTCCTCCAGCATTTTTGTCTATCTTCGATTCTTCCAGCAACTGGTTCTGGAGGTTCTACCCTCATCCTCATGGGACAGCACGGCGGTGCAGTGGTAGAGTTGCTGCCTTACAGCGCCAGAGATCCGGGTTTGATCCTGACTACAGCGCTTTCTGTACTGAGATTATACGTTCGCCTTGTGACCGCATGGGTTTTCTCCGGTTGCTTCACTTTCCTCCCACACTCCAAAGAAGTGTAGATTTTCAGGTTAATTGTTTTCTGCAATTGTTCATCGTGTGTAGGATGTGAAACTGGAATAACATAGAACTAATGTACAGGTAATTGTTGGTCAGTGCAGACTTGGTGGGCCGAAGGGCCTGTGCCAAGCTCTATCTCTGAACTAAACTCTCAATTGTCCTGTAGGATTCAATGGTTTAATGAATCATTGATTGTCACATCTACTTATGTTGAGTGAAATTCTTTGTTTTTGCAGGTAAAGTACGTAAAGAGTCGTCACTTAACTCTCGCCGACAAAAGCCCCCCTTTGTTCTCGGTGCCCCCCCCCCCACTCCAATTTTTATTTTATTTTTTTGTTTAATTCTTTAGTTCGAACAGAAAAAAAAATAAAAAGCAAGTATGAAACAGCATACAAAAACAAAAAACACAAAACAAGAATATTAATAAAGTGTCGTAAACAATATTTATAAAAAAAATTAATCGTATGTGTCTGAAAAGGAGCAGGAAGAAACCAAAGCTTATTAATTCCCACCCTGTATTCAACCCCAATCACACCCGACGGGACCCTCCTTGTTCTCAGTGACCCCACCCCTCCTCCCACCCGCCAGGTTCCCAGGTTCTTTGTTTTCGGCACCTCCCTGCCCCCCACCGCCCCTTGTTCTCGACGGCCTCTGCTGGGTCTATGTTCTCGACGGCCAGACCGCCTCTCCAAGACCTGTACTAAGAGTCTATCCTTCTATACAATTCCTCACAAGAGTGCTCCCATTAATGGTCAGCGATTGCAATCAGGATTGGGAATGCTTTTCCCACAAGGAATTCTAAGGCTAATTGTTCTGAGCCTTAAAGCAGCCATCTAACTCAATCCCGTCTGGTTGCTGAAAGGTGCTTTTAAAAAAATCCTCTTTTGTCATTGAATCTTGCCCTTGTACTTCATTCTGGAAAATAATTACAGTCTGGGGATATCAATTTAATAAATAGCTTAATTTGAGATCTTTATTATAGAAGTCTTCAGACGGTGAATTAATTGGCTATAAAAATATAGGACAGATTGCAGATTTTACCCAGGGTATTAATTCTCTGTCACATAGCAAAGCAGGATTTTTATATTAGTTTTAGTCTTTCGCTTCAGCACAGGTCTGCCAACTGATTAGCAAGAACTTGTAGGCTATCAGATGCTGCGGAATGATTGTCCCAGATACCATCTCTGTTACAAGGTGAAACTTGGAACAGATGCCTATGTTCAATCAATGAGTATAATCTGCTCAGCAAAGTTATTTCTACAGGCAAAAGATAACAAGGGGAAAAGAATGTCTGGTCTGGATTGTTCCGATAATAGCAATGAGGAAGGCAGTGATGTGAGGAGCACAAAGCCACGAGCAGTAATTAACTAAATGCAGGGTTGGAACATGAATGCTGTCTATTGATTTCACTACCACATAGCCTGTTTTAATAAGTTTGTGCGTACGAAGACCAATATCATTCAATTAAACGATCAACATATGGATGACCAAAATGTTGATGAGTATGTAATGAAAGCTTTCCGACAATACAGGATTGATTTTACAAACCCTTGTTTCACAGTGCAATGCTTCATGATCATGCAGGGACTCTGATGCAAAAAAGAAAGTCTGTGGATTCACCAATTTTTGCAAATTAATGTAAAAATTATTCAAAGAAATCCATGCACACGGTGGTTAAAATTCCTTCCCAGTTGTGGCATTAAGCATACACCATCCTGTGAGAGATGCTGCCTTCCCTGTTGAGTTACTCCTGCACATTGTGTCTTATCTTGTGGGTGTTGTCACAGCAAAAGCATCGTAACTTGCATTCACTCCCCAAAAAACGACCAGTAAGCTTGGGATTTCTCTGCATGTCCGAAAGTGTCAAAATCTTGATGTTCATAAGTTCATACGTCATGGAAGCAGAATTAGGCCATTCGACCCATCAAGTCTACTCTCCCAGGTACACAAAATTGCTGGAGAAACTCAGCGTGTGCAGCAGCATCTATGGAGCGAAGGAAATAGGCAACATTTCAGGCCGAAACCCTTCTTCAGACTGTCTGAAGAAGGGTTTCGGCCTGAAACATTGCCTATTTCCTTCGCTCCATAGATGCTGCTGCACCCGCTGAGTTTCTCCAGCAATTTTGTGTACCTTCGATTTTCCAGCATCTGCAGTTCCTTCTTGAACAGTAAGTCTACTCTCCCATTCTATCATGGTAATCAATCAATCATGGCAGTCGATCAATGGATCGACTGGGCTTATATTCATTGGAATTTAGGATGAGAGGTGAACTTATAGGCACATATAAAATTCTTAACAGATAGGACAGGCTAGATGCAGGAAAAATGTTCCCGATGTTGAGGGAGTCCAGAACCAGGGGTCATAGTTTAAGAATAAGGGGTAGGCCATTTAGGACTGAGATGAGGAAACACCTTTTCAACCAGAGAGTTGTGAATCTGTGGAATTCTCTGCCGCAGAGGACATTGGAGGCCAATTCACTGGATGTTTTCAAGAGAGAGTTAGATATTCAAGGTTCAAGGTCAGTTTATTGTCACATGTACCAATTAAGGTACAGTGAAATTCGAATTACCATACAGCCATACTAAAAAAAAGCAATAAGATACACAACTACATAAAAGTTAACATAAACATCCATCACATTCCATGTTCCTCACTGTGATGGAAGGCAATAAGTTCCAATCTTCCTCTTGCGATGGTTCGATTGCGGTCATGGCAGTCAAACCATCGCAGTCGGGCGATCGAAGCTCCCGCAACCGGTGGTAAAAGCCCCCGCATCGGGGCGATCGAAGCTCCCATATCGGGGGGGCCGAAGCTCTTGTGGCTTCAAGTTCCCGAAGTCCGTCTCTAGCCAGAGACTGAGAGCTCCATGATGTTAATGTCCACAGGCTCCCGCAGTTGGAGCTCTCGAAGTCGGTCTCCAGCAAAAGGCCGCCAACTCCTCGATGTTAGGCCGCAGTGCAGATGGAGATATGATGTGGAACAAAATCGCATCTCCGTTGAGGTAAGAGATTAGAATTGGTTTCCCCCAACACCCCCACCCCATCCCCACATAAAATAAGCTGAAGAACACTAAAAACATACATTTAACACATACAAACAAACAACAAAGAAAAAAGGGACAGACAGACTATTGGCAACGCAGCCATTGCTGGCACCACCCGGTGGAAGCATCTTCTTAGGGCTAATGGGATCAAGGGATATGGGGAGAAAGCAGGAATGGGATACTGATTTTGGATGATAAGCCTTGATCATATTGAATGGTGGTGCTGGCTCGAAGGGCCAAATGGCCTATTCCTGCACCTATTTTCTATATTTCTATGTTTCTGTGGCTGATCTATCTTTCCCTCTCAATCCCATTCTCCTGCCTCTGACACCCTTACTAATCAAGAACCTGTTAATCTTAGCTTTAAAAATCCTCATTGACTTGGCTTCCACAGCTGTCTGTGACAATGAATTCCACCGATTCACCACCGTCTGACTAAAGAAATTCCTTCTCATTTCCTTTCTAAAGGTGCATTCTTTTATTCTGAGTCTGTACCCTCTGGCCCAAGAATCTCCCACCAGTAAAAACATTCTCTCCACATCCACTCTCTCCAGGCCTTTCATTTTTCAGTAAGTTTCAATGAGATCCCGCCTCATCCTTCTAAACTCCAGCGGGTACAGGCCCAGAGCCATCAAACAATTATCATAAGTTAACCCAATCAGCCCTGGGATAATTCTCATAAACTTCCTCTGAACCCTTTCCAACGCAGTACATCCTTCCTCAGATATGGGGCCCAAAACTGCTCACAATACTCCAAATGTGGGTAGACAAAAATGCTGGAGAAACTCAGCGGGTGAGAAGCGAAAGAAATAGGCAATGTTTTGGGTCGAAACCCTTCTTCAGACTGATGTGAAGGTGGGGGGGTGGGATGAAGAAAGGAAGAAGAGGAGCCAGTGGGCTGAGGGAGAGCTGAGAAGAGAAGGAGAAAGTAGGGACTATCTGAAATTAGAGAAGTCAATGTTCATACCGCTGGGGTGCAAAGTGCCCAAGCAAAATATGAAGTGTTGCTCCTCCAATTTATGGTGGTCCTCACTCTGGCCATAGAGGAGGCCAAGGACAGAAAGGTCGGATTCGGAATGGAAGGGGGAGTTGAAGCGCTGAGCCACCAGGATAACAGGTTGGTTATTTCGAACCGAGCGGAGGTGTTGGGCTACGCTTGGTCTCACCGATGTAGAGCAACTGACATCTAGAGCAGCAGATGCAATGGATGAGGTTGGGGAAGGTGCAGGTGAACCTCTGCCGTGCCTGAAAAAACTGCTTGGGTCCTTGCATAGAGTCAAGGGGGGAGGTTAAGCGACAAGTGTAGCATTTCTTGCAGTTGCAAGGGAAAGTGCCCGTAGAGGGGATGATGTGGGAGGGAAGGGATGAATTGACCAGGGAGTTACGGAGGGAGCGGTCTCTGCGGAAAGCAGACATGGGAGGAGATGGGAAGATGTGGCAAGTGGTGGGATCACATTGGAGGTGGTTAAAATGTCGGAGGATTATTTGTTGTATGTGACGGCTGGTAGGATGGAAGGTGAGGTCAAGGGGGACTCTGCCCTTGTTTCGAGTGGGGTCCAAATGTGGTCTGACCAGTGTTTTATAGAAACATAGAAAATTGGTGCAGGAGTAAGCCATTCGGCCCTTCGAGCCAGCACCACCATTCAATATGATCATGACTGATCATCCAAACTCCCATTCCTGCTTTTTTCCCATGCCCCTAGATTGCCTATATTTTAGTCTGCTCTAAATAAATGCTAACATTCATTTTCCCTTCCTTACTACCAATTCAACAGACATATTAACATGGTAAATGGTAGGGAATTGAAGAATGTAGGTGAACAGAGGGATCTGGGAATAACTGTGCACAGTTCCCTGAAAGTGGAATCTCATGTAGATAGGGTGGTAAAGAAAGCTTTTGGTATGCTGGCCTTTATAAATCAGAGCATTGAGTATAGAAGTTGGGATGTAATGTTAAAATTGTACAAGGCATTGGTGAGGCCAATTCTGGAGTATGGTGTACAATTTTGGTCGCCTAATTATAGGAAGGATGTCAACAAAATAGAGAGAGTACAGAGGAGATTTATTAGAATGTTGCCTGGGTTTCAGCAACTAAGTTACGGAGAAAGGTTGAACAAGTTAGGGCTTTATTCTTTGGAGCGCAGAAGGTTAAGGGGGGACTTAATAAAGGGTTTTAAAATGATGAGAGGGATAGACAGAGTTGACGTGGAAAAGCTTTTCCCACTGAGAGTAGGGAAGATTCAAACAAGGGGACATGACATGAGAATTAAGGGACTGAAGTTTAGGGGTAACATGAGGGGGAACTTCTTTACTCAGAGAGTGGTAGCTGTGTGGAATGAGCTTCCAGTGAAGGTGGTGGAGGCAGGTTCATTTTTATCATTTAAAAATAAATTGGATAGTTATATGGATGGGAAGGGAATGGAGGGTTATGGTCTGAGCGCAGGTATATGGGACTAGGGGAGATTATGTGTTCGGCACGGACTAGAAGGGTCGAGATGGCCTGTTTCCGTGCTGTAATTGTTATATGGTTATATGGTTATTAACCTTTTGGGAATCCAGCACCAGCACTCCCAAGTCCCTTTGCACCTCAGATTTCTGAATCCTCTCCCTATTTGGAAAAATGTCTATGCCTTTATTCCCACTACCGAAGTGCATGACTTTGCACATTGCTAAGCTGTGTTCCATCTGCCACTTCTTTACCCACTCTCCTAATCTGTCCAAGTTATTTTGTAGAGTCCCCACTTCCTCTACACTCCCTACCCCTCCACCTATGTTTGTATCATCTACAAACCTTGTCATGAAGCCTTCAATATACTCATCCAAATCATTGATATACACCGTGAAGCATAGTGGCCCTAACACCAATCCCTGCAGAACACCACTGGTCACTGGCAGCCAAACCGGAACCAGATGTTGCTGTAATTAGTTCAGCCACATCTCCAAGCTCTGTACTTTGGCATTTATCGCAAGATGGAGTTTAATGAAAGACTGGGAACTTGACTATTTGTCCAGTGCTTGCAGTGGGAGCCCATCTGAAGACCTTACACCACTGTGATAATATTGTCAGAATGGTTCCCTAGTTTTATTTTTACAGAGGGAATATTGCAGGAGATACAGATAACCATTTATTTTATTGAAAGAAAAAGACTTCCCTTGTGTCACCATTCGGAAATAGATTATTCATTGTTTTGTAATATTTATAAATGATCTGGACAGAAATGTAGGTAGTCTGATTGGCAGGTTTTCAGACAGCACATAAAATGATCGAATTGCGTTCACTGAGAAAGGTTATCAAATAATGCAAAGGATATAGATCTGTTGGAAATTGGTGAAGAGAAATGGCATAAGAAAGCTCCTTGCAGCCAAGTGTGAAGTGAAGTGCTTTGGGAGGTCAATTACAAGACGAAAATGTACGAGCACTGAGGTACAGAAGGATCTTGATGTGTGAGTTCAAAGCTCTCTGAGAGTGCTTTGCAGAGGGAGTGGAAGAGCTTTACCAGGATGTTGCCTGATTTGGAGAGTATTAGCTACAAGAAAAGACGGGACAAACATGGATTGTTTCTTCTGCCGTTTCAAAGACTGAGACACATTTATTTTAATCTGATAGAAGTATATACAATCTTGAGAGTCTTAAATAGGATGGATGGTCAGAGTCTTTTTCCCAGGGTGGAAATGTCCAATATTAAATTGTATAGGTTGTGGGTGGGGGGAACATTTAACGGAGATGTTTGGGGTACGTTCTTTTACACAGAGATGAATAATTTACTTGAATATGCTGGCAGGGGACGTGGTAGAAGCAGATACGATGACAATATTTAAGAAACATTTGAACAAGCACATAAACATGCAATAAAAAGAGGAATATGTACCTTGTGTAGGTGGAGGGGGATTGGTTTAGATTGGCATCATAGTCAATGCAGATATTGTGGGGCGATGGGTCGGTTCTCGTTCTGTACTGTTCTGTGTTCTAATTTAAACTCCTATTAAAATCTTTCATTGAACTGTTTAAAAATCGCATTAATGGCTTGATTAGATTCCTTTATAAAGATATTAAAAGTGTTCCAAAGCAAAATACTGCAGATACCAGAAATGTGAAATGAAAATGAAAAATGCCAAAATTACTCACTAGAACAGGAACATATTGATTTCTCAAAGGTTTCTTTCTAAGTTGTTTGCTTTTTTAAGATTTTGAAAGATATCAAAATCCTTTTTTTCCCCCCAGCATTTTTTAACTTTAAATAGTTTGGAATATGTTTGAGGCCATCAGCGTTTTTAAGAACTTAAGAACTTAAAGTCAGAGGACATGGATTACATTCCTCTTCTGAAAATCTCTGAGACACTGAAGGATTTGCAATGCTGGTGCCTTCAAAATCCCACACAACTGTAGTCCTTCTTCCACTGGCAACACAGGGTAATGAAGTAAGCTGATGGTTGTGGAGAATTAGACCAATGTTTGTTTGGAGAATAAGACGTGGTCTGAGTGAAACAGATAAGATAACGAGAGGGATCTTGACAAGGTGGATGTGCAAGGGCTTATAACTAGGAGTCTGTTTAAAGTAATGGGTGGGTTACTGCAAACTTAGATGGGGTACCTGTTTACCCCAGAAGCTTATGAATCTTTGGAACTCTCTTTCTCAAAGGAGAGTGGAAGCAGAAATGTTGAATAATGAGGTGAATTGTTTCTTGATTAGCAAGTGTGGTGAGAGTTTATAGGAAACCTAGCTGTTTGCTCGTACAACTCAGTCACATTTTCATATATTCATATTCATTCTCCATGATGCATTAATCTGTAAAATTGGCCAGCATTTCAAGGAGATGTTCATCATTGTTTAACTTCTATCAAGGAGAAGCTATACTTCACCCTCATTAGACCTCATTTGGAATACGCAGTTGCAGCATGGGACCCATACACAAATAAAAAAAATTCTTCCATCGAACGTGTCCAAAGACAGGCAGCTCGATTTGTTACTAACACCTATGAGAGAGAAGCGAGTGTCACCAAACTTCTGAATTCTCTGGGGTGGAACCCTCTCCAAGACAGACATGAAGCTCACTGTTTGACCTGTGTTTACAAAATGTTAAATGGTCAGCTCGACATAGACTACAAGACCTACACCAAACCCAAACCAATTAGGAGCAGAGTAGGGCATTCGATCCAATTTGTGATCCCAGCTACAAATACAGATGTATACAGCAATTCGTTCTTCCCCCACACAATTAAAGCATGGAATAATCTCCACCCAACTATAGTTACCCAACCAGATGCAACTAAATTTAAAGTAGCTCTCTCTTCCCAATAACCCTTTCTGGGTTAAGCCCTCCCTTCACCACCTCCAGTTTAAATTCCATTTGGAATATTTTGGAGGACCAAGAGACCAAGAACCAAGATATTTAGGGGTGCCAATGTCTCAATGTTTAGAACTTGGTGGTGGTTTATCCTCTCTTTATGTACTAAACTCTTTGCATCCTGGCTTACCTTGCAGATGTCTATTAAACTAGTGACACATAGTCAGAGTCATGGTTACCTTTATAACACCAGAACAATAATTATTAAACAACTGGAAGAACACAGTGGCTCAAGACAAATATGGTGCTCGACCTGCTGAATTCCTCCCTGTTTGTATTTTGCTATAGATTCCAGCATTTCCAGAATACATGTTAATTTCTGGACCCAGAAGAAGAAACAATATGAACAGTTAGTCTCATCCCAATTTCATATTTTACCTTTCTTTACTTTCTTTTCTTTCTTATTTTTAATTCAATCAAACTTTTTGCTACCTCTTTCTCTTTCTCTTTACGTAACTGATATGAATCCAGCTCATGTTTGGCTGTACAGCTGGTAATCTCAATCCATGGTGGTGCCTGAATAAGATGTCAATGTTGGGAGTATTGCATCGAATGATGAGTAAAGTACTGTACCCAGAGGGAGCCGAATGATTGGAACCTCAAGGCAGGGATGTCAAGAATCAAGAGTGTTCTATTGTTATATGTACTGACAACAGAACAATGGAATTCTTACTTGCTGCAACTTAGCAGGCCTGTAGGGGTGGAAGATTGCAACCTTCACGTGGTCCGCCCTGTTTCGACTAATGCAATCAACTCGACGTGCACAAAGGGAAGATCAAATAGAACAAGTTGTCCTACAACTTTAGGCTGTGCACGCCACACAAAAGAAGAAGAAGCAGGCCTGTAAATGCAATAACATACAGTTAAATAATAGACTTCCAGTTGAAGTAGTAGGTTTCAAATAGTGTAGGAAGGAATTGCAGATGCATGTTTATACTGAAGATAGATACAAATTGTGGGAGTAACTCGGGCAGCATCACTAGATAAAAGGAATAGGTGACGTTTTGGGCCAGGTCGGTCTGAAGAAGGGTTCCGACCCAAAATGTCACTTATTCCTTTTCTCCAGAGATGCTACCTGGCCTGCTGAGTTACTCCAGCATTTTGTGTCTATCTTGGATCTTAAAAAGGATCATAAAGGATGAGAGAGATGGAAGGAGACGGAAAGCATTAAGGAGAGAGTTCATGACAGAGGTAAAAACAGACCCACCAGCAGTGAGGCAATGGAAATCAGGAGTTGGAGTGTCACAGAGCTACAAAGTATGGAAACAGGCCTTACCCCACCAATTCATTCCTGCTGAGCAAGTTACTTTACAGACCTATTACTACATACATGAACCTGGCCCATATCCCTCCAAACCTTACCTCTCCAAATACCTGATTAAGTGTCTTTTAAATGCCTTAATTGTACCTGCCTCTTCCAAAAGCTCATTCCATGTACACACCATCCACTGTAAGAAAACGTTGCCCCTCATGTTTCTTTGGAATCTTTCTCCTCTCACCTTAAATCTCTGCTTTTTAATTACCCCAACCTTAAAAGACACTGGCTGTTTATCCTACCTATGCCCCTCATGATTTCACATATCTCTATATAGTCACCCCTTAACCTCCTACGCTGCAGGAAAAAAAAGGCCTCACCTTACAACTCAAACACTCCGAACCCTCCAGAGAATTGTGTTACAGATGGAGTTCTTTTAACGACAAAATAATTTCCATAAAAGAGAAAGTAAATGGAAGAGTTTTCACACAAATTCTTGCAATGTGCCTATTGTTCCCAAGACGACAATGAATTTGCATTGCTGAAATCCTTCCTTTGAAACAACTGACAAGATCAGACTACAGTGGGAACAGGTTTCTCTGGGTACAAACACATCTAACTGATCCGAGCACAAATTAGTATCATCATTTTGTCTTACATAAAGGGCGGCGCAGTGATGGAGCTAGTCGAGATGCAGCCTCTCAACGGTGAAGGCCCATGTTTGATCCCGGACTCTGTTACTGTCTGTGTGGAGCTTGCACATACTCTCTGTGTGAGTTTCCTCCAGGTGCTCCGGTTTCCTCCCACATCCTAAAACGTGGGCTTGTAGGTTAAATAGCCTCTGTTAAATTGCCCCTAATGTGTAGGGAGTGCACAAGACAGTGGGATAATATAGACCTTGGATGAGGGGATTGAAGTCTTTGTGGCTAGGTTTGCAGATGATACGAAGATAGGTGGAGGGGCAGGAAGTGCAAAGAAAGCAGGGACTCTGCAGAAGGACTTGGACAGGTTGGAAGAGCGGGCAGAGAAGTGGCAGATGGAATACAGCGTAGCAAAGTGTGGAGTCATGCATTTTGGTAGAATCAATAAAGGCTTAGACTATTTTCTAAATGTGGAGATAATTCAGAAATTGGAGGTGCAAAAGGATTTGGGAGTGCTGGTGCACGATTCCCAAAAAGTTAATTTGAAAATGGAATCAGTAGTAAGGAAGGTAATTGTAATGCTAGCATTTATTTTGAGAGGACAAGAATATAACTAAAGGGATGCAATGCTGAAGCTTTATAAGGCGCTGGTCAGACCGAATTTGGAGTATTGTGAGCAGTTTTGGGCCCCATATCGGAGGAAGGATATGCTGCAGTTGAGAGGGTCCAAAGGAGACTTACAACAATGATTCCAGGTATGATTGGGATAACATATGATGAGCATTTGACGGCACTGGCTGGAGTGTGTACTCGCTGGAGTTTAGAATGATGAGGGGGGTCCCTCATTGAAACACCGAATAATGAAAGACCTGGATAGATTGGATATGGACAGGATGTTTCCACTAGTGGGAAAGTCTAGGACCAGAGGCCATAGTCTCAGAATAAAAGGACGTACCTTTGGGAAGATGAGGAGGAATTTATCTTATCAGAGGTTGGAGAATCTGAAATTCATTGCCACATAAGGCCGTGGAGGCCGTCAATGGATATTTTTAAGGCAGATATTAATAATTATGGAGAGAAGGCATGATAATGGGGTTGGGAGGGAAAGATAGACCAGCCATTATTGAATGGCAGAGAAGACTTGATGGGCCAAAAGGCATAATTCTGCTCCTATCCCTTATGAACATCTGCTCAATGGTCTGCACGCACTCTGTGGGCCATAAATCCTGTTTCTATTACGTATCTCTAAACTAAACAAAATTAAACTAAACAGCATGGGTCAGCTGCACTTTCCAACCAGCACTTTTTGTGTTTCAATATGCAGGGAACGGAGGGGTATGAATCATGTGCAAGCAGAAGGGATTAGTTAATTTGGCATCATGTTCAGTATAGATATTGTGGACAAAGGGACAGTTCCTGTGCTGTTCTATGTTGAATGTTCTACATATTTGCAAATATTATTAGAAGGGACACTAAAGGGCCTGTCCCACAAGCATGCGACTCCATGCCGCAAGCGCGACCAAACGGGCCTGACCCACAAGCATGCAACTCCATGCGGTAAGCGCGACCTAACGTAGTCGCTTGAGCCGTAGGGCCTCGCGGGGCCGATCCCACTTTGATCGCTGGAGCCGTATGGAGTTGTGCGGAGCTGCTCCCGACATCGCGCGGGGCTCCGAAAAACTGACTGTGTTCAAAAATTCCGCGCGGCAACGGCCTGCTGGCCCTCAGCCGCCTCGACACCATACGCACTGCCTCAACGCCGTACGTCACGTGTGAACTTCCCGTGGACTTCGCTCGAACTTCATGTCACTCACTCGACATTCGCGCGGCCCCCGCTTCGTTTGGCCCCCACTTCTGGTTTAGGTCGCGCTTGCCGCATGCAGTCGCATGCTCATGGGAAAGCCCTTTACTCTCTTACTCAAAGAACATGAGAAATGGAAACAGTAGTAGACCATTCTGCCCAGCATGCCTGCTTTACCATTCTCTACAATCAAGGCTGATATGAGCATCATGTTTCTGCGATGATGTGACATCCCTTGCTTATCTTATGATCCAAACATCTATCGATCTCTGACCTGAATATACCCAGCAACTGAAACTCCTTATCTTTCTTGTTTTATGTTCCCGATGTTGGGGAAGTCCAGAGCAAGGGGTCACAGTTTAAGGATAAGGGGGAAATCTTTTAGGACCGAGATGAAAAAAACATTTTTCACACAGAGAGTGGTGAATCTGTGGAATTCTCCGCCACAGAAGGTAGTTGAGGTCAGTTCATTGGCTATATTTAAGAGGGAGTTAGATGTGGCCCTTGTGGCTAAAGGGATCAGGGGGTATGGAGAGAAGACAGGTACAGGATACTGAGTTGGATGATCAGCCATGATCATATTGACTGGCGGTGCAGGTTCGAAGGGCCGAATGGCCTACTCCTGCACCTATTTCAATGTTTCTATGTTTCTATGTTCTTGAGAAGTGAATTCCAAAGATCCGTCATCACTGTCATGGAGTCATAGAGTCTTTGGCCCGACTCGCTGAACAACATGCCCCATCTAAGCTAGTCCCATTTGCTGGCATAAAGAAATATTTTCTGCGATCAGTCTTGACTGGGGAATGGGAATGGGAGTGGGAAGGGGAGTTAAAATGGTTAACGGTTGGGAGATCTAGTAGGTCTTGGCAGAGCGAGCACAAGTTCGATGCCGATCTATGCTTGGTCTCGCTAACGTACAGGAGGCCACATCGTGAACTCCAGATTGTTAGAGACGTTAATGTACTCAGGAACCTCTGTCTCACCTGGAAGGACAGCTGGGTTCCCTGGATGGAGGTGAGGGAGGAAGTATAGGGCATTGTACATCCTGCAGTTGCAGGGTTAAGCACCTTGGGATGGATAGGAAAAGTTTAGAGGGATATGGGTTAAATGTGGTAAAGTTAGACTAGCTTAGACAGAGCATCTTGGTTGGCATGGATGAGTTGGGCCGAAGGGCCTCCTTCCATCTGTATGACTCTATGACTCAGGTTCACAGCTGATATCTTACTTGTACATATAGAAACTAATAAAGGAATTTATCTGACATTATAGTAACTCATTGCTTCTGGATAAAGTAAACACAGAGTGTGGAAGAATAAATAGAAAATTGTCCAAATGAGCTACTGTACTTATTTCTGCAAGGAGAACAGCTCATATACGGAGGTAGACAGGAACAAAGAAAAAGATACATAGATTGGTAAGAATGCCCAGAAGATGGCAGCAATGGCTTGAGCATAAATTGCTTCATGCTGTTTAAATAGAATATCCTTTGAGGACATCCTTTAAGGGCAGCACAGAACATTGTGGAATAGAATCGTACATAAACCACATATTAAAGAGGTAGGAGTGAGTCATTCAGTCCCTCCATTAATCAGGTTCCCTTCAGTAACTACAGATATACACCACAAAAAAGGGTTACTCAGCCCATTCAGTTCCGTCTTCCCATATCTAAATCTCTCAGTGTGGACCTCTACTTCCTGCTTCATCATTTGCTTGTCCATTTTCTTCTTAGATATATCAATATTCTTCTTCTTGGCATTCCCTGTGGGAGTGAGCTTTACATTCTTCCTACTGTTGGAGTAGAGGCATAGTCATACAGCATGGAAACCAGCCCATAAACCCAACTTGCCCACACCAACCAACATGTCTCATCTGCACTATTCCCACCCGCTTGCATTTGGCCCATATCTCTCTAAACCTGTCCTATCCATGTACCTGTCTAATTGTTTCTTAAATGTTGATATGGTCCCTGCCTCAACTATCACCTCTGACAGCTTGTTCCATACACCCACCACCTTTTTGTGAAAAAGTTACCCCTAAGTTATCTATTAAATCTTTCCCCCTTCACCTGAAACCTATGTCCTCTGATTCTCAATTCCCCTACTCTGAGCAAGAGATCTGTGCGTAGATAGACAAAAGTGCTGGAGAAACAGCAAGTGCGGGTGCAGCAGCATTTATGGAGCGAAGAAAATAGGCAACGTTTCGGGCCGAAACCCTTCTTCAAACTGATGTAGGGTTCGCTCCATAGATGCTGCTGCACCCGCTGAGTTTCTCCAGCACTTTATTGTCTACCTTTGATTTTCCAGCATCTGCAGTTCCTTTTTAACCAAGAGATCTGTGCGTCTACCCGATCTATTTCTCTCATGATTTTATTTATTTATTTATATTTAATTTTATTTTCATTAGAAGTACAATAAGTTACAGTAATACACACCACATATATATCATTACATTTGTTGTACCCCTTCATTTTTTGAGCTTTAAAAAAGATAGAAATGAAAGAAGTAAGGAAAGTGAGAAAGAGTCGTGAAGGTGCAGGAAAGTGTTGGGAAAAGAAAGCCCATTAGAAAAGGAGTTAGCGAAGAAAACTAAGAAAAGAAAGAAAGAAAGAGTAACAATCGCTCTATTATAAAAAAAAACCTTTGCAAAAAGGGATATACCAACCGTATTTTTCACCCCCCGTTACCAGATCCTGGTACCATTTATTTTTTAAATTACTATTGCACCTAATGCATGTAATAAGTCCATAAATGCAGACCACGTCTTTTGGAAGTGGTCTGCTTTGCCTGCTAGGAGGAGTCTCATCTTCCCGATGTAATGTTTCGAACATGTTTGAAATCCACATTTTTATTGTTGGTATAGGAGCATTTTTCCAGAATTTGAGTATAAGCTTTTTTCCCACTATTCAGATTCAGATTCAGATTCAATTTTAATTGTCATTTTCAGTGTACCGTACAGAGACAACAAAATGCATTTAGCATCTCCCTGGAAGAGCGACATAGCAAACGATTTGATTAAATAATAATAATGGTCGGGGGGGGGGGGGGGGGGGGGGGGGGGGGGGGGGGTGATTGGCAGTCACCGAGGTACGTTGTTGAGTAGAGTGACAGCCGCCGGAAAGAAGCTGTCCCTCGACCTGCTGGTTCGGCAACGGAGAGACCTGTAGCGCCTCCCGGATGATAGGAGGGTAAACAGTCCATGGTTGGGATGAGAGCAGTCCTTGGCGATGCTGAGCGCCCTCCGCAGACAGCGCTTGCTTTGGACAGACTCAATGGAGGGGAGCGAGGAACCGGTGATGCGTTGGGCAATTTTCACCACCCTCTGCAATGCCTTCCGGTCGGAGACAGAGCAGTTGCCATACCATACTGTGATGCAGTTGGTAAGGATGCTCTCGATGGTGCAGCGGTAGTAGTTCACCAGGATCTGAGGAGACAGATGGACCTTCTTCAGTCTCCTCAGGAAGAAGAGACGCTGATGAGCCTTCTTGATCAGAGTGACACTATTAGCCCGTAATTAAGTAAATTCTTTTGAAACATGTTTAGTTCAGGGCTACCTTCCGTTTTTCCAAAAATAATCCATTCTGCTTTTGGTATGAGTTTTATTTTAAATAGTTTTGTGAAGAGTTCAAATATTTTGTTCCAGAATTTTTGGATTTTTATACAAAAAACGAAAGAGTGTGCTATGGTAGCTTCATAAGACTTGCATTTATCACAAATGAGACATTAGGGAAAAGTTTATTTATTTTTGTTTTTGAATAGTATAGTCTATGTAATGTTTTGAATTGAATTAGAGTATGTCGTACGTTGATCGAGCATTTATGCACATATAGTAAGTGTTTATCCCAGCTCTCTTTTGAAATTTTTATAGCTAGTTCTTGTTCCCAGTCTCTTCTAATACCATTAGTTATAGGTATTTCTATATTTAAAATAGTGTTGTATAAGTATGATATTAGGATTTTTTTTTTAAATTTATTTATGCACAACTACTACGGACTGACGCAAAACTGCATTTCGTTGTACTCATACTTGTATTTGTGCGATGACATTAAAGTTGAATTGAATTGAATTGCTGATTCGGCCTTTGTCTTCATTGCTTTGTCCAGTAAGTCTGGAGGCACGTTATGATAGTCTTTCGTGTATTTTTTCAGATAGTCACACAATTGAAGATATTTAAAATATTGATTATTTCTCAAATTATATTTCAGTTGTAATTGTTGAAATGATAATAATTCTCCGAATTCGTACAAGTCTCCGAGCGTTTTGATTCCTATTCTTTCCCATTGTGTAAATGATTTATCTATAGTAGAAGGTTTAAACGACAGGTTATTGACTATTGGCATTAAAAGAGATAGATTTCTTAATTTTAGATTCTGTTTTATTTGTTTCCAAGTTCTAATTGTGCTATGTATAATTGGATTTCTATTGTAATTTTTGTTATTCAGATTCATTGGTGAGAGGAGAGTCGCTCCTGTATTACACGGAGAGCAGTCCTCTCTCTCCATTACAATCCAGTCCACCTGCTGGGCAGAATTGTCCAGCAGTTCTCTCATGATTTTATACACATCATTATTTTATACACAACAGTAAAGACTGTAGGATTTGAGGCCAATGACCTTATATTGACACCACCAATTACACTCTTCCTAAATGAAGGAATATTAGCTGTATTCCACTTTTTATCAACACCCTTCAGCATATTGAAGACCTATTGGATGAGACCCAGTCTTCTATTCTCAGAAGACCCTGGAGTGATCTTGCACTTTATCCAGAATGCCTGCACGTCCCATAGCCCTCAACAGGGGGGTAGCTGTGACAATAAAACAAGGGGCTTCTCCAAAGTAAAATGACACCTGGAGGCAGGTTGTAACTCTGAGCTAATGATCAAAACTTTAACCCGTGACTGAAATTCCAAGGAGAAGCATTTGGATAGGGACAGAAATCAGGGCCCTTTTCAATCGTGTTACCCAAAGACTGAAAGATAGGAAGTTAGAACTGCGGGAAGGACAAATTTTGAGATAGACGCCGATTTCAAAGACACATTAGTTTAAAACTGAATATAAGAGGCTACTAAGAATGCACTGGTCAAGGTGATAAGTCGTTTTCATGTTAAGTGAATTGAATGCCTCTTAAAATGTGGAGATGAATGATGGTGTGAATAAAGATGGATATATGTTTTTCGTACATGTGGCATTTGTGACATCAGTATCGCAAAAGGTTGACCCAAAGACAAGTTGAAGAATGCTGTTGTTTGTAATGAGTCGTGAATCAGATGTTAAAACAGGCTCCCTTTTTCATCCCTCCCAGGTAGATATAAAGCATCCCACTAAATTAGTGTGAAGAAGAGCACATCAAATTCTTTGGATTCTCCTCAACCAGTGTCACAAATAGAACATTGCTTCCATTACTAGTTGTGGGAGATAGCGGTGCACTCATTTGTAGCTGTGAATCCGACATCTCATCAGTGCCTGCAATAAGTATAAAGCACTTTGAAACATCCCGAGCAATTGAAGCGCCCTGTTGTAGTTCAAGTCTTTAACTTTCCTGCAGACAAAGAACAGCTTTGAGAGTGTCTATACTCACCCGAAGTCGTTAAAAGCGTGCTTGTGTACAACACACTATTTTATAATTGAGCGTAGATCATCATACTTCCCTTTGCAGTATTGATGTAACACATGCCATATATAAGAAAAACTCAAATCTATCTTTATTTGCATAATCATTCAGCGTTTCATTGCAATAGACATCTCGTACACTTAACATGAATACAGACCGTCACATCCACTGATACATTCCTAAATTTATTTTTCTTTTTGTAAGCTTCAGAAGTTTTCAGACAATTTTTTTTTATTGCTTGGCAGTTAGATATTATAACCCACTGGTGTGTGTCGGATTTTAGTGCTGCTGAGTGGTTCAGTGATAATTTATGTCTCAGGCACGATGATTTCTGCGGAATTCATTAAATAAAGGCCCTGGGCAAAGCAGTTATGGTTGCTCCATACAGCAATAATATAAATGCTGTTAGGAAGGTGCATTTTCAATACTTTCTTTGAAACAAAGCCCTTTACTTTATCAGTCCACTGGTCTTGGTCTCAGCATTGGCTGCCTGCCAATCTCCTCATTCAATCTCCTGAGGTATAAGCCCTCAAAATAGCTCTGCTAGATTTTCCTGCCCAACAAACTCTGCCATCAAGAGAGACAAGGGTAGACAAAACATTAGAAACAAAACGCTGGAGTAACTCAGAGGAACAGGCAACATCTCTGGAGAGAATGAATGGATGACATTTCTTCAGACTCGACCTGAAACATCACCCATTCCTTCGCTCCAGAGATGCTGCCTGTCCCGCTGGGTTACTCTAGCTTTTTGTGTCTATCTTTGGTTTAAACCAGCATCTGCAGTTCCTCCCTTCACATTAGAAACATCATCACCTTCTCACCTCTCTCCAAAGTCTTTTCAACTTTAGATGGTAATCTATAAATTTGCTGACGACATGTTCAGAGCGACATCAATTGATCGGGGTGATGCGGTGGCACAGCGGTAGTGTTGCTGCCTTACAGCGCTAGAGACCTGGGTTTGATCCTGATGATAGGTGCTGTCTGTACGGAGTTTGTACATTCTCCCCATGACCTGCGTGGGTTTTCTCCACATGCTCCAGTTTCCTCCCACACTCCAAAGTTTACAGGCTTGTAGGTTAATTGAGTTCAGTAAAAAATGGTAAATTATCCCTAGTGTGTGGAGGATAGTGTTAGTGTGCAGGGATCGCTGGTTGGCGCGGACCTGATGAACCGAAGGGCCTGTTTCCGTGCTGTATCTCTATACTTTAAACTAATCACAATTAAATACCTGTACACTAGATCTATGTTATCCCACTTTTGCATCCTACACACTAAGAGCAATTTACAGATGCCAATTAACCTACAAATCTGCACATCTTTGGAATGTGGTGGGAAGCAAGAGCACCAAACCAAACCAAACCCATGTGGTCACAGGGAGGGAGTTTAGTTTAATTTATTATCACGTGTACCAAGGTACAATGAAAAGCTCTGCACAGGCAGTGCTCATAGTCAGAATCAAACCCACGTCTCTGGCGCTGTGAGGCACATGTGGTTGGCTGAATCACTGTGGTGAATCAGAGTGCAGGAGAAAAACAGAACATCGAGTTGAGTGGTGCCACAACAACTTCATGCTCACTGTCAACAAGAGCAAGGAACTAATCGGGTGACTTCAGAAAGGAGAAGTCAGGAGACCACGAGCCAGTTTCCATTGTTGGTCAGTGGTGCAGAGAGTTAAATCCCTGGGGCAGAGCTTCAAATCCCTGGATGTTAACAGCTCGGATTATCTATCCTGGGCCCAGCGCACAGATATAATTACAGTCACAAAGAAGATGCACCAATGCCTCGGCTTTCTAAGAAGTTTAAATGAATTTGGCAAGTTAACTAATACAACAACAAACCTTTTTGATGTACTGTAGAAGTTGTACTGGTTAGATGCATCATGGCCTGGTACAGCAATTCCAACACAAAGAAACATGAGTTTGCAGAGAGTGGAAATAGACAAAAAATGCTGGAGTAAGTCAATGGGTCAGGCAGTATCTCAAGAGAAAACAAATAGTTTACGTTTTGGGTCAAAACCCTTCTTTAGACTGAGAGTCAGTGTGAGGGAAACTAGAGTATGAAAAGGTTCAGAACAATTCAGAGCTGGCACCGATGACCAAGGAAAGATGGAGCACACAATGCTCCATTGTTGGCTAAGGAAGAGGTGATAACGAAGGAATGTATGGATGAACTGGCAGGAAGACCAGGGTGGCAGAGGGACAGAGAGAGTCAGTCTGTCCATCACAGGCACAGCCCCCCCCCCACCATTGAAAGCATCGTTTGACGCTCCGCTTCAAGAAAATTACAATTACATACCTGCCAACATTTGAAAAATGAAAAATCTTACTCTGAGTGTGCGGGTGTGAATGCCGAAGGCAGAGTCCAGGGGCCCGCCTTAGCTCCTGGATATTCAGGGTTTTTTTAGTGGTTTGCTGATATCACAATATATTCAGAGCTGCCAAGTTTTGTCAGAGTATTTCAGTATTCTAGTACCGGAAAATCAGCATTTTGCTGAGGAAATCAGTATTTTTTACTTGCTGAATTTTGTTTTTTTTGTTATTCAAGAATGCATAACTTGTTTATTCTCTCTCTCTCTCTCTCTCTCTCTCTCCTCTCTCTCTCTTATCTCTCTCTGGAAAAACTCTCTCTCTCTCTCTCTCGACTCTCTCTCTCTCTCTCTCTCTCTCTCTCTCTCTCTCTCTCTCTCTCTCTCTCTCTCTCTCCTCCCTCCCGCTCTCTCTCTCTCTCACTCCCCTCCCTCCCTCTCTCTCTCTCTCTCTCTCTCTCGCTCTCTCTCCTGTAAAGAGACCACCCCCATATGGTTCAGCCCCTCAAGGTTCAAGGTTCGTGGCTCCCACGAGGTCCTGTGTCAATCTTCTGGGAGAAGGCTTGGGAATGCGTGACCGTTTGGAGTGTCTCTGCTTGCACGAGGCTAGGAGAGCTTGGGCAAGCAGATACAAGATTGAACCCATGGTGGTTAGGTATAGTAAGGGGGAACTGTTATTGTTCATCCATACATTCCTTCGTTATTGTTTTCCGGTACTAGTTTAATATGCGCAAAATGCTTGATGCAAAATCTTGGACTGCTCTGAATAGACTGGGGGATAGCTTAGAAAAGCACTTTAAAATCAGTACATCTTTGAGTGAGGCGGAAATGGACTCTGCCTTCGGCAGCGACATCACACTCAGAGTCAAGATTTTTCATCGTTCAAATGTTGGCAGGTATGTAAGACAGCCCCTTAGTCGGAGCGTCAAAAGATGCTTTCAATGGTGGGGGGGCTGTGCCTGTGATGGACAGACTGACTCTCTCTGTCCCTCTGCCACCCTTATACTCTCCTGTGGAATTTATGTGTAATTTATAGATGTGTGTTTTCTGAGTTTGTCTGGGTCAGTGTGCCAGTGATGCTGCTGCAAGCAAGATTATCATTTTATCGCTCTCACATACTTCTGCACATGACAATAAACTCGACTTGTCATAATTTGAGTTATCAATTGCGTTCCTTCATCATCAGAACCTTGGAAAAAGGAGAGGGAACGTGAAATATGATCTTTTGAACCTGCCTTGCTGTTGAATAGGCTCTTGGCTGTAATTTTACATCAATTCCACGTTTCTCTCCAATAGTCACATCCCCTGAAAGATGTATAAGTCTCAGTGATGAATATACTCTGTACAATGATGAATCAAACACAGTACTTTAAGGAAGAAAATTTCCAACACTCTCAATTTCTGATTGAGATTTCTTTCTCCTTTCTGTGCTAAGTGGCTGATGAGATTACCATCCATAGTTCTGATAAGAGCTTTGAGTTCCGCTAATGGATTGAAAGATACAGCAAGGAAACTGGCCCTTCAGCCCATTGAAACCACACTGATTGTTGATCAGCCTTTCATACTAGTTTTATGTTATCCCACATTTGCATCCACTCCCTAGCAATCTGCAGGGGCCATTTATCTACAAACCCCATGTCTTTGGGATGTGGGAGGAAACCCACATGTTGGTGGCAAGGTGGCACAGCTGTAAATTGCTGCACAGCACCGGAGACCCGGGTTCAATCCCGACTATGGGTGCTGTCTTTATGGAGTTTCTCCCCGAGACAGCATGGGTTTTCGCCAAGATCTTCAGTTTCCTCCCACAATTCAAAGACGTACTGGTTTGCAGGTTAATTGGCTTGGTATAAATGTAGATTGTCCCTATTGCATGTAGGATTGCGTGGGGATCACTGGTCGGTGCGGATTCGGTGGGCCGAAGGGTCTGTTTCCGCGCTGTATCTCTAAACTAAATTAAACTAAACTAAACTAAACTAAACTAAACTAAACTAAACTAAACTAAAGTAAACTAAACTAAACTAAACTAAACTAAACTAAACTAAACTAAACTAAACTAAACTAAACTAAACTAAACCAGAGCACCCAAAGGAAACACACATGGTCACAAGCAGAGTGCATGAAACGCTACATAGAGGGTGCTTGAGGTCTCATCAATCCCGGTTGGCATAATGAAAGGGCTAGATCTACTAGCTGCAATATGTGTCCCCTAGTTTAGGTTTTGAGGCCCCTATTTGAGGAAGGAATGGCCTTTAGCATGGAGATGAGAGAGGAGATTTACGAGAATAGTGGTTGAGGATGATTGGGTTGAATTCATGAGCATTAAATGATGCCCTGGATACCAAGTCATTCGCTTTAAGTTCAAAGTCATGTGGGTGACTAATTGAAGAGCCCGCCAATAATGCGTGGGCTAGATAGAGCGAGATGCAATGCGGCGGGTCAGAGCAGTTCGCAACTGCTCTGGCAGGTAAGTAAAGTTTACTTTCAGCGGGCTGCTGCGACAGTGGTCCTGGCGTAGCAGATGGAGGCAGCCGCTCTTGCGGCTGCCGCCATTGGAGCTCCGTACGGGAGCAGGCGGCCAATTTCTGGATGCCGCCGTGGAAGCTCCATAGGAGCTCGGTTTCATTATTGCCGGCCGGATTTTAAGCCACTGTGGTACTCCATTAGGAGTTGGGGTTGCCGGTGCAGCTTGGGAGCTCGCTGCTAAGATTAGCAGCAGATGGTTAAATATAGCCGCGGCTATGCTTCGAATCGCTGCTAAGTTACAGCGACCGATGTTTGCCGCGGCCAGGGCAGCGAACGATAGTTAACCTCAGCTTTTTTTTTTCACACAGAGAGTGGCCGATTTCTGGAACCGCTCTGCCACAGAGGGTCCATAGGAGGCCAGTTCATTGGCTATATTTAAGAGGGAGTTTAATGTGGTGGTTGTGGCCAGGGGGAGTTGGGGTTGGAGAGCAGCTTGTACGGGATACTGCTAAAATGATCAGCAGACGATCATATTAAATGGCGCGTGCAGGCTCGAATCGCTGAATGGCCTACTCCGACACCTAATTTCTATGTTTCCAGGGCAGTGAACTAGTTAAGTGTTTCAGCTGCCATAGCGCCTATAAATTTTTAAACATAGAAATGCTGCTGAGGCAGCATACTCTGGTATCAGCATATAGTGTGTGCTCTATTCTTAGGGGCATTTTGTTATATTACATATAGTTCTTTAATTTAAGTCAAACGAACTGGTTAAGGTAGTTAAAATAGAACTGGCAGATTTTAATAGCGGTTGCGTTCGGTCACATTTGTAACCATCGCAGCAGATAGGACATTTATTTTCATACATCATATGGTGTAGAAAAATTTGACTTGCCGTTTCAACACAGAATGGGACTCCACTGGAGCGGGTGGCTGTTCGGAGGAACTACATTGATGCTCCAGAAAAGAGCTCCTGGCTTGGGAAGCCTTTTTTCAGCTGTGTCTATGAGACACCTGTGGAGCTATACCAAGTGCAAGGGTGCGTCATGATCATTTCCGCTCAGTTGAAGGGACTCTGAGATAGATAAGGTTGATGTAGAGACATTGGCAGGGGCCTTGCATAGTAACCTCTGCAAGTTCCAAGTAGGAGCAGTTTGGTTACCCTGGTTCAGAGTAGACCGTCATGGCACTGACTGGCCATATGGGTCATATTGACCAGGGAAGCACTGCCTCATCATCTGTGATTGAGGTTATCAGACTGCTCAGTGGAATGAAGTAGTTGAAGTCTTCCTCAACACATGGTTTAATTTCTCCTCAGTTAGTAGAGTTGCCGGTTCATTGGAATCATCTTTGCCATCCTCTCTGGGATAGGTAGTTACCCGCAGGAAGCTGGTCTGGCATATAATATGTTTTATCTGACCTTCAGGTTTATGTTGTGAATCAACAATTATTTATAATAATCCGTAGGCTCTCAATACCAGTATTCCTGATTGAGTGGCGGGTCGAAGAGATTGTGTTGTGCACTCTGGCGACTCAGACAAGGGGTTTTCAGTCAGAGGACTGCGAGGGAATTCCTGATTCAGGCTTGCATAATACTAATTTCCATTGTGGAAGAACGCTGAGTATTTGTAGTGACTTATAGTCAAGTGTAGACAGGGAACTCGTATTCCCACATCAAAGGGAGACTGTGTTTTCAGCTCTAGTCATAAGGTTCTGATTAAATGTTATCAGCAAAATGTATGAATAACTAGATAATGCATCTTCAGCGGCAATAGATGCCAAAGTTTTTGCGTCCGTATGGTCAATAGAGGAATGGGGGTTCCGAGTGGTATCAGTGACATCTCATCCGAGGATGAGTGGTCTGGCCAAGGACTAGAGGGGTATATCTTCTGATACTTCTCAAGATTACAGAAACATGGTGCAGGTCGAATCAGTTTAGCATTTGGCTAATCTGATCATGTATTTAATTACCCAGTTTAAGATGGATGAAGAAGGGTTTCGGCTTTCAGCAATTTAGCTTTTTTGTGTAACTTAAGATGGATGATTGGCTTTCACTATTTTCAGAGAATCGATCTTGAAGTTGCATACTTTGCCATACCTATACACATAATTCTGCCTATTCATTCAGGCCATTGTAAGGCGGCTGGAGCAACTCCTATTGACTCGCTCACGAGTAATGGCTGGGGCAGCCTGTCTTCAAGGGCAGCTAGCTCTGTAGGGTTATATGGGAAATTTGTGATCAAAATATGTGAGTTATATTTTAAACAAAAGTAACCAAGGTTTGTGTGGCTTTTAGTTTGAGCCTAGATAGCACAATTGACACTGCTTGTGCTGCTTTGTCATTCTCTATAGTACCTTAAGTAGGACAATAAATGATTGGTTATTCACCCACTGTTCACTAACGTTATGCAGGGTGTCTTTTATATGACCACTCTAATAGCCTACACTCATTGTAGTGTGCGATGTAAATCAGTAAATTAGTATGCAAATAGTCTTCTACTATATTCCTAATGGGAGCTGTATTTGTAAGATGATTATGCTTTCAGCAACTGATCTCAGCACAAAGAACACAGTCTTTACTCAATCTCTGGCTCAGTCTGGGTCATAACTGACATTAGGGTAGCTTGTTATGGGAATGATCTGATAAGCAAAATGGGCATGATTGAGTACATTTGAAGTTGACAGCATACCCACCAGTGCAGAGATTTGGGGGGTCATTAGGTATACAAGTGGACTGAGCATGCTAGTACCTATGAGATGAATGATATTGTCTTTATTGTTATTCAATACTCAAGATATTACTGATGGCTCATTGCAGCCAATAGAATAAATATCTTCCCTATCATCATACAGCAAGAGGCTTACATAGTGCGTGTTAATAAATTATAAAATTTGGTTGAATATGTCTGGATATTTGTAGATAGAATTCTGCACAGTGTTGCCCGAGTTTTTGTCTAACTCAAAAGTCTATTGGGACTATGGTCCAGTTAAGATCAATGGCCATGTACGCAAGTTAGCATCATGGTATTAATAACCCATATTTTATCCACCATTAATGGTTTATCTGTTTAAGTGTTTCACACACAGATTCGGTTACTGCATGAAACCACAGAGCTTTGAAGTCTTCACGTAGTCACTCACGTGACTTCGAAATAAAATAAAAAGATTAAACGTGAGCTTACCGTTTGAAGTTTGATCATTATTTTATGAGGTTGAAGTGAGGGAATACGTGCCCTCCACTCCCAACCCTGCTTCTCATAAAGACCATTCGGTAGTTCTAAACTCGTTAATCTTTCTATAGCTTAGGTCAGCAACTATTCTGTGGTTTCATACAGCTGCTCTAAAGTTTGACGCGCATGCGGACTGGCGGGCTCTTCACGAAGGCAAAATAATAGGGTTGAGAGAGCAGACAATGGGTCTAAAGGCCACATTCTGTTCCTATGTCATATGTTAACTCTGTTTGTCCTCTACAGATGCTGCCTGACCGGATGGGTTTTCCGAGCATTTATTGTTTGATTTTAGTTTTGAGGCAGGGTTGCAGAAAGACTTGCTTTGGGACGCAAGTGAAGAGAATCTACTGATCCTGGCTTTGATGTGACTCCAGATCCATCATAATAGATGCCCTCTGCAAATGCCATTTATTTCAAGAGTAGACAGGAGTGGGCGGTAACCTATATTACTGCTGATGCTCACATCCTAAGAATGAATACATTTACAATTGTTTTTTTCCTTTTAGTACTCTGAACTCGCTGTGAAAACGTAATGTTGAATTATAGATACTGTAGGTACCTTTTGAAATCTGAAATCCTTGCCTTACCATCCACAGGGTCTAACTACCACAAAAGGTATCTCTGCATAAACCATTATTTTCTCCAAGGGATGCCCAGGGTTTACAATCACCCTCCCCTCTGCACAACTCACACACACATAATAGTCGGACTAAACTCTCTCTCTCTCTCTCTCTCCCTCCTTTGAGACTGAAAAGCTGTATGAAATGTCAACAAAGCTTGTTGCAGGGTGACTTGGAGCAGTTGTGCAAGTTCCATTTTAAGTCGGATATTCTGAAAGCGTTCATTAATAAAATATTTCTCATTTTCTTTCACCGGGGCAGCTTCCTTTGTGAGCGTCTTGAGGTGCATTTTGTCATTGCAGAGCTCAAACAAGGATGCTCCTTTAGTAGTAAAGGTCAGAAGAAAAGGCTGCTTCTCTGTAACCCCCCCCTCCCCCGTGCAGAAAGGAGCTTTGGAAATAAAGTGTATTGACTATTAAGAGTGACTGAGCAGAAGCAAGACCTATTTTTTCTTTCAAGATTATTAAGCTAATGTCATTTTAAGGCTAATGGAACCATTCTTTCTAACATCTGATTAAGTATTGACAGCTTCATTTAATTTGCGAATTTGACCTTCGTAGCACTTAACTGTCTCTTTCCCTTGAGGTGTTAGCTGAGTATTTTATTTAGTGTCAATCTCTAAATCTAACCCTTTCTGAAGATTGAAGATTGTAACTTTATTATCAATGTGCTTTATTGCAATAGAATTTGAGGAGTTGTCGTTCAAATAAAGAGGTATGGGTACAAAAGGAATAAACCTTCTGGTTTATATCAGGTTTACATTAAAGGGTAGCTGGTCAAGTGGAAAAACATAAAACAACATGCTATCAGAGTTTGTCGAAGTAGGGTTGGGGAAGCAGTGTTATGGTATATCAGCTGATAAACATTTATGCTGAATGGTTTGTGTTGCTGAAATTCCTTGCTCTTTCACTACATTTCAATTGTTATTGGTAGAGATTTTCATTCTAAATTACTCAGTATAATAGTACTAGTAACATTCTTTACACCTAAGTTCAGAGCACAACATTTAGTCTGAGAATCCTGTACAGTACTGGGGGAGTTGGTGGTCAAATGGTGGTTTAGTTTAGATAAGGCATTCAGATGAAGTCTCATCATATCTCTCTCAGATGGATACATTTCCTACAGCAACTGTTTTGAAAACAAGAGGGTGACACAATGGCGCAGCACATGCATTTGCTGCCTCACTGATCACTGGTAGCTTCTGTGTGGAGTTTGCCCATTCTCTCTTTGACCGTCTATTTTCCTCTGGGTGCTGTGGCTTCCTCCCACATCCAAGTACCTACAGTTGGCAGGTTAATTGGCCGTGTAAATTTCCCCTGATATGCATGGGTAAGTGGCAGAAATTTGAGGAGCGTTGTTGAGAATGTGGGGAGAATTTAAAAAAATGGGATTCAGCTAGGATTCATGTAAATAGATGCTTGATGGTTGGCGCAGACTTGGTGAGTATTGTATTGTATATTGTATATCTTTATTGTCATTTCCTGAGTATTTGCATACCCAGAGGAAACAAAAAAACGTTGCTCAACCAGTGTCCATTCAGTGTGCATGAAAAATAAATAGAAATAAAAAAAAACATGTATCATGAACAAATTTAACACTCTACTAAACATTCAACAGGCGTTCCGACCGGCAGCGGCACAACAGTGGCTCTGCTGCAGTGTGGGGGGGGTTTGTGCGCGATACTTGGCAGGGGGCAAAGTCCATTTAGCAGTCTTATAGCCTGTGGGAAGAAGCTGAGGAGCATCCTGCTGGTTTTGCAGCTAATGCTCCTGTACCTCTTCCCAGATGGCAGGATGGAGAAAATGTCATGCGATGGGTGGTAAGGGTCTTTGATGATGGAGATGGCTCTGCTGATACATCTCTTCCTGTTTATGTCCAGCAGGAAGGGGAGTGGAGCACCAATAATCCTGCTGGCGGTCTTCACTATCCTGTCTAGTTGGTGCCGTTCGTACGCCTTGCAGCTCCCGAACCAGGAAGTGATGCCATAGGTCAATGTGCTCTCGACAGTCCCCCTATAAAAAGTCCGTAGGTGTGTAGTGGGGAGGCCTGCTTTACGTAGTCTTCGGAGAGGGTGAAGTCGCTGCTGGGCTCTTTTGACCAGAGCTGTGGTGTTGGCCGTGGACGTCAGGTCATCAGACAGATGTAGTCCTAGGAACTTCATGCTGCTGACCCTTTCCACATCAGCTCCGTCGATGTGCAGAGGTGTATGGTGTTGTTTCCCCGCCTTCCTGAAGTCAACCACCATCTCCTTAATTTTTTCCCACGTTAAGAATGAGGTTGGGGGATTTGCACCAACCTGTGAGCAGCTCCACCTCCATCCTGTACGCCGATTCATCATTGTCACTGATGAGACCCACCACGGTTGTGTCATCAGCGAACTTGTTGATGAAGTTGTTATCGAGTCTGGCAGTACAGTTGTGTGTCAGCAGACTAAACAGAAGGGGGCTTAGGACACAGCCTTGGGGTGAGCCAGTGCTCACGGCTATGGTTTTTGATGTCCTACTGCCCACCCTGACTGTCTGCTGCCGTTGCGACAGAAAGTTCAGGACCCAGTTGCATGTGCCAGCATCAACCCCCAATAGCTCCAACTTCTCCACCAGCTGCTGCGGAATGATTGTATTGAAAGCAGAGCTGAAGTCTATGAAGAGGATCCTGGCATAGGTATTTTTCCGATCGAGATGTGACAATACGAGGTTCAGTGTTGTTGAGACTGCGTCCTCTGTGGATCGGTTGGCTCTGTAGGCGAACTGCAGTGGGTCTAGGTCGGCAGGTAGACTATTTTTGATGTGCTGCATAACTAGTCGCTCAAAACACTTCATTACAATGGGTGTTAGGGCCACTGGTCGAAAGTCATTATGGCAGGCTGGGTTTGGTTTCTTCGGGACAGGGACGATGGTGGCACTCTTAAGACAGTTGGGCACTACTGCCTGGCTGAGTGAGATGTTAAAAATGTCTGTGAAGACATCTTTCAGTTGCTCGGCACAGTCTCTTAGAACGCATCCAGGAATGTTGTCCGGCCCTGCAGCTTTGCGTGGATTGACGCTGGCAAAGGCCTTTTTAACTCCGGCTGCGGACAGCCTGAGCGACTGGTCACTGGGAGATGGCAGTAGTGCACGTGTCTGGGTGCTGTTTTTAACCTCAAACCGTGCGTAGAACTCGTTCAGTTCATCTGGTAGGGAGGGGTTGTTTTGGCATATCCGCAGCGGGGGGGGCTTGTAGTCAGTGATGGTACGAAATCCCTGCCACAAGCGACGTGTGTCTTTGTCATTTGCGAAGTGGCTATTGAGTTTTTGTCCGTACAGCCTCTTCGCTTCCCTGATCCCCCGGGATAGGTTACCCCTTGCCAGTTTGTATGCTGCGTTGTCCCCAGATTTGAATGCCGCATTCCGGATTCTCAGTAGGGAACACACTTCCCCAGTTAGCCAAGGTTTCTGATTGGCACGCCTCCTGATGGTTTTTACCACCGTTACATCCTCAATACATTTATCGATGTATGCGATGACGGATTCTGTATATTCTTGGAGGTTGATGCCACTGTCATCTGTTGCTGCCTCTCTGAAAATGGCCCACTGTGTGGTTTCAAAACAGTCTTGTAGTTCTGCGGTAGCTCCCTGTGGCCATGTTCTGACTTCTTTGACCGTTGGCCTGTCCTGTTTCACCCTGGGTCTGTATGCAGGTGTGAGCATGACCGCTAAGGGGTCAGAGTTGCCGATATGGGGGAGGGGGGCTGCTTTATATGCATCTTTAATGTTGGTGTACACCAGATCTAGTTTGTTCTTCCCCCTGGTTGCAATGTTCACATTGCAACCAGGGAGAACTGTTTCTGTACTCTCTCTCTTTCTATGACTCTAAAACTCCAGTGATCTGGCCAATATCTATACATCAATCAGCATCACCAAAACAAACCATTGATCATATATTTCATTGCTGCTGGTGGGGATGGGGAGGGGGGCGAGAGGGGGGCGGGTGGTGCATGGGGGGGGGGGGGGGGGGGCGAGGGTGGGGGGGGGGGCGAGGGGGGGGAGGGGGGGGGGGGCGAGGGGGGGGGGGGGGGGGGGGGGGGGGGGTGTTCTGTGCAAATTAGTTGTTCAGCTTTGTACATTTCTTAACTATTTATTTGCGGTAAGAAACACTGGGATGTCCGAAGGTTATAAACAGGAATCCTAGAAATGGAAGTAAATCAATCAGTCTGTTATTTCTCTCTTTATCTTTCTCTCTTAAATGCATTATTAATTGTGAACTAAGGAACTCAGAAATTATGTCTCCTGGGAAACACATTGGTAAATAAATATTGAGGCAAATTATTTTGAGTACAAAAGAAAGAAAAACATATTTCCAAAGCTTTCACCTGATGCCGAGACATCTCAGCCCACTCAAAGAGAGAGGCAGAATATGTAATCAGTTAGGAATCATAGGAATTATAGTGAATATTTAAACTCTTAATATTAACTTAATTTGCAAGATTGTGCTAGATAATATATACCCTCCTGTTCTTGCCCTTTATTTTGTAGCCGGCAATGAAGTCATTGAAAAATCCATACTAAAACAATTACATGTGGCACTAGTTACAAATTGTATCTGCTTTGATGCTTTACTTTTGAAAGTCATGCATTCAAAACAATTCACCCTGAACTGACTGATGATTATGAGTCACGGAATTAATCAGTGAAAGCTGATAAACACTCCTCTGACCTGCAGCATCAGATTAGTCCTGCAAAATAAATGGTCTAGTCTGATAGAAGAGAGGAAGCAGATGCAGGCAGTAAACAGCGGAAGAAAATCTCCTCTTAGGGTGAAGTTGAAAATTGTCATTTTGTACTAAACGCTATATTTTCCCAATTCTCCTAATGCAAATGAGTGGAAAGAAATTGTGCAAAATATTCTCAAGGCAATTCTTGCAAGTCAATTGGATTATTCTACAAGTCTCATGATTTTAAATTGAATCATATAAAGATCCTTGTACGATTATTGTATTAATATTTCTGAGCCAATTCATTGTATGCTCACGAATTAGGATTAAATAGCTAGCTAATAACCTGCCGTGCCCTCGAAGATGAACACATCATTTCAAATGGTTCTAGGAGAATTCTGACATTACCGATTAATACTTTGAATTCTGCAAAAAATTACTAAGCAGTTAGAATATAGATATTGCAGAACATTGTGTGAATGACAAATATAAACTTCAGAATCCAGATCCAAGTTGGCTTTTCTTAAAGAGTATATAGAACATGGAACAGTACAGTACAGGAACAGGCCCTTCGGCCCACTATAACATGATTCCAAGGCCAACTCTTGTCTGTCTGCATGTAATCCATATCCTTCCATTCTCTGCATATACATGTGCCCATCCTAAGATTTCTTAAATGCTACTGTTGTGTGACTGCCTCCACCACCACCCCTGGCAGCTCATTCCAGGCACTCAACACCATCTGTGTAACAAAAATGGCTGCACATCTCATTTATATGTTGCCACTCTCACCATAAAGCTGTGCCCTCCAGTATTTAACGTTTTCATCCTGAGGAAAAGATTCTGACTGTCTACCCTACCTATGCTTCACATAATTCTGTCCAATTCTATCAGGTCTCCCCTCAACTTCCGGTGTTCCAGAGAAAACAACCCAATTCTCTTCAACCGCTCCCTTAATATCCCTTAATCCAGGCATCATTCTGGTAAAGCTCCTCTGCTCACTTTTTAAAGCCACCACATCCAAGGGCAGATGCTAGCATGGATAGCAGGTTGGCTGGATGGCAGAAGCCCAAAGAGTGGCAATAAAGGGGGCTTTTTCTGGTTGGCTGCCAGTGACTAGTGGAGTTCTGCAGGGGTCAGTGTTGGGGCCACTAGTCTTCACGTTGTATACTAATTATGTGAACGAGGGGATTGAAGGCTTTGTGGCCAAGTTTGCGGATGATACAAAAATAGGTGGGTGGGCAGGTAGTGTAGAGAAAGCAGGGACTCTGCAGAAGGACTCGGACAGGTTGGGAGAGTGGGCAGAGAATTGGCAGGTGGACTAAATTTTACCAAAGTGTGTCTTCATGCATTTTTGTAGTAGAAATAAAGGCGTAGACTAATTTCTAAATGGGGAGAGAATCCAGAAATCGGAGATGCAAAGGGACTTGGGAGTTCTGGTGCAGGATTCCCAAAAGGTTAATCTGCAAGGTTAATTGTGTCGGCACGGACTTGTAGGGCCGAGATGGCCTGTTTCCATGCTGTAATTGTTATATGGTTATATGGTTATATGGAATTGATAGTAAAGAAAGAAAACCAATGCTAGCATTTATTTCAAGAGTTCAAGCGAGTTTTATTGTCATGTGGAGTTGTATACAAAAACAGGGATGTAATTCTGAAGCTCTATAAGGTGCTGATAAGGCCGTATTTGGAATATTGTGAGCAATTTTGGGCATCATATCTGAGGGATCTGAGGCATCATATGTGCTGGCTCTGGAGAGGGTCCAGAGGAGATATGCATGAATGATCCCAGGAATGAGTAGTTTAACCTACAATGAGTGTTTGTCGCTACTGGGCCTGTATTCACTGGAGTGTAGAGGATTGAGGGGGACCTCATTGAAACATTCAGAATGGTGAAAGGCATGGATAGAGTGGATGTGGAGAGAATGTTTCCACTAGTGGGAGAGTCTAGGACTAGAGGTCAGAGCCTCAAAATTAAAGGATGTTCATTTAGGAAGCAGATGCGGAGAAATTTCTTTAGTCAGAGAGTGGTAAATCTGTGGAATTCTTTGCCACAGAAGGCTGTAGAGGCCAAGTCAGTGGATATTTGTGAGGCAGAGATGGGTAGATTTTTGATTAATACAGGTGTCAGAGGTTATGGGAGAAGGCAGGAGGATGGGGTTACGAGGGAGAGATAGATCAGCCATGATTGAATGGTAGAGTAGATTTGATGGGCCGAATGGCCTATTTCTACTGCTATCACTTATGACCCTATGACCTTACGATCCTTCCTGTATTGTGATGACCAGAACTGCATGCATGCAATATTCCAAATGTGGCCTAGTCAAAGTCCTATAAAGATACATCATGGGTTCCTGACACTTACACTCAACCCTGACCAACGAAGGCAAGCATAATATATGCCTTCTTTACCATTCAATCTACTTGTCTTGTATTGCTTTGTGTAATGTTTTTCACAATTTACGTGCACTGAAGGAAAATATAGTTTGCAATGTTCAGTTCCAATTGTTGATAGTACCTTTGTACAATATCCTGCAGAAAGTGTGGCTGACTACACCTCTGATAGCATGGCTGAATGCTGAGACAAAGCTGTGCTGTTTGTGGCAAGAAATGATGGAAATGTCATATTTCTCCTTGCAGTTGTGCTGCAGAGAACAGTGAGCCTATGAGAAATGGAGCAACAGTTAGGGATCAACAAGACTGGCCATCTGAGGGCTTGTGTACCCAGAGAGCTTCCCTTAATCAAAGAAGGCTCCTTGGAAATTTGCTTAGAAAATTATGAAATGCCGCTGTTAACCAGCTGTGATCAAAGGTAAAATGCCAAACCTGTCATAGAGAGGTACAGCAGCTAAACAGGCCTTTCAGCCCACAATGGGCATGGCCCTGAATAATAGGACAGACCATGGACTGTTCAAGACGAGCTCCCCCAGTGTTAATTAATGAATGTTTGGTATGCACCCTCCCAAAACAAAGGACATAATTTTTCCTCCATGTTTCCTCCTTTCCATTCTAGACAATAAGGAATCATTAATGGCATTATTTTCACTCCTGGAACTATTGATCCTGCCGGCTCCCTGAAAGAAATGTCTATTCCATCTGGACAAGAACTTTGTGCGAGACATCAGATTGCAAACAATTTTCCAGACATTACCTCACTCGTGATCCACATCAAGATTAGAATGGCTTAAGTCTGATGCCCTGGGGAAGGATCCGAGGATTTGATTAGCTGTGCTGATAGCAACTTCAGAATAATGGAAGGTTTCATGGTTTAAACAATACTTTCACCCAAATCCTTCGACATTGTCCACCTTCCCCTTTCACAAGGTACACACATGTGCTCTTTCAATATACATTGTCTTCTGCTTATCAAAGTAAAATCTACCTGGCACTCATTACCAACAAATTTAATTGCAAATATTATTTATTACCTTGGACAAATTTTAAAATGTTGCTTCACTGAATATTTCTTACCCAGATAGAGATAAGTCAGAGAAGAACAAGGGAGCGTTCTGCCATTCAATGGGACTACAGCTAATGAATGAATAAATTCCATTCACCTGTATTTTCCCCATCTCCCTCTGTGCCGTTGGATAACAAACATCTTTCCACTAACAATTTAAAGTTAATAGGTCCCCCGCCTAGTTGCCATTTGCAAAGATGAATCCCACACTTGCTGCATGTGGAGGAGTTTGCTCATTGCACTCCTCAGACCTTGGCTCTAACTTTTAGACTTTGATACCAAATACCAAACAAACAAGTCCCTTCACCTTGATAGAGAGCCATAGAGAGAAAATCACTCAGTAAGGAAGCAGGAGCTAGTGGTCAGCGGGTCCGCTCCAACCATAAAACATAAGTTTTTAAATTAGTTCTACTCTGACTAATTTTACTCTATTCACATTCCCATTAAGAATCCCACCCCCTCTAAAAAATTCTACCATTCATCCACTCACTAGAGGAAATTTAAAGTGGCCAATTACATGACCAATCTGTACATATTTGGGATGTGAGAAGAAACCGAAGTATCCTGAGGCATCACCCAGGGAAAACATGCAGACTCCACACAGACAGCACTGGAGGTTGGGATGCTAATTGGATCAACTTGGAATTGTGAGGCAGTGTCTCAGTTTCAGATTAGTTTAGTTTATTGTCACATGTACTGAGGGACAGTGAAAAGAGTTGGTTCAAAGCTGTTTCTACAAGCTGCACCACTGTGCCACCAGTATCTATACACTGTAAATGGCTCGATTGTAATCATCTATTGTCTTCTGCTGACTGGTTAGCATGCATCAAAAGCTTTTCACGGTACCTCGGTACACATGACAAAAATTAATCTGAGGAAACTGAAGTAACTGAGGTACTGTCAATTTCCCTTAATATCTTGAAAATATTAATTGAATTAGATAATTCCTGCCCATATGGCAGGGAATGTCACCTTTATTTGGATATGCCATGAACAGAATAAGTCCAGTCTGAAAGATTCAGTTCCTTGGTGACTGACAATATTACTTTCTCCAAATGAGCACACACTGTTCTGTGAGCTAACATGTAATCTTTATTTTTGGGCAATTTATTCTGCACCCCTTGTACCCCTTATATCCTCGGCGTCCTACGTATGTGACCTCAGGACTCGGGACTCCGGCGTCCGACCTCAGGAATTGGGCCTCCAACCCCGAGAGCCGACCTCAGACCACACGGCACCGGTCTCTGACCTCTGACCTCCTACCTCCGAACTCCGACCTCAGACCTCCAGACTCTGACCTCAGACCTCGAGGCTCCGGCCCCCGACCTCGGGCCTCTGACCCTGGCGTTGTGGTTGAGTATGGAGCTCAAACTCAATGGGGAAAAGGAAAAAGGAGGGGGGGCGCAATTGTGAACCAATTGAAATAGGAGAGACAGCGAATTACATCCACACCGCCCCTAGGGACACTGGATTTAAGTTTAATGTATTGTTATGGTGTCTTGGAATCTCCTTATGGACTCCTAGGCCATTCCCCAAAGAGAGCACGGCACGGTGGCGCAGCGGTAATGTTGCATCCTTACAACTCCAGTGACCCGGGTTCGATCCTGACTATGAGTGCTGTCTGTACAGAGTTTGTAAGTTCTCCCTGTGACCGCGTGGGTTTTACCCGGGTGCTCCGGTTTCCTCCCATATTCCAAAGACATACAGGTTTGTAGGTTAATGGTCGGTGGTAAAACAATTGGAAACTGTTCCTGGTGTGTAGGATGGTACTAGTGTATGGGGATTGCTGGTCGGCGAGGACTTGGTGGGCCGAATGGCCTGTTTCAGTGCTGTATCTCTAAACTAAACTTAACTAAATTAAACTAAAGAGCAGATAAGATTATTACATAGGATTCAGTAAGATATACCGCACAGGCACATGCCAGTTAGTTCAACCCATGCCAACAATTCTGCTCTGAGGAACTATCTATCAGCATCACCCTATCTTCCCTTCTCCCTTGAATGGCCTCTCCGCTACACAATTCACTTTAACCTCTGGAAGCCGGGTTCCCAATCTTTAGGCACAATAAATATCTACTGCATTTCCTGATGAATTTCTGGATAGCCATCTTATATTGATGGCTCAAGTCTATGTGGAAGCACTCCCTCTACATCCATTTGGTTAAAGATTTGCATATTTTAACACTTTTTGTTAGATCACCCATCACCCATCAATCTTCATTTCTCAAGAGAAAAGAGACTCAATCTGTCCACCCTTTCTTGAAATGTACCTTCCTGGTGCCAGTATCATGAATCTTTGCAACATCCCAGTTTCTACATGAGTTAGAGAGAGCTCTAGGGCCTAGCGGAATCAAGGGATACGGGGAGAACGCAGGAACGGGTTACTGATTGTGGATGATCAGCCATGATCACAATGAACGGCGGTGCTGGCTCGGAGGGTCAAATGGCCTCCTCCTGCACATATTTTCTATGTTTCTATCCTCTTTATAACGTAACAACCAGAAAACGATGCAACTCACTAGGTGTAGTTGATGCAAGATTTCCTGTAGAGGTGTTTGCAAATCTTCTCAAGCCTTTTACGCTGATGTTTTCCTCATTAATCAATGTGGCTGTTGTTTCTATCCAACCGTTAATGAAGGATGAGTAAAATCTAGGCTGACATTTTAATGTACATCTGTTGTAGGACAGGTATCTCTCCCCATTGCAAAGGAACGTTTACTACAGAATGCTAATTGGCTTCTCATCAACTGGGCTAAAGATTTTCAGTAAATAACAAAAAATCTGAATTCCTTAATCTATGAAGTACACTTACCTAAGATTGAGAAATTACAGTGATCTTTATGTAAGAGCTGATACTGAAATTCCCTTCAATTTTTTTCCACCCTCTATACTGGCAGCCGAACCTTGAACATACTCAAACCGCCCTTCGATCAACTCACTGGATGATCTTCTGAGGTTCAACGTCAAATGACTAACTGGGTCAGCCTTATTTCAGAGTCCACCTGACAATGGCTTAGTGCCTGGTCAGATCATCCTTTTTGCTTGCAGTGCTTTTGAGAGTAAAAATCCTGTTTGTCATGAACAACTGTACCAAACTTGCAGTTTCCCCTTTGATCTAACACTGTGTTTTGTCCTCCTCTCTCCCCACTTTGTTTCAGCAAATAAGATTTTCACCTCTTCCTCTCTCCTGTCTGAAACCTGTGCCAGTTATTTGATACAATATTATGGTTACATAAGTCATATTTAGAGTCCATATGGAAAACCGAATTTCAACAGTTATAATGTATGTTTTAGTTCGATAAAGTTGAACATTCATAATGGACACATTCCAGATATGGAAATAAAACCATGTAAAAACTTAGTAGCACCCACTCCCTATCCTTACACTCAGCTTCAGCACAGCAATTTTATTTGAATGGCCCAAGTGCTCTTTCTGAGGATGTTTACAGAAAATAGGGGCATCTTCTATGTCAGTATTGCAAGAAGTTTATACTGTAGGTCTGTGGATGTTGAAAAAAACCAGGGGGGGGGGGGGGGGGGGGGGGGGGGGGGGGGGGTAAACAAGGAATTATCTCACTCTCTGTATCTGTATTCTCTTTTTCTGTATGTCTGTCTGTCTGTCTGTCTGTCTGTCTGTCTGTCTGTCTGTCTGTCTGTCTGTCTGTCTGTGTCTGTCTGTCTGTCGTCTGTCCATCTAAATCCTGGAACTCCTTCCCAGTGACACAAAGGGAACACCTTCATTACAAGAGGTGTACAACTTGAGAATTTCAAAATCAACGTTTTAATTGGGAACCTGTGCAGGAATGATGACACAAGGAACGGCAGATGCTGTATACAAAAAAAACCACAATGTGTTGGAGTAATTCAGTGGATCAGGCAGGATCTCCGGAGAATACGGACTTGTGACGTTTCGAGTTGGACGTTTTTTCAGATTAAATGTGGTGGTGGGGGAGGAGAAGCCCTGAAGAGAAATGGGGACTGGCCAAAGCCTGGCAAAGTAGGAATGATGGGTGGATAAATCTTTGTGTATGCAAGGAGGGGACAGTAGAGTTTTCATTGAGCTCAAGTGGGAACAACAGTGAAAATGTTTTGCAAAAGTCAAATTCGGAGCGCAAAAGACAAAGGCAAACGTGAGAGTTTCAGCAGTAGAACAACTGACGCCAATGTGAAATTGGGCAAATTTGGGGCGCAGAGTGCTCTATTTTTCAAATCTTGGTGAAATTTAGTTTTGAGATACAGTGTGGAAACAGGCCCTTCGGCCCACCGAGTCTGCACCGACCAATGATGACCTGTACACTAGTTCCATGTTATCCTAGCTTTGGATCCTTCACACGGGGAGCAATTTACAGAAGCTGATTAATCTACAAACCTGCAGATCTTTGGAAGGCAGGAGAAAACTGGAGCAAATCCCAGAGAAAACCTATGCGGTCACTGGGAGAACATACAATCGATGTACAGACAGCACCTGCAGTCAGGCTCAAACCTGGATCTCTGGCGCTGTTAGGAAGCAGCTCTACCGTTGTGCCACTGTACCGTTAGAAATGCTAGAGAAATAACTTGCAGGGTCCATAGAGAGCAAACAACAAGCCACATAAACCCTCTGATGTTAAAGCTAGCACAACAAATGCAGGTTGGCTCAGATGACCTTGGAGGGATGACAAGAGCTTCTTTTTTTACGCCAGGCAGCAAAAATACATCTAGCAAGCACTTTAAACACTCGTCCAATAATGTTATCAATTTAAAGGCTTACTTATGTTTTGCTAATGCAACTCTAAGTGAATACACATTACCCAAATTCATTTAGTCAACTTTCAATCTCTTTGTCAAAACCTCACTTCACACAAAGACTTGAACTCTTCAGCAATTACTATGTTTGTTCCAGGAATAAAGTGGATTATTCTCACATCCCATATCGTGTCAGTAGCTTCAGCAACTTATTGCCAATGCTGCTGACTCAAAGCCTGTAGACCTTCAATTTCAATAGCAGATTTGGCTGGCTTTGTTTATTTCCTGCCACAAACACAGTGCTCTGGAATGGAGGCACAAAATTAGAATTAGTTGAATGATTTTTCACTGCAAATGGATCCGTGAATGATGCTTCAGATTACGATAAAGATCTTTAAAACTGTCTGATGTGTCTGGTAATTTAACCATTGAAGCAACTCTTCCTACCAGGCTTTTTACTAAAATAGGATACATGCATTTGTCTTATACATACGGATAAGTGAAGCTTAAAGAGCATTTTTGAATCATCTAAATATGCTGTAACAAATTAATGAATTAAAAGATCAATGATGGAAATGATTGACATGAAACTATTGAGGAAATGACTACCCAAAAATCAAAGTGCTGGAAGAACCTGTAGAATCATGAATTCCAAGACTATAAGATGATGAATGGGCTAAAAACACGCTGATTTTTTGAGCCGTTTCCAAGTACCATCTGTAGGTCATATTAGATTATGACCTTAAATAGTTGGCCTTCAATAACTGCACCTATTTATTATTGTGTGGAGTGTGCTTCTTAGAATTAATTTCACAGCTTTTAGCTTTGAGCAAGGTATTGCTAGTTTTAATTTATTCTAGGTTTGCTGGCAGATTAATTGACCAGGATATTCAAGGGTACTTTGAATGCTAAATTTCTTTGTTGTTAAAGTTATATTCTAACATCTGGAACGAAGGACAGAAATAAAGTTTGATAGCAACCTTCACATCCTCAGGATGTCCCAGAGCACTTTTTAGCTAACTAGGCTAAGTGGGACCCGTTGGGTCTCTGTCACACGGGCAACCCATTCCCCCAACACAATATTCCACCACTCACCCATAGCGCTCAACTGCGCAGGCGTGGCTCATTTCATCTCATTCCCAGCACTCTCTCCCCCTCCTCTTCACCCTCCCTCTTCTTTCCCCCTGCTCTCCCACTCTCCCTCCTCTCTCCTCCCTCTTCTTTCCCCTCTCCTCCTCCCCTCCCCCAATCCCACCCTCACCTACTCATCTGTCTCCATTCCCCTACCCTCAGTCACTCCCTCCCTCCCTACCTAACTCCTCTCCCCTCCCTACCGTATATTCCTATCCCTCTATCCCCCACCTTCGCCACTCCTCACCTCCCCTATCCCCCTCACTATCCCTCCACACCTCACCTACTGCCCTCCTCTCTATTTCCCACTCCCTACCTCCCCCACTTCCTCCTCTCCCACTATTCCCCCTCCTCTCCCACTCTCCCTCCTCACCTCCTCCCTCTTTTTTCCCCTCTCCTCCTACCCTCCCCAATCCCTCCCTCACCTCTCCTTTCCCCTACCCTCAGTCACTCCTTCCCTTCCTCCCTCCATAACTCCTCTCCCCTCCCTACCCCCCTCCTCCTCTCCCTCTATCCACCCTCCTCTCCCACTCTCCCTCCTCACCTCCCCACTTCCCCCTCCCTCTCCCACCCCACCCCTTCGTCCCCCTCAATCCCCCCACTCTCCCTTCTCACTTCCCCAGGATTTCGAGGTTGCTGCTCCTCTGACCAGAGGGTGCGCCGACCGGAGGCTGTGCTGACATAAGCCACGCCGTCCGGAAGCCGCACTGGGCAAAACCTGGCAGAGGCAGGTGCCGCCGGTGACTGACAGCGGACGTGGCCAATCAGTGCGGCAATGGTGCAGGATGGGACATCGCCGTCCCAGCGGTGAGTGACAGGAGAGGAGACCAATCTGCGCATCTGTGGTTTTTAAGATTTTTAAACCTTAATAACATTTAAAATATACCACCAATTGGAACAAAACGTGTTGCACTTGCAGCACAGGAGACTGCTGAGTAAGGTGGCGAAAGATCATAGTGCTATCATGTACCATTTTGCGCAAATGTAAAAACCACGCAAACCGGAAGGTAATAAGATGAGTGTTATAGTTATGTAATAGATAGAAGAAGTGTTTTATGATATGGTCAATGTCATTGTCAGAGTGATGCCCATCACAAATTGGAGGAATGGCACCTCATATTTTGCTTAGGTAGCTTACACCCCAGCAGTATAAACATTGACTTCTATAACTCCAAATAGTCATTGCTTTCCCTCTCTCTCTATCCCCTCCCCATTCCCGGTTCTCCCACCAGTCTTACTTTCTCCATCAACATTCCATCTCTGTCCCACCCACTGCTCTGACATCAGTCTGAAGAAGGGTCTCGACCCGAAACGTCACCCATTCCTTCTCTCCAGAGATGCTGCCTGTCCCGCTGAGTTACTCCAGCATTTTGTATTTGTTCATGATATAAAGTCTGGAGTGGTGAATTTGCTCACAGCATGCTCCCACAAACTCCAAAATAATAATGAACAGATCATCTGATTTTCTTTGAGACAGTGTCTTTCTATTTCCACATGAGAGAGCAGATGAAGTTTGCCTTAAGAGCATGTCCCACTTAGGCGATTTTTTCGGCGACTGCCGGCAACTGTCACAGTCGTAGCACGTCGCCGAAAAAGCAGCGACTGGAACCCCCCCTACAACAATGTCTACAACAAGCTACGACAACCTACCACCTAGTCGACGTAAAGCTACGACAAGCTACCGACAACAGGCGACCCATTGGGATGCCCACCTATGACCACACCTACGACAACCTACGACCACACAGGCGACAACCTACGACAACCGAAGTCAACCTACGTCCACCCGCAACAACCTACGACAAACAACGACCTGTCGGCGACAATTGAAGACAAATCGGTCGCCTGTACCTGTCACCGGTTGACGTAGGTTAACGTAGGTAGTCGCCAATGGAATTCACTGAAGTCAGCACCTGGCGACAACCAACGTCACCTGGTGACAACCTGCATCACCCTGGCAACAACCTACGACAGCACCTACGACAGGAGAAACAAATCTACGTCAAGCGCACTGTCAAGCGCCGTAAAGTTTCGAACATTTTTAAATCCAGCGGCGACCAGAAAAACGTTATAACTCTTGAGGCGACTTGAGGAGACTACTCACGACCATACAGGCGTCACTGTGTGGCAACAGCCTAGTCGCCTGTAGTCGCCGAAAAAATCGCCTAAGTGGGACAGGGGCTTTAAGCTCTAGAAGGCCAGCTCTCCCTATACACTGGTATTGTAACATTGAGCTCTTGAACTTGACTCAAGCCTACATGACAAATAGGTCGGCAAAATAAAGCTCAGTACATAATATGCTGCATTATTTTTTTTAAATATATCTGAAGTGTAATGTCTGAAATAACACAAAACAAACAGGACGGTGACAACAATATTGTTATTGTTTTAGTGATACTGGGTGAGTGATTACAATTGCTCAGGATATTGGTGAGAATCTGTCTTTGAATAACGCCATACATCTGAATGAGCCGTCAAGGCATTTGTGTGCAAACCCGATAAAATTCAGCAGCATCAAGAGTAAACCTTCCTTCAGGACTTCCCTGCAGTATCAAGCTAGCTATGGAATTTATGATCCAACCAAAAAGTTTGAAGTCTCAGCACTGCTTTTATTCTGGCCACTTATTCAACACTCATTACAGTCATTCCAACAATGACAGCTGAGATTTGGAGATTGGCTCGTTTTCACGGGGCGATTGAAAGATCCAGAGTGGAGTGGTCGTGGTTCTTAGCACGATTCTTTCGATATAACGGGGGTAGAGTGAGTTCCCACGGTTCGGCAATTCTGTCATTTGTGCTGACTTGTCCGTCTCTTTCCCGAATGAACATCTGGACTGTTAGTTCTCACGTGGCTGATGTTACTTTGTTGTCACTATTCCCGAGCTCTTTAATGAGCTGAAGAATAATCTGTGTTTTTTTAGACAAATGTTGTTTGGTGTGAACCTCTCAATATGTGCCGTCTTTTTATTTTGAAATATGAATAAAGACTGTGTCTCAGACCGTGATGATTGTGTTATTTTATGATCTACTGAGAGGTGAAACTTTCAGTCTGAAGAAGGCTCTCGACCCGAAACGCCACCCGTTCCTTCTCTCCAGAGATGCTGCCTGTCCCGCTGAGTTGCTCCAAGCAACTGGTGTCAATCTTCAAAGGACTGACCAGGACTGCCTCTCTCTCTCTCTCTCTCTCTCGCTCTCTCTCCCTCCCTCTCTCTCACACAGGCATGAATGGATGAACTCAAGCATTTATGGAGGGAAATCAGGCGACCCATTCTTCAGGCTGCCTTATGTCTCTCCCCCCCCCCCCTCACCCCAACTCCCACCCACACACATGAATGCTGGAGAAATTCAGCGGGTGCAGCGGGTCCGAAACGTTGTCTATTTCCTTCGCTCCATAGATGCTGCTGCACCCGCGGAGTTTCTCCAGCATTCGTGTGTGTGGGTGGGAGTTGGGGGGGGGGGAAGAGACATAAGGCAGCCTGAAGAATGGGTCGCCTGTCCATTTCCCTCCGTAAATGCTGCCTGGCCCGCGGAGTTCCTCCATTCATGCCTGTGTGAGAGGGAGGGAGGGAGAGAGAGAGAGAGAGAGGCACACACAAGGTGGATGCAAAATCTTACCTGCCTGTTTCAGTGACAGACACCCACCGCCAGTAAATGAAGTCACCCCCATCTGTCTCCCCCTCCTCTCCCTCGACTCCCCCACCTTTCCCTCCCAACTCCAGTCCCATCCCGTCCCGACCCCCTGGGAAACTTAAGGTTTCCCGCTGTAATTAAAGAGTTCCCACGGTAGACTGTAAAACTGGGATCTTGGTTCTGGACTTCCCCAACATCGGGAACATTCTTCCTCCATCTAGCCTGTTCAAACCCGTAGATACGATTAGACAGGTATCTAGTTATTTAATTCATTTAATGATTTCTATCGCCCAGCCTCTCATCTTTCAATCGGGTTCAGCCAGGAAGGAACTGCAGATGCTGGATTAAAACGAAGATAGACACAACATGTAGCTCAGCGGGTCAAGCAGCATATCAGAAGGGTCTCGACCCGAAATGTCACCCATTCCTTCTCCCCAAAGATGCTGCCTGCCGTCGAACTCATTCTCTTTAAACCGGCATCTGCTGTTCCTTCCGAAACATACACAAGAAATAAGCAACTTTTCGGGCCGAAACGTTGCCTATTTCCTTCGTTCCATAGATGCTGCTGCACCCGCTGAGTTTCTCCAGCATTTGTGTGTGTGGGTGGGAGTTGGGGGGGGGTAGAGAGATAAGGCAGCCTGAGGAAAGGCTCGCCTGTCAATTTCCCTCCGTATATGCTGCCTGGCCCGCGGAGTTCCTCCAGTTAGAAACTGCTTTCAGACAAAAAGAGACACACTGACATTAATGAAATGCTTGTTAGCTAGTTTTATTAGATTTGTATGTAAATAGCAAACTGGCTGGATTCACTCTATCCAACTTCCGGGTCCACCGTTCGCAGGAGTTCCCACGGTGACCACAAGAGTTACTACGGATATCGCACGGGACACTTCGTTCATAAAATTTTGCAATGCTCAACCACAAGTGCACAAGACACTCTTGGACAAATTCAAACATGTTTGAATTTTCTCCCGAGCACCCAAGGTACACGATTACCTGCCGTTAGCGCCACGATGGTCCACGAATGCCGTACTGTTACCGCACGATGCGTCAAGTCGCATCGTGAAAAGGGGGTTTAACAAGTTACACGACTACCTGCCGTTAGCGCCACTGAGGTCCTCGGTGGTCCAAGAATGCCATGCTGTTATCGCATGAGGTTCCCACGATGTTAAACTCTTGTTAAGTCTTGCTTCAGGTCGTACCGTGAGAAAGCCCTTTAAATATCCTTTCTTTCTTCCTTTCTTTCTCTCTCTCTGTCTTTCTCTCTCTTTTTTTCTCTCTTTCTCGTTTGCTTTCTCTCATCTGTTATAATGGGCAGATAACCAACCCTTGATTGGAGAGATATAGGCTTGACATTGCTTTCTGGAAGTGGAGTGAAAACTGGAAAGGTTTTGAGCAAGTCTTCCAGAGGTTTAGCCTCAGCATCTGAAGAAGTTGCCATCAATGTTGAATCAAATTAGATCAGACTTACTGATGTTGGGAGAACACCAAATCACTTAAGATTTATTTAAAAATTAGCATTATGAATCTGGGCTACACTTGCAAGGTGAGCATTAAATGTCCCTCCTTAAAAGCTCTAGCAAAGATGGGGATGAGCCACTTTCTTGAACTGCTGCTCTTTTCCTGACAGAATTCTCTCACGAGATAGAGAGCGCCAGGATTTAAGTGACTGTTAAGTAATATCACCAAGTCAGGAAGGTGTGTTACTTGGAGGGGAGCATTCAAGCCTTGGTATTTTCTTGTGCCTGCAGCCCTCGTCCATCTTAGTCGCAGAGGTCATAGATTTGAAAGGAGCTCGGCTATGAAATTCAGGGTACCAATTCCTGCAAAATGCAAGGGCATGAATGTGCTGAATGTTCTGAAAATATATATATTTCCACAGGGACTCAGTCAGAGATGGAATTGGGGCTCTTCATTAATGATGCAGTAATTAGATCAAGTGGAAGTGCTGTTTAAAATCCTGGAATTGTATTCCACGAAACAATTAAAATAAACAAAAAATGTTTAATTAATCATCATTTGTAGAGAGAACAGGTTGTGGAAAAAAATAATAATCCTGTCCAATGATTGCTTAATATTAAGGGGTCTCTGATTTTACTAGAAAATTAATGAAATTAATTTTATTCATTGTATTTATTCATGTGTGTATATACTTATATCACGGTATATGGACACATTGATCTGTTTTGTAATAAATGCCTACTAAGTTCTGTGTGCTGAAGCAAAGCAAGAATTTCATTGTCCTATCAGGGACACATGACAATAAACTCACTTGAACTTGAACTTGAACTTGAACTTGCATTGAAAGGTCCAGTTTGAAGGATTTGCATGAACTACAGGGCTGGATTTGGTTTGGATTTGGTTCATTGCCTGAACTCAATGTCTCAACTTATGGACATATGAACTAGGAGTCTGCTCATCCATTTAATAACATTGTGAGATCTGATTACAATCTCATCTCCAAATTCCCATTTACCTTTGGTAAGCTTATCAAGACTCCTTCTACCATTGCCTTAAAGATAGACACAATATGGTGCCCCAGTGGCGCAGCGGTAGAGTTGCTGCTTTACGAGACCCAGGTTCGATCCCGACTACGAGAACTGTCTGTATGGAGTTTGTACGTTCTCCCCATGACTGCGTGGGTTTTCTCCGAGATCTTCGGTGTCCTCCCACACACCAAAGACTTACAGGTTTGTATGTTAATTGGCTTGGTATAAATGTAAATTGCCCCTAGTGTGTGTAGGATATTTTTAATGTGCGGGGATCACTGGTTGGTGGAGATACGGTGGTCCGAAGGGCCTGTTTCCACGCTGTATCTCAAAACTAAACTAAAGATATTGGAGTATCACAGCGGGTCAGGCAGCATCTTTGGAGAAAAGGAATAGGTGACGTTTTGCATCGAGACCCTTCATCAGGCTGCCTTCTTGTTTAGAAATGTAAAGCCCTAAGGAAGGTAGAAGGGGGAGTCCAAGAGGAGGGGGTCCAGTGGAGATGGGCAAAGGGGTCGTCACTGGGTCGTGAGGACTCTTTCTCATAGAAAAAGGCACGGAGGCAGAGGCGACGGAAGGAACCTGTTGAGGTCTGGAACCTGTTGAGGTGGAAACACAGGGGAAAAAAAGGTAAGGCCTCTGTTGAGGACAGACCATTCTGTATCGGAAAGGGGAACATTGGGTAAAAAATGGTCAGAACCCGACCATGGTGGGTTTTGGGGTCAGAGGGGAGTAGGGGAGTGGACAGGGGTGGTCCTGCGATGGTGGGAGTTTAGAGAGGAGGGGGTGAGGATTACTGTATGGGTGGGGGTATTCGGGGTAACCTAGTTAAAAGAAGGGAAGGGTAAGAACTCGTGGAATCATTACTGATGTTTCCTGTAGGAGTCTGACCACATGGTGTTGGACCCTGCAGCGTGGAGGCTTAAAGGACAGCCGTAAAAATGTTTGTTTCCACCACCCTTTGAGGAAGAGAGTTTTGAAAGACTCAGCAAGGTGGACACGGTTCATTAATCTCTTCCCTGTACGGGGACCCGACTTTTTCCCTGTCGGGTCTCCGATGTCGTTGGGCCTATCATCATGGAGCCGACGGCGGCCCCCGGCCAGGACCAGCCTGAGGGCTCCAGTCGCGAAGCCTGCGGACCTGCCATCGCGGAGCTGGTCATCTTCGGAACGTGAAGAGCTGTGGTGGCGCGCGGCTGCGACCCGACTTCTGAGCTTCGGAGACTCCAGCCGCAGGCCCGGTGGACAGGAACATCGGGAGCTCGCAGGTCCCTGATGGGAGACCGCTTTTAGGGGCTCCCACAATGGCAACTTCTCCCACCAGATTCACGAGGTTAATTGACTTGGAGCGGTGCCTGACATCGCCCAGTGCGGCTTAACGGCCGCGGGACTTACCATCGCCTGCCGGGGGCTTTAACATCGTGAGCCCCAGTCGCCTCGATGCTGCAATTGGACTGTTGGACCGCGGGAGAAGAACAAAGGGAAGAGATAAGACTTTGCCTTCCATCACAGTGAGGAGGTGCTGGAGATTCAGTGTGATGGATATTTGTGTAAATTGTGTTAAGTGTGGGTCTTGGGCCTTTTTGTAATGTAAGTGTAGAAAATGCAATTTTGTTCAAACCAAGCTGTTTGAATGACAATAAAAGGCATTCTATTCTATTCTATTCTATTCTATTCTATTCTATTCTATTCTATTCTATTCTATTCTAAGGCACTGAGCCAAAATCTCACCCAGAAGCCCTTTGACAGTTTTCAAAGTTCTTTGAACTCTTTCTACATGCCATTGATAAAGGTAATTAGAACTACGTCAAGTGGTAAAATAAGTTTAAAAAGTTCAAGAAATGAGACAATTATGTTTGAGAAAATATTTGATATTTATAGAAAATAATTATGGCAATGAAACAAAGTGTTCGAACAAAATAAGTAAACTACCTGGCTGCATACAACTTTTTTCAGTAGGGTAATAACCCCTCTACATGAACGTGGCTGCTCCTACACTGTGTTAGACTGAGGGCTGGTTGTGAAGTAAATTCGACCCCTCCCTCCAACATGTCATGAGTCCGTGATGCACCCATTAACAAGGCAGGCTGTCAGGCACCTTCTGACCACCAGCTCGCCTTAGACTTCCATGTTTGATCACGTGCGCAGAGAACGGGAGAAGGTGTGGCAATCGATGGACAACCAGGAGCTCTCTACACAATGCCAAGCAATGCCAATAGCATGCTCAATCCGGGCTACAATTTCAACTTTTCCACTCGAGAGTAGGAAAGTTATTTAATGAATTGTGACCAAGATTTTCCCCCAAACCTGTAAAAGCACGTAATTGCTAAGTGTGAGGATAATGGAACTGATTTGAATAATTCTTTGGTATTATATAAATGAATATTCTTTGGAAGGTGTGACTTACAGTTTTGTGAAATATTTGACAAAATTAGAAATGCTAGTGGCACAAAGATCACCAAATAAAGGCTGCATGCTATTCTGAAGTGCAGAGGGAAGCAGTGTGAAAGCATACTGTAATTATATGGTCCAGTCAGAGGAAAAGAGTACACGTAATTGTACACCTTGGAAGGAAAATAAATATAGTGAAGGATAAAACATAAAGGTGTACTGTGCCATGAATGACTCCCCTGCAGCCATTTTACAGTTTTAATGGATGGAAGCCCATGACTGTGATTGTACTTTCCATGGATGAACTGCGTGGTAATAACTGATTGTTGTGTGTTCGTCAGACTTGATCACAGCCCTGATCTTATTGGAGATGAGTACCTTGTGGCATAGCTAATGGATTAGCTTTCCCCTTACACGTCAACCAAAAATGTATTCGGCTTTAACATGCTGGAATTATGACATGGTACAAGCACAAGGAGGGTAACAAGGCATAAGGCATTACCCATTGATCAATAGTCCACCTTTTTAACCAACTAGTTAAAAGGATTCAGATACCTAACAGAGAATGTGAGCTGAAGGGCCTGTTCCTGTGCTATATAGTTTCGCTTGGGCAGCTTACAGCCCAATGGTATTTAAAACCGAGATGAGGAGAACTTTTTTCACACAGAGAGTGGTGAATCTCTGGAACTCTCTGCCACAGAGGGTAGTTGAGGCCAGTTCATTGGCTATATTTAAGAGGGAGTTAGATGTGGCCCTTGTGGCCAAGGGGATCAGAGGGTATGGAGAAAAGGCAGGTATGGGATACTGAGTTGGATGATCAGCCATGATCATATTAAATGGTGGTGCAGGCTCGAAGGGCCGAATGGCCTACTCCTGCACCTAATTTCTATGTTTCTATGGTATGAATATTGACTTCTCTAACTTCAAGTAACGATTACTCTCCATCCCGCCCCCCTTCCCAGTTGTCCGACCAGTCTGACAGTCCTCGTTTACATTTTATCTCCATTTCCTCTGTTGTTACCTTCTCCTAGTAACAATGATCTATTCCATATTTTCCTTTATCTCCATCGCCTTTTTCTCGTTTTCACACCATACACTTCCTTATCTCTGTATCTCGTTCTCCCTAGACCCAGTCTGAAGATAGGTCTCAACCGAAAATTCACCGATTCCTTCTATCCAGAGATGCTGCCTGTCCCGCTGAGTTCGTCCAGCATTTTGTGTCTATCTTCGGTTTAAACCAGCATCTGCAGTTCCTTCCTACATTGTACAGTTCTATGCTCCCTTTACAGGTAATAATATGCAGCGGCATCTCTGGGAACGGTGTGTTAGAAAAGGGAAGAATTGTTCAGAAATCTAATAGGAGTGGGAAGAAGCTATTTTTAAGTCTGGGCGATTGCATCAGGAAAACCTAAACAACTGCAGATGCTGGACACATGAAATAAAAAGCAGAAAGTACTGGATAAAGTCAGCAGGTCAGGCAGCATCTGTGGAAATAGGTTAATGTTTCAGGTCACAGGACCTTCATCAGAATGAATTAAAGCAGATCTGTTATACAAAAAGGACAATGGCAAGGGAATATTGCATGAAGAAAGAAACAAATCGAGTGAAGTAAAGGTTGACACAGAAGAGTGCAAAAACAGAACAGCAAGGAAAGTTAAAACAAAATGAAAAAAAAAAGAACGTGCAGCAAGGAAAGTTAAAACAAAATGAATAAGTTTAATGTTTAATTTAGCTTACAATGTGAACTCACTAGTTTTGAAAATACAATAATCTCTGCAGATTTGTTAATCCCCTGAGTATTCAGGTTGATTTACGAGTTACTGGATTTAGATTAGTTTACTGTCATATACAATGGATACCATGAAAATGCTAGTTTACATGAAGCTCACAGAGTAAACAGTAGACATATAGTAAGGATCTTCTCCGTGGATTGTCACCTTGTCGTGGTGGAGAAGCTTGTGTGGTCCTGAGATCCAGAGAGCGATGCCGTCTGGAGCTATGCTCCTGGTAAGGATGCCCATTGCGGTAAGGTTGATGGGGAGGTCTCCGACAAAGAGCAACCAAGACCTCAATGGTGAAACAGGCAGAGGATGATGGCTGACTTTAGTGGAGCGTCACAACAGCTGGAAAGGTGGATGAAGGCTGCAGCAGAAAAGGGTCTCCAGTCGTCTTGGACTCCATGCCACTGGATCCTGACCCAGATCTGTGAAGGACTGTGTGATGGCTGTCTGTGCACCAGTCTCCCCACGTTAAACAAAGTCACGCAGAGGCATCATCCAACCGTGAAGTCACCCATTCCTCTATCCAGAGACGCTGCCTGTCCCGCTGAGTTACTCCAGCATTTTGTGTCTATCAGCAAGGGGAAGAAGCTGTTTTTAAGTCTGGGGATCAGAGCCTTCAAACTCCTGTAATCTTCTCCCAAAAGGTGGAAGAGAGAAAAGGGAATGGCAGGGTGGGCAGGCATCTTTGACAACACTTCCAGCATTCCTGATGCTGGATGATAGAATGGATGGAATGGAGTGAAATAGACTGAGCAGCGCCCTCCATTCTCTGCAGGTTCTGGTGGGCAACAGCAAAGCAGTGGTCATAACAGGCTGAGACACCTTAACGATTCTTGCTTACTTTGCTTACTTTCCTTACTTCTTTTATTTCTATCATTTTTAAAGCTCAAAAAATGAAGTGGTACAACATAATGTAATAAGATATATGTGATGTATTAATGTAATTTACTGTACTGCTAATAAAATAAACAAATAAATAAATAAATAAATAAATAAATAAATAAATAAATAAATAAATAAATAAATAAATAAATAGATAAATAGATAAATAAATAAATAGATAGATAAATAGATAAATGAATAAATAAATGACAGGCTGAGACATCCAGTCAGAACACTTTCTATTGCACCTCGGTAGAAGTTTAAGAGAATCCTCATGGACGTTAAATCTATTTGGACACTTAAGAAAGTAAACACGCTGATGCAAAACATATAGTGCTAGAGGAGCTCAGCGCAGCAAGCAGAAGCCAGGGAGGGAATGGACAGGTGACATTTCGGGTCAGGATTCTTCTTCAGATTGATATTTTTCCTTGATCATTGCATAAGTATGAAGGGATAGACTGAAGATATGTCTCGACCTGAAACGTCACCGATTCCTTCTCTCCAGAGATGCTGCCTTGCCTTCTGCATTACTCTAGCTTTCTGTGTCTATCTTCAGTTTAAACCAGCATCTGCAGTTCCTCCCTACACATCAGTATGAAGGGGCCAGGTTAGGTTGTTGGTGATATTTATGCCAAGGAACTTAAAGCTGAAGACAATTTCTGCAGCAACTCCATTGATGTGGACAGTGTTGTGTTCGCATCATTGCTTCCTTAGGCCAACAGCCACCATTTGTGTCTTGTTGACATCAAGGGCTAGGTTATTGTCTTGACACCAAGACATAAGGGTCACGATCTGTTTCCTACATTTTGCCTCTTAGTTATTGTAAAACTAGCTGACAACAGTAATATCATCAACGAACTTAAAGATCGAGTTGGTGTTGCACTTTTTGACACAGTCACGGGTGCACAGCACACAATCATGAGAGATACCAATGTTGAGGGTCAGCATGGAGGCAGTGTCATGACCAATTCTAGATTGGCCCGAAGGCTGTTGCAGAGGTGATCCATTATCAATCTCTTAAAGCACTTCATTTTTATGTTATCATGTTAGAGATACTGGGCAGTAGTCTGAGACAGGTTGCATCATTTTTCTTGGGGACTGGATTGTTGTTGAATTCCTTGCAGCAGATGGGGACATAATGTTGAGGTGAGAGGCTGATGGTGTCGGTGAAGGCTATGGCCAGTTAATTGGCACACAATTTCCGAAGCCGTTCAGAGACACCATCCAGGCAACCTGCTTTCTGAGAGTTTACCCTTGTAAAAGTAAATCTGACTTCTGCCACTGAGATGTATGGGACAAGCGTCTAGGTGAAACTTTGTTTGCATGTTCAAAATGAGAGTAACAGGCAATGAGCTCATCCAGTAGAGATGTGTCATACCCTGACATGACCCTCACTTCAGCTTGCAGCCCGCTATGGTATTTAACCCTGCCACTGTCACCTGACATCCACTTGATTAAAATGAGCCTCCAGCCTGTTTTGGAATTGTCTTTTGACTTTCTTGATACCTTGCGGAAATCATCCTTCTCATAAGCCTTGGATTTGGACTTTAGCAGAGAGTGAATAATAGTGTATCATTAATAAACCATTATAAAATCAGGGCTTTCAAAGTCTCCTTGAAATAATGCAACAGCATCAGTCTCCTTGGAATCTCTAGCCTATGATCGCTTACTGTTGAAAGAAAATGTGTGGGATTTAAGTCCATGCACTGGATCACACAGCAGACCTACATAAGGGGTGGAAGCAGAGCACCTCCTTACAAAAATGTCAGGCATTCCTTTTTCTGCTACATTAGTTTGGAATTTCTACATTGATCTCAAGAGTCACCTCAGACCAAAGTGGAAGCAAGTTATTTTCAATGTCAATGTATATAAGAAGATGATTTTTATTCCAGCATGATCTGTACTAATAAACTGAGCTTAGTAATGACAACACTTCTTAAGATGCCTGACTTGAACGCATAGATTGATAACAGGCAGAATCAGATATACCGCCTTGTGTTGATGCATCAGTAACAGTAAAACCTCAAAAGTGATTTTCACAGCAGAATGTCCCAAGGTTCTAGACAGGAGCATTCACAAGGGAAAAATGACACTGAGGAAATGATCACAAGCTTGATCTAGGGCATAGTTTTAAAGACATTTAAAGGAGAAGGCGAAGAAGAAGATAAGGAGGAATTTTCAGAGGTTAAGAGCATAGCAGCTAGTCACGACTGCCTGAGGTGGAGCACATCATAGAGGTATGCAACAATGGAAATTGAAGAGCATAAAGTACATTGGAGTGTTTTTGCTCAAGAGCAGATTACTGATATGCAGAGAAACAAGTCCATAGAGTACTTTAAAAGAACTATGAGAATCTTAAAACTGAGGCCGTGCCTAATGTAGGTCAGAGAGCACAGAAGCAATCAGTAAATGGAACCTAATATGAATTAGCACTTAGGCAGCAGAGTAGCACAAATATAGCTACAGGGCAGAAATACATCTCCTTCTGTATGTCAGAAATGTGTAATGTTGGAGTGCATGCATTTTGAAATCTCCTTTGAGAATTTGGTTCAATTTCAGGCTATGGAGCTGACTATTCGGAATGGTTATACATTCTTATGTTGTGCTTTAACATGGACAGAAGCAGTAGAATTTCTACTTCAGTTTCTGTTTCTATTAATTAAGATCGCCGTTTAGTTAACTGATTTTCTACCCTTCATTTTTTTGGGGGGATATCTCTTAGGTGGGCATAGAGAATCTCCTAACACTCTTTAAGGAGAAGAGCAGGGGAGTTGTTGCCAGGGTGCTGGCCAATATTGATCACTCAATCACTAAGGCAGCTGATTTAATCCATTATCACTGAGGGTTTGCTGTGTGCAGATTAAATTATTAATTTACTAATGCTAGGAACATTCCATTGGCTGTAATGCACTCTCATACATGGGGCACTCATCAACCATACCTGCTGTTCGAGGTGTGGACTCCTACATATCGGTGAGAACAAGCGCAGACTGGGCGATCGTTTCGCTGAACACTTATGCTCAATCCGCCTCGGACTACGCGATCTCCCGATTGCCAAATATTTTAATCCCCCTTCCCATTCCCACACTGACCTTTCTGTCCTGGGCCTCCACAATTGTCAGGTTATGGCCACGTGCAAATTCGAGGACCAACACCTCATATTTCACTTTGGCAACTTAGAACCCAGCAGTATGAATATTGATTTCAAGTAACCCTTACATTCCCTTTCTCTCCAACCCTCCCCACTTTAGTCATCGCTAGTTTCACTGTCTGTATCCCATCGTTATCACCTCTTCCAGGGCCAACAATGGACCATTGTGGGCTCCACACAAAATGGAATTTATTCCTTTTCTCCATAGATGCTGCCAGACCCACCAAGTTGCTCCAGCATTTTATGTCGATTTTCAGTGTAAACCAGCATCTGCAGTTCTTTCCTACACTATAGATCCTTCTGGCTTTATATCTAAAACATTTATCGATTCCAAGACCTGGCACTATACATTCATTGAAATGATCTTTCTCCAATAAAAAAAAGGTCATGTAATATCCTTCCATAAATTGAATTCAGCGTCATTGTTATGAATAGTTATTAAGAGATCTTAATGAACAAAATGTCTTATATTATGTGCAATTATGCAATATTAGAAAGAGTTTGAGCAGGCTCTTCCAATGGAATCCACCCAAGTAAAAGATTATCCATATCAATTTTGAATTATAATTTGAATTAAGATTTTTCGCTCTTCGGGGTCAAGAGCTAATGATATTTCATTGCTTCTGAAGGCATACCAGCAGTTAGGCAGTCATTCATGATAAATGCCACTGGGAATTCACAGCAGTATATGGTATGACTAAAAACATCACTAAGCAGTGTGTGTTGCCAAGACAATTTTTTCAAATTGAGATTCCAGTTTCATAGTCATTCCTGCATGTGGGTAGGTATATTTCTATATGCCAGTGGAGACAACGAGAAATTTGCAAATTCCCGAGTTCAGGCCTTGGCAATTAGTGATTGATATTGGAGATTTGCACAGGAACTGAATCCAATAGGCATAAAGATTTTGGAGTAGTTGGGCCTTGTGGAGGGGCTTCCCTAAAAATATCATATGGAAACCTTATACTTTCCTACCCACATGTACTTGCAAGTTGATTATGGTGCTCAAACTCGGCATTGGCATCTTTCATTTCTTTAATGTGCCAAAGTTTTCCCAAAGTGATTTCCAGATTCATTTTCAAACCAATAATAGAAATTAGGGCAAATCAACCAAAACATGTTGAAAGGGATGGATATTAAGGAGGAGAGTGATAAGAATGGCTGAGCGAAGGCCTGAAGTCATTGCTTTGGTAGCTGAAAGGCATGGCTGCCAATAGTGCCAATTACATTCAGCGGTACTGAAAAGAAGGTACACAAAAAAGCTGGAGAAACTCAGGGGGTGCAGCAGCATCTATGGAGCGAAGGAAATAGGCAACGTTTCGGGCCGAAACCCTTCTTCAGACTGATCGGGGGCGGGGGGGGGGGGCAAGAAAGGAAAAAGGAGGAGGAGCCCCGAAGGCTGGGGGATGGGAGGAGACAGCAGGGGGACTGAAGAAGGGGAAGAGACAGCAAGGACTAACAAAATTGGGAGAATTTGATGTTCATGCCCCCAGGATGCAGACTCCCCAAACAGAATATGAGGTGCTGTTCCTCCAATTTCCGGTGCTGCTCGCTGTGGCCATGGAGGAGACCCAGGACAGAGAGGTCGGAGATGGAGTGGGAGGGGGAGTTGAAGTGCTGAGCCACCGGGAGGTCAGCTTGGTTATTGCGGACCGAGCGGAGGTGTTCGGCGAAACGATCGCCCAACCTCCGCTTGGTCTCACCAATATAGATCTGCTGACATCTAGAGCAGCGGATGCAATAGATGAGGTTGGAGGAGATGCAGGTAAACCTCTGTCGCACCTGGAACGATTGCTTGGGTCCTTGAACGGAGTCAAGGAGGGAGGTAAAGGGACAAGTGTTGCATCTCTTGCGGTTGCAAGGGAAAGTGCCCGGGGAGGGGGTGGTACGAGAGGGAAGGGAAGAATTGACAAGGGAGTTATGGAGGGAGCAGTCTTTGCGGAAGGCAGATATGGGGGGAGATGGGAAGATGTGGCGAGTGGTGGGGTCACGTTAGAGGTGGCAAAACTGACGGAGGATTACTTTTTGTATGTGACGGCTGGTGGGGTGAAAGGTGAGGACTAGGGGAACTCTGCCCTTGTTGCGAGTGGGGGGATGGGGAGAGAGAGCAGTGTTGCGGGGTATGGAAGAGACCCTGGTGCGAGCCTCATCTATGGTGGAGGAGGGGAACCCCCGTTCCCTGAATAATGAGGACATTTCAGATGTCCTGGTGTGGAACGCCTCATCCGTGGAGCAGATGCGGCGTAGACGGAGGAATTGGGAGTAGGGGATGGAGTCCTTACAGGAAGCAGGGTGGGGGAAGAAGTGTAGTCCAGATAGCCATGGGAGTCAGTGGGTTTATAGTGGATGTCGGTCAGAAGTCTATCACCTGCAATGGAGATAGTGAGGTCAAGGAATGGTAGGGAAGTGTCGGAAATGGTCCAGGTGTATTTGAGTGCCAGATGGAAGTTAGTGGTGAAGTGGATGAAGTCAGTCAGTTGTGTGCGGGTGCAGGAGGTGGCACCAAAGCAGTCGTCGATGTAGCGGAGGTAGAGGTCGGGGATGGGGCCCTGGTATGTATTGAACAAGGATTGCTCGACGTAACCGACAAATAGGCAGGCATAGCTGGGGTCCATGCGTGTGCCCATAGCTACGCCTTGTATTTGGAGGAATACTGTATTTGGAGGAATACTGTACTGTACTGAAAAGAACACGATTACAGGAGAGCAGATATTTGAGAATTGTAGGGTTAAAATAAATTACAGAGATGTGAAGTAAGAATTAATGTTATGGAAGGATCTGAAAATGTGGTGTTGCTTTACATGGAGCCTCTCTAGGACAGCAAGCATTGAAGTCAGGCAATGTCATAGAAGCATACAGCACAGAAATAGCACTTTCGGCTCACTTTGTCCATGCCTACAGTAATGCTTAATTATGTTGATCCCATTTGCCTGCATCAGTTCTGTAGCCCGCTTTGCCTTTTCTATCCAAGTACCTTTCCAAACACCTTTTATCCATTGTAATTACCTCTACCTACATTACCTCATTTGGCAGCTCATTCCGAACAGTCACCATCCTCTATACAAAAAGACTCTCAAATCTCCTAGAAATGTCTTCTCTCACATCTTAAACCTGTGCCTCTTGTTCTATAATCATACCTTGGGAAAAAGATTATATCCATACTCTATACACCCCCAATTCCTGTATTTTGCATGTTCCTGAGTTTGCTTCGAATACTTATAAGAGAATAATAATTTTCCAAATTTCCTGATAATTGTTAGTGGTATTGGAATGTGGATTAAATGTGCCATGGCTGTTTTAATGCATCAATCCCCAATGAAGGTTTTCTTTTTGCTCCTATCTCATTATTGTACAAACCACACCTACAATTAGTCAAGTCCCCAGCTCCTTACTGCATTACTAATCAGAATTCCAGGGCTATAATGCTGTCAATTAAGTAAAAATAATTAGTGGAAGAAATTTATATACAGTGTCTATGTAGTAAAACTGATATGAATATTATGTGAAAATTCAGGTTCATTGATCTGTAATCAAGGTGGACTAGTCACAAAACTAAATGAGCGCTATCATTTTTTTTCAACATCCATGAATCAACTTGCCTGTCCATTCAAATCTGGCAATGAAGCTCTTAAATGCGTACGTTTTTCTGCCGAGTTATATTGCTAGCTTAGGAGGATGCCTGGAATCTAAAAAACGGGTGCTCTTTGCTTAAGCCATAAAGGATTATATTCATATCAACTTTACTAAATGAATATATGAATTATCTAGCAACTGTATTATCTCATTGTTGATTTTCCAATCTATGTGTGGGTAAATGGGCTATTGCTTTTCCTACAAATGTAGGAACGCTACAAATATTCTTAATTTCCAGGCAAGAGTTTGGGGCTGGGGGGGGGGGGGGGGGGGGATATAAAGGCATGATGCAAATGCACATCAACGTTATCTGTGGATAAAATATTGCTCCACTCATTATTTCAACAGCCTGTACCAATCCTCATTTATATTTTGTTAACAGATTGAAAAGGCGATGTGTCATTGCCACAGAGAGGTACAGCATAGAAATTTAGTTGATAATAACACCATATTAATGGTGGTTGATAATAACATAATCATAATAATCATAATCATATTTTATTAGCCAAGTTTGTTTTGCAACATACAAGGAATTTGATTTGCCATACAGTCATACCAATAAAAAGCAACAAGAAACACAAAATATATTTTAACATTAACATCCACCACAGTGACTCTTCTACATTACTCACTGTGCTGGAAGTTGAAAAAAAAGTTCAATCACTTCCCTTTTTTATTCTCCCGCGGCCGAGGGCCTCGAACCTTCCATTGACAAGACGATCTTGGCTTCCATAGCCGGCGGTCAGGCCCTCCGCGTCGGGGCAATCAAGCTCCTGCATCGGGGGGATCTCAGCTCTCCCGCGCCAGGCGATCGGACCCCAGGTCGGGGCTAGTCAAACCTTTTGCGATTTTGGAGCTTCCCGTCAACAGACTCTACCCGAGACTGCGAGCTCCTCGATGTTGAAATCCGCAGGCCGCAATTGGAGCGCCGATCCCAGGCAAGGTATCGCAGGCTCCGATGGTAAGTCCATGGCCCCGCAGTGGGGCTCAAAGTTAGTCTCGAGCAAGGGCACCAGCTCCATGATGTTAGGCCACAGAGCGACCGAAGATACGATCTGGAAAACAATCGCATCTCCGGCAAGGTAAGAGATTGAAAAAAAGTTTCCCCCAACATCACCCCCCCACCCCCCCACATAAAACAAACCAGAGAATATCAACACAAACTTTTTAAAACACACTAAAAATAACACAAAAGAGGAAAAGACAGACAGACCGTTGGCGAGGCTGCCATTGCTGATGGCGCCAACGACACATTAATCCACTTTTTATTCTCCTTACAGTCTCATCAATTTCCCTCCAGCTATTGCCTACTACTCCTCTGCACACAAGAAGCAATGTGCATTGTGATTTAATCTACTGAACTGCAAATCTTTTGGATGTGGGAGGAAATGGGAGTGCCTGAGGAAAACCCACACAGCCAGCATCCAAGGTCAGGATTGAACCCAGGTCTATGGAGCTGTGAAGTGCTGGCTACTCTAGCTATGCCACTGTGCTGCCCTAAAGATGTTTAATACCGTCTTTACCTATGTCAATGCAGAGTTGAATTAGCAAAAACTGCAAGCTTGCTAGAATGCAAATGTACCTTTGCTTTGTGTACAATCATTTTTTTTATATAGGTAGACTGAAGTAATTTAACTGTCGAAAAGCCATCTGCAGCCCAAAAATACAATTCTCGTGTATTTTAATGCCTTGGACTTGGGGTTTATTGGGCAACATTTCAAAGTTTGCGGTGTGTGAACTGCTTAATAGCTAATACAGAAAATGAAAAGATGCCAATTAAAAAGAAACTATTTGAGAAAAAAGGCATGAAATTGGATTGCAGGAGATGAGAATGAGCTATGCGGGTTTTTCAATATTGAAATTGAACTAGTTGGCTGAATTGTGATATTTATTATACTTCTGTGATAACATTTCCATCTGCATGGAGGACATAATAATGAATAATTATTCACCAGGTTTTATTATTGTGGAGCTGCTGAATGGTGGAGTACACTGATGTAATGAATTATGTCCAATGCAGCTCATAGGGAAACAATGCCAAATGTGCTATTGCAATTCAACTGGGTGGAATTACCCTCCGTTCCTTGATTATACTCATGATGCTGGATTTCACTTGTTTTTTTGTTCCTCTTCCACACTTTCCGATGGTAACTACCACCACCAAACAAGAACATTTCATTTAATGACTGACATTCATTATGTCAAGACCTTCAAGACCATTTTCCAGACACCTACAGTAAGTATTTTATGAAGTGGCACAATGGTGGTACAGTTGGCTATGAAGTAGAGCTACTAACCTACAACCCTGATTCAGTCCCAATATGGTTCTTGTTCCAAAATGTAAATGGGGTCAATGGTGGGGATGAGGGGAGGAATAACTGGTTTAGATGATAGACTGGCTGCATCTGCAACTCTTCTAGACTGGCTGCATCTGCAACTCTCTTTAAATTCTTGCGGTCATGGGCAGGGCAGTTGCCAAACGATGTCACGATGCATTCCAATAGATGCCTTCCACAATGCAACTGTTGAGACATGCTGAATTTTCTTCGGCTTCAGAGGAAGAAGAGGCATTGATGTGCTTCTATACAGTAGATGTAGTACCAATGTGGTTAGACCAGGATAAATTATTGGTGATATTTGCACCTAAGAACTTAAAGCTTTAGACTTTAGACTGTAGAGTTTAGATAAATAGCATGGAAACAGGCATTTCACTACAAACCTAGGACAGGTCTCTTGACAGAATATATACAATTTTGAAAGCCACAGAAAGGGTAGGCTGTCAGAACATTTTACCCCGGTGGAAATGTGAAAAACTAGAAGGCAGAGCTTTAAGGTGAGAAGGTTAGAAGAGTTTGGAGGAGATGTGCAGGCCAAGTTTTTTACAAAGAGAGTTTGTATGTGACTGGAACATATTGCCGGGGTGTTTGTGGAGGCAGATATGATAATGGCATTTGAGAGCTTTTGTGTAGGCACATAGCAATGCAACGAATGCAGGGATATGGATCATGTATGGGAAGAGGTGATCAGTTGGTATCATGTCCGACATGGACAATGTGGGCTGAATGACCTGTTCTTGTTCCACATTATTCAATGTTCTATTTCAAGGATCTAGTTGGAGAAGGGAGCTGCAGACTCCTTGGTCCAGATTTGGAGATTAGTTTTTTGGGGAATTACAGTGTTGAAGATAGAGCTGTAGTCAATGAATGGAGTTAGAACAGAATTTGGCCATACTGTCTTGTATGTATAGGGCATATACTAAGGGACTGTGAAGACATCCTTATGGGTCATTGATGTTAAGGATTGACTTATTCAGATGTTCCAAGGGTGAATGTAGGGCTAGGGAGATGGCAGAGCCTGCCTTGAACCTATTTAGATGGTAGGTGAACTGCAGCGGATCAAGGCTACATTGGAGGCTGAGGTTTATGTATGCTAGGCCCAGCCTCTTAAATCACTTATTGGTGGGGATGTCAGAGCCACTGGAGATTGGTCATTATGGTACGTTACCTTACTTTTCTTTGACACTGGTATGGTACTGCTCCTTTTAAAGCAGATGGGAACCACAAAAAGGAATAGGGGGATGTTAAGGATGTCTGTGAGTTTGCCTTCCAGCTGGTCAATGCAGATCCCGAGACTGTAACCAGGAACGCCATTTGACTCAGCTGATTTCCATGGGTTCTCTCCCAGGAAGACGGATCTGACTTCAGCAGTGGTGACCATGGGTGCAGATGCTCCTGAGGCTGTCAGGATGGGTATCATTTCCCTGACCTTCTGTACAATGAGCATAGTATGCACTGAGTGTGTCAGGGAGGGACATTTTGCTGCCACCAATACTACCTGAATTCACTATGTAGCCCATTCTGGCATGCAAGCCATGCGATCTGACAGGTGTCCACGTGATTGTCCTGGGACTCTAGCTGACTCCATTTTGGATATCCTTGATGGTTGTATGATGGTATAATTGATTTATTGTGCTGCTTGTGATCATTTGTCTTGAATGCTGCAGACCTGGCCATCTGGGAATAGACCAAACAATTCATCCATAGTATCTGGTTGGGGAAATTTTGGATTGTCTTCTTTGGCACACAGTCCTCCATACATTTACTGATTAAGTCTGTGATGGCATTGGCATACTCATCTAGGTTGGCCAGAAAGTCTTTGAATAAGGTCTTGCCAGTGATAGCCAAATTTCATAATGAATAAAGAACTGTTCGGCTCTTTAGACTTAGCAGCAGTTTGGGGAGAAAAACAATATTGCTCCAAAATAAATCTTCTCAAATTGTTGAAAGATTTGCATTTATAAATTGCCTGTCATGATACCAGAATATCCCCAAGTGATTTACAACCAATGAAGTAGTCACACTTCCAATGTAGGTTAATGCTTAAATGCTCATTTGGAGCTGCAGAATCTGTCACAGCTTAGAAAAGATTAAAAGATTAAAATGATTATTAATGCAAGTAAACTTTGTTCAATGAAAAATCCATCTAATTTCCATTTTGGGTCAGGTAACCCAAATTGTGCATCAAATTTGTGTCAGACAAGGTGACGCCAGCACATTTAAGAGCAGAAATGTACTGAACGAGCAACGCTCTGGGGACGGAGCCTCTTCATGTCTTTAAAAAACTTCCATTAAACAGATTTATCAGTGGGTATTAGAACTTTGATCAAACAGGAACTAGTTCATGATGGATATATCAAAGTGGCAAAGAGCGCAAGTCAGCAAGCGATCTGCTGCGAAAATCAGCAGCCTGGTAATTAGCCAAGAGTTTCCAGTTGGGATATTTTGTTATGACACAAAAAATGTGTAGGCTTGAATTCAGTAATTATAACCTGAAAAATGACGAGTGTTTGGAGCTCAAATTGCATTAAAGCCTCGACTGTGTTATCAAAGTGTGACTACTTTGCAGATTTAAAAAGCCAAAATAAGGAAATTGACTGCTTCTTAGAGCATAAAGAATCCACTTATGATGATAATTAGTTGTTTTATTTCACATCAGGATTCATCTTTATAGTTTTGAAGCTTGGTAGAGTTTTGCAAGAAAAGACCAGTTTCTTCATAGATTATCAATATCAGGCAGCAGACCAGTTGTAGAGGTTATTAGAACCAATCGATCAAGCAATCAACAGTTTTTAACGGCAATGTGTAATTTAACATAAAAAAAGCTATTCTCTGTAACAGTAATTATGAAAGTACTGGATTATCGTAAAACATTATACAATTCCGTAAGGTGAAGAAATTAAAGTCCTTACAGTCTTTACAGTCCTTACAATCTGGACTGTGTGTGACTGTATGGGACTGTATGTAGGGTGGCACAGTGGCGCAACAGTAGATTTGCCACCCTATAGCACTAGAGATCCTGGTTTGATCCTGGCTACATGTGTTGTCTGTACGCCGTTTGTACATTCTCCGTGTGGGTTTACTCCGGGTGCTCCAGTTTTCTTCCATACTCCAAGGCCACACAGGTTAATTGGCGATGGTAAAATTGTAAATTGTCCCTAGTGTTTTGGATAGTGCTAGTGTACTTCATTGCTAGGTTGCTAGTCAGTGTGGATTCAGTGGGCCAAAGGGCGTGTTTCTGTGCTGTGTCTCTAAAGTCTAAAGGCTCCAGATACAACAATATGATTGAAGCTCAACTGTTTAGGGGCAATTAAGAATGGCAAAAAGATGCCCAGTGATATCCACATCCTGTGGACAAATAGATAAAGGTAAAATCACAGGTTGGGCTTTCTGACCATAATGGCTTGCAATATTGCTAACAGCAATATATTTAGTTGTTTACATTCTCACCTGACTTGACCCTGCCTACCCCTGTAACCACCTCCGACCCAACAACCTCCAATGTCTGTACTTCTCTATTTCTTCCTGCTCATCCTCATTTTTGGTCAATCGAGTACAAGTGGCAGTGCCTTCAATTACCAACTCCCAAATTCTGAAATTCCTGAAGGTCTCTGACTCTCTATCCTCCTAAATATCCCATTAAAATCTCTTTGACCAATGTCTTAATATCTTCTTATGTGCACCATGCCAATTATTTATTGATAACCAATAGACAAAGTATTTCAGGACTCCTCAATGCATTAAATACATTATATAAATATGCATTGTTGTTATCTACACCTGAAACAGGAAGGTTTAAGATCACTTAAAGGCTTCCTGAATATTTCAGTTGGTTGCCCATTAATGTTTCAAATAAGCTATTTAAATGCAAATGCTATAAAACAACTATATCCACAGAGGATAGAGACTGATGGCATGCTTAATCAAATGATGTAATTTGTTACTTCCACCATTACATTTGCATGAATGAAATGGAATATCTGTTTAGAACATTAGTTAATTAAAAAATAACGGTAAGAAAAACGTCATTGTTATCAAGTGTTGTGGATTATTGACCTTCCGCATGAGTTGACTCATCCGACTGAGTTCTCAAACCTGAAACCATTTCTTTGGAGATATTGCTGAGTGTTTTGTGAGATGGGGATATCCTGATGATTGTACAGTCATTAGGGAGGGATGGTCTTTTAGCAGAACTTCATCGACAGCTGAGAAAAGACTACAGATTGAAATTAGTGAGCCAGATTGGGTTAGAGAGAGAGCTAGTCTTTTTTGCTGAACCTTTCACTGCCATATGCCTTCCAACATCTTCCCAACCCTTGATGCTGTAGTCATCGTGTGTGGTAGAGTGGACCAGGAGAGGTTGACATGTACTGATTCTAAGCCCACAGACTGGCCACCCTCCATCTCATGCTGGCAAAGGCCTCTCCACCACTTCTCCCTTTGACCGCATGGGTTTCCTCTGGGTACTGTGGTTCCTCCCACATTCCAAAGACATGTGGGTTTGAAAGTTAATTGGACGGAGAGCACAGCCAGAGCGGGGCGGCAGAAGGCGCTGAAGTGGCAGCCGGTTCTGCTGTCGGGTCCCGGCGGCCGCTCGCAGTCACGCGAGCTGCTTCCTTCCTCGGAAGTGACAGCCAGTACTGCTGTCCGTGCACGGAGCGCTGCGGCAGCCACCCGAGCTAATTCACTCCCCGGCCACAATGTGGTGGCTCCGTGCCCGAGCTTCACAAGTGGGTTACTGGCCCCGATCCCCTCCTTCACAAAGCTCCTGCCCTCCCCGCAACTTTACCCCGGACCAGACTTCTCAAACACTGTGAAAGGAGCTCTTCCCCCCACCCACCCCAGGAAATACAGTATTTAAAAACATAAAGTACCAAGAAATGTACTTACCATGATATTGGTACACGAACTCCATTCTTCTCTCTTTGCTTCCTAACATACCCTTCAGATAATGATAATCCATATTTGAAAAACCCGCCAAGAAACCAGCGCTGCGCATGTGCAGTAGGCTGCTGTGCACGCACTGTACAGCAAAGGCAGATTTTCAGCTGCCTTCAGCACCACTTGAAATTGACAGCTTCAGGCAGCGCTGACGGCACGTGGGCTGCACAGACCTTCCCCTGTTACAAGTGCTGCGGATAAAAGGCACAGTATTATGCCTACCGAAGAGATCGATTTCTTAGATAGGCATAATTCTCCCATTCCTTTACTATTTATATTTAATGATTACCATGTCATAATTTTAGTCAGGGTAGGCAGTGCCTACCTTGACTACCCTGGCAGCACGTGCCTGGGATAATGTGCCCAGGATGCAGGATGCAGAGGTTAGAAACATTTCCTCAAGGGAAGATATTAGGTATAATGTCCCAGACCCAGGTCTTTGACTTTACTGGTCCCAAAGATAAACGAAAATGCTGGAGTAACTCAACGTGACCGGCAGCATCTCTGGAGAGAAGGAATAGGTGACATTTTCGGTCGAGACACTTCCTCAGACACCCTGGTCCCAATTTTGTTTCAGGAGGTTTACAAAGAGAAACCTTTGGAGATTTTCAGCTCTTTTTGAATTTGTGAAATGATTATGGGTCTTTTTAAGGCAGCACAATGGGACAATTCATAGAGCCACTGCCTCACAGTAGCAGAGTCCCAGGTTCAATCTTGACCTCCGATTCTGTCTGTGTGGAGTTACTGTGCAGGAATGCTCTTCCTGTGACTATGTGAGTTTTCTATTGAGTGCTCCAGTTTCCTCCCACATCTCAAAGACGTGCAGCGAAGTAGATTAATTGGCTGCTGTAATTTATCCCGCAAGTGTAGACGAGGGGTAGAATCTGGAGGAATTTGATGGGAATGTGTGGAGAATAAAATGGAATTAGTGTTGGTTAGTTATAAATGTATGGGAGATGGTCTTGGTGGGCCTGCGTCCGGGCTGATTCAGTCTGACTGTTTTTCTGATCTTTCTTGACACATCTCAATATGTTGGAAACTGCTTGCTACTTTCTCATACTCGCTTCTTGCAATAATCCAAACACGAGGATTAATTTTTCCCAGGGAAGAATAAAGGTTCCAATGGTCAAAATTATGAATTGATATAATAGTGCAAATCCACATTGCACATCATCATTAAAATGAACGATCAAGTCTTTATGCCACTGTTGTTTGTGAGATCTTACTGTGCATAAAATGGTTGCCTCGTTTGCAGCCTTATTCTTTTCTCAGCATAAAACAAAACTAACCTGCTAAAGATTTGGAACAATCTCAGCCATTTCAAAACATAATTGGAGTCAAATTCAAATCTAACGTTTTTATTTGTGTGCATGCCGTGTGCCAAAAAAAAATCAAGGCCAGTTGCAAATGCACCTGACATTTAAAATAACAGTTTTCAAGCCTGGCTGTTTTGTAAGAGCTTTCCTCTATTCTTCGTTGCTGTTATTGTCGGTGTGAAGTGGATTTAACCTGGATACCTCTGCAGTCAGTAAGTGTACCACTTATTTCCATGCTGTTGCATTATTTTCTATGTGTGTGGCAATGGCAAGGCCAGCATTCATTACTCATCCCTGATTGCCTGTGAACTGCGTGCCATGCTGGGTCATTTCAGAGTATCATTCAGAAACATCATCCTTAGTGTCACATATGGGCCTCGCCAACTCAGAACTGCAGATTCCCTGCCCCAAAATGTGCAATAATGAAGTAGATAGGTCTTTATAACATTTGAGAATTTTGCAGCTATGCTTATCCATGATAATTAATTCATTGAAATCATTGTCTAAATTTCCGAGCTGTCTTGTTGGGATTTGACCTCAGGTTTCGGGCCTCTGGATTGCTCGTCCAATATCACAATTGCTATGGGTATGCATTGTAAATCAGTTTCATCACCTTAAAACATGTTTCAAAGGCTTCTGATTCTGTTTTGCTGCTTCTATTCAAATCGTTATCTATATAAATAAAAGTCTCATCTTGACCACTTCCTGTGTGCGCTGTATATTGATTTTTACCCTATATCGCTATGATTTTTGGCCATCTCACTAACAGTCCTCTGAGGCAGCCCCGAGAATTTTTTCAATTGATGAAAAATTAAAAAACATGAGTGTTTAAAATATCTTGAGATTAGCTGATTGGTCCTCTCGCCTGTCAATCACCGTGATTAAGGCAACGCCCCTTCTGGGGGGGGGGGGGGGGGGGGGGGGACTATAAAACCCCGGATGCCTGGACGTGAGTCAGTCACTGTGGAAGATCGTGAGGGAGAATCTACAACAGTGATTCTAAGCTGTGAATCAACAACAGTGATTCTAAGCTGTGAATCAACTGAACTGTGAGTCTGCAATGTGCTTGCAATAAATGATTTGTTAGCCCTTAATGACAGTGCAATGAGTTGCTTGGCAATTTTCTGGCCTTCACTCTGCTTGAAATGCTATGAAATTGAGTTTGGTGGCTGACACTCTGCTTGAAATGCCATGAAATTGAGTTTGGTGGCCTGCACTCTGCTTGAAATGCCATGCAATTGAGTTTGATGGCCTGCACTCTGCTTGAAAGGCCATGAAATTGAGTTTGGTGGCCTACACTCGGCTTGAAATGCGATGAAATTGAGTTTGGTGGCCTGCACTATGCTTGAAATGTGATGAAATTGAATTTGATGGCTTGCACTCTGCTTGAAAGGCCATGTAATTGAACTTGGTGGCCTGTACTCTGCTTGAATTGGAATTTCTAGGAATAGCCATGAGTGAACTGCCAGTCCACCAGCCCTGAGTGACTGATCTGCCAGCCCACCAACTCTGAGTGACTGAGCTGCCAGCCCACCAGCCCTGAGTGACTGAGCTGCCAGCCCACCAGGCCTGAGTGACTGGGCTGCCCGCCCAAGAATCCATTCGGCCCACAACCCCCATATAAGCCCCCCCCCCCCCCCCCCCCGGCCAGCAATATTGGAATTGGTGGAGAGGTGGAATATTGCCGTGTCCCTCCCGTGTCCCATTGAGTCCCATTCAGTCTAGTTATTACTAAAGGGAAGGGTTACTGTTTCTTGGTATTAAGTGCAAGGGGGAGGGTTGCACAGTTAGCAATTAAAAAACAGTCTTCAAAATGTGTTGAAAGGAAAGGTGATTCGGAGAGCAAATGGGAAAAATAATGTGGGGGTGGAGAATCAGCTTTCATTTGTGACTCATCTGAAGATAATGTAGGGATAGGAATTTAAAAGGCTTTTTGAAAGGCACATGGATATGCAGGTAATGGAGAGATATGGATCACATGCTGACAGAGATTAGTTTAACTTGGCATCATGTTTGGCACAGATATTATGGGCTGCAGGACCTGTTACTGCACTGTACTGTTCTATGATCCATGCTCTATGAATAGGAGAGTGTTGCAGGAAGGATGAGGAGGCATAATGAGAGCATGTATTTTGTGCATTGTAATCCACTATTGTAACCTTAATATAATCTTGAGGTCATTGTATCTCAGCAAGGAGCGAGATGAACGCGTAGAGTAATTATGATATAGAGGACAGAAATAGCTGCTTTGGTCCACCAAGTCTATGCTGACCATCAAACACCCATTCACGCTAATCCTACATTAATCCCATATTCTCCCGACATGCTCATTAACTTCCCCCATCTCCTAATTCTACCACTCACCTACACACCAGTAACAATTTGAAGTGGCCAATTAATCTACCAACCTTGCACGTCTTTGAGACGTCTGTGGAAACTGGAGCAGCTGAGTGAAACTCATGCGGTCACAGCGAGAACATGCAAACTCCACACAGACAGCACCCGACGTCAGGACTGAATCGAGATTTATGGTGCTTTGAGGCAGCTGCTCCACTAATTTCACCAACATGCCACCCCTGTAAAACTGCTGTCAGATAGGGCAAGGAAACAACTTTTTAGTTGACCAGGATAGTACTGGTATAGTTGCTTAACAATTGTCAAGGTATAGAAAGGTATATCAGCCGTGATTGAATGGCAGAGTAGATAAAATTCTGCTCCTATAATTTATGGACTTATGAACTTAGATCGGAGAATTCAAGAGTAGATGAGCAGAGGCGTGTTGAATGAGAACCTTTATTATTGAGGCAAAGCTTAATGTTTCTGTGGGCACACATATTGAGTTGAAAACTTGGTCAAGTTTGAAATGAGTGCTGAGGCTGAACGTGGAGAATGGATTGAATGAAGTTTGTAGCAGTGAGTAAAGTTAATGCCTTAATCTTCCTGAAATAGTGGCCAGTGCAAGACTTAAGGGGTTGGACAGGCGAGATGCAGGAAGATTGTTCCAGATGTTGGGGAAGTCCAGAACGAGGGGTCACAGTTTAAGGTTAAGGGGGAAATCCTTTAGGACAAAGATGAGGAAAACATTTTTCACACAGAGAGTCGTGAATCTCTGGAATTCTCTGCCACAGAAGGTAGTTGAGGTCAGTTCATTGGCTATATTTAAGAGGGAGTTAGATGTGGCCCTTGTGGCTAAAGAGATCAGGGCGTATGGAGAGAAGGCAGGTACAGGATACTGAGTTGGATGATCAGCCATGATCATATTGGATGGCGGTGCAGGCTCAAAGGGCCGAATGGCCTACTCCTGCACCTATTTTCTATGTTTCTATGTTAAATGCATAGTTGGTTTTCAATAGACAGTAAATAGATCGTGTAAGGTATTTTGATAGAATATAGAACAATACAACAAGGGAATGGGCTCTTTAGCCCACAATGTTTGTGTCAAGCATGATGCCTAGTTAAACTGATCTCATCTGCCTGTGTATGATCCACATCCCTCTATTCCCTGCATTTCCATGTGCCTATCTAAAATCCTCTTAAATGCCACTATCTTATATGACTCCACAACCACCTCTGGCAGTGGGTTCCAGGACCCCACATGTAGATATGTGGTTTGATTCTATTGAGAAGTCATCCTAGATGGTTGCACCATTTAAACTGCTCTCAGATCTGCAGGAATGATCGCTTTGTCTCTGTCTGTGCAAAGTAATGAGTTTTGAAGCAAAGTATCAAAGTACTTGGAGGGTAAGTGGGTCAGGGATCAGAGCAGTCAGATAATATAGAAAATGCCAGAAGCACTCAGCAAATCCAAAGCTCCCAATGAAGTCACATCTACACTCAGGTGATTACATGCAGATTGGATGTTTGCTTTGTTGAACATCTCCCCCACAGGTCGAACCCTTGCATTTGTCAGCCACTTCAATTCTCTGTCCCAACCTACTCTGGCCTTCTTGTTTTTGGCTTCCTACTTTGTTCCAACAAAGCACAACATGAGGTTGAGAAACAGGGCCTCATCTCTTGATAGACACTAAATGCTGAAGTAACTCAGCAGGTCAGGCAGAATCTCTGGAGAAAAGGGACAGGGAACGTTTCAGGTCAAGACCCTTCTTCAGACAGAGAGTCAGGGAAGAGGGAAACTAGAGGTATGAAAAGATTCTGAACAAATCAGAGCCGGCACCGATGCCCAAGGAAAGGTGGAGCCCACAATGGTCCATAGTTGGCTGTGAAAGAGGTGATAACAAAAGGATATAGGGGTGGAAACAGTGGAACTAGCATGACTGCTAGGGTAAGGGAGGGGCAGAGTATTGTAGCCTACTTGCCTGGTGTATTGTCGCCTTCTATTCAACTATTTTAGGTACTCAGCTTTTTCAGTCTCATGTTTCCAACATTCAGTTATTTTCTCTTGCCATTTTTGGTAATTTCAGATTTATTTATATCCTGCTATTTACACCTCTCCCAGACACACCTCTTGTTATTCCTCAGCTGTCTCCTCTTGTGTCATTCAGTCAGCTCCCAATCACAGACCTTCCCCTTTGTTCTTTCTGCCACTCCTCCATCTTTTGGCAACTTAAAATCTTAAATTACCTCAAACTTCTGCTTCTGATAGAAGATCATCAGCCTGAAATGTTAATTTTGTTCCTCTATGAGCAAATGCTATCTCTCCTGTTGTGAATTTTCTGCTTGTATTTCCCAGATTTTCTGAATTGGCTTGAAGCAATGAAGTTCCAGAGAAGAGATGGGAAACAGTACCTTAGAGAAGGAGCATCTCTCTCCCAGACTGAATTTCCCTGGCGTCAGTGACACTGGACATTTAACGGGACTATCCCAATAGATTTTTAGTTGATCTTGGATCTGCATGGAAGAAAAAGTGAGGTGACTATTCCAATGCAGGGATTAACTGAGAAAATGGGAATTCTGTGCAAGATGGGACTCCTGAAGCATTCAAATTAGTGTTAACTTGAAACATTTCAGAAATACTTACTTAACTTGATGAAATAATTCACAAGTTAAGCCAAGCGATCCTACCCGACCCTTGATAATAAAGATGTCAGAATTGAAGCATCAATAATTGACACAATTATTGCTTTCTAAAATCAGAATGAAACTAACACAGTTACACATTAACATGAATTAAAACATAGCAAGTCTATCCACATAATTATTGAAACTTCTGATTCATTACTAATTACAGGTAAGTGTGGTCATCACACCAATTAATCGAGCAGAAACCACAGCAATGTGATATTAAGGAGAGTACTCCATCAACCTTTTGAAATTAGATTGTAATTGCCATGGACTTCTAGATCCATTTTCTTTTTTCATTTTTTCTCCGAGAGTAAAATAATGATTAGGCTCGTATATCTTCCCGTTAATCCTACAGCAGTGTGATGATGGAGTTAAGCTTCCTCAGTGAAATAATATCCAAAAGTTGCTATAATTGCAGTTAAAGCTTTCGATCAGGCTTTGTGCTCATTCTGGCTGCAAATAATTAGATTATTCTATTGGCTACTTCCCAGTTGAATGGTTCACCAAACTAAAGCACTAAAAGATAATGAATAAAAATACAAGGAAGATTATGTTAAGGTTATGTAATCGAGTCACACAGGGCAGGAACAGGCACTTCATCCCACCATGCCCATGCTGACCATCAAGTACCAATATATGCTCACCCTATTTACTGACACTGGCTTTGTAATCTTCTATGTGTTGATGATGCAAGTGCCTTTCTGAATACTTGTTAAATGTTTTAGGAGTCTCTGCCTCTACCACTCCATCATGCAGTGCATTCCAAATGCCAGCCATCCTCAGGGTGGTATTTTTCCTCAGATCCCCAACAATGCAACTATATAACAGCAACACACAACAATATATCTCACAGTGGTTCATAGGATGATTATGAAACAAAATTTGACATTAAGGCGCCAAGGAAGATATTAGTAGAAATGATTAGGTTTGGTCAAAGAGAATCTGAATGGAGGCGACGTAGTTAAGATCCATGTACATAGATTATTAAAATATCATGGTAAGGGAGGGAAAATAGCAATGAAATGTTAACAAGAGACACAAGAGACGGCAGGCACTGGAATCCTGATGAACTCACTGATTCGGACAGCATCTGTGGAGGGAAACAGACGAACAATGTCTTGGGTCGGGCCTTTCTACAGACTGATGAAATGTTAGTCTTTATTACTGGAGGGAAAGAGGACAAGTAATAGAATTGATTTTGCAGCGAGACCGAGGACTCTCTCACCGAAGACGGAGGGTCTGCCCGGTAGACCTGGTTTGCCCATCGCGGACTGCTGGGGAGGCGGAGACGTGTTGCCACATGCTGGGGAGACGTGTTGCCACATGTTGGGGAGGGGAGACCTGCTGCCACATGCGGCGGCAGGCAGTAGATAGGACTGTTCAGTGAACTATTGTAACTTCATCAGCGCCAAATCATGGCAACACTTATGCACTGCCTAGGTGAGGTCTTCTGTATGATTTTACTGGGTTGTATGCAAAACAAAGCATTTCATTGTACCGAGGTACATGTGACAATAAAGTATTATTGAATTTGTACAATACCTTGGTTAGATTACAATAGGAGCACCTTGGGCAGTTCTGGCCACCACTCCTTAGGTACAATACAATACAATACAATTTTATTCGTCACATGCACCAAAGGTACAGTGAAATGAATTTGCCATGCAGCAAAACAATTGAAAAAATAACACACAATACACAATAGAATTTAACATAAACATCCACCACAGCATTCTTCACTGCAGTGGAAGGCAACAAAGTTCAGTCAGTCCTCCTCCTTTGTTCATCCGTGCTCAGGGCCATGAACCCTCTGTAGTCGCCGCTACGGACAGCCGGATATACAGGCCCCCTCGTCGGGATGATCTAAACTACGACGTTGTGATGGTCGAACACACTTGGAGTGCCCGAATCGGTCACTTTCCTACCGGAAACAACGGCTTCAGGATGTTATAGGCCGCATGCCGGTGGTCAGAGCTCTTCGCCAGTGATGCCCGGGAAGGGATCCCAGGCTCCAGATGGTAAGCCCATGCCATGCCCGTGGTTAGAAGCTCCATAGACCACAGCCCCATGATGTCAAAGTCACCAGGCCAGCGATCGGAGCACTCTTCTCTGGTGACTGAAAAACAGTTTCCCCTTTTTCTACCCCACCACCCCCCACATAAGACATAAGGCGAGACACTAAAACAAACATTTGGACATACTGAAAAAAACAAAAAACGTCGAAATAACGAACACGCTGCTGGCAGGGCAGCCGACTCGCAGCGCCCCCAACCGACCAGGTATTGTAGAAGGTATTGGTCTTAGTGGAAGAATTGTAGATTTGACGAAATGTAACCGGGATTCCAAGGGGTTAAATTATTTTGAAGCTTTTTATACAAACTAAAATTGTATTCCTTGAAATTAAGGTAACAGGTGATATTTACAAGATCTAACGAGTAACTAATAGGGAGGATGTGGGGAAAAAAATCTGCAGCTACAGAGTCTGGGTTTATGCAACTTAGTCCAAAGATTACAGCCAAGCCTTTTAAGAGTGGAGACAAATATCAATCTCCTGCGAAGTGCCTCAGACATTTCGCTCCATAAAAGCTGCAATATTAATTGAAATTGTTATTGATGGTGAAGACATAAATAAAAGGCAGGGAACTGGAAAGAATGATGCTGTCATTTATCATAGCAGTGATAAAAGAGCTTGTCTGTGCCCCCTGAGAGGGCAGACATGGCCTTGGTTTAACAGCAGAAAGAGGTCAACCCTCCCACACTATCTTGTGGTTGATATCTGAACTGCGCTGCTAGAGGAGGTGGTACAATCAGATACAATAACCATGTTTAAGAGGCAGTTAGATGGATTTTTAAATAGGTAAGGCATATAAGGATACAGTCCTACTGCAAGTAAATCAGATGAGTGTAGATGGACTTGAAGGGTAGAAGTGCCTCTTTCGGTGTTGCATATTTCTATGACACTATGACTTAATTGTGTTGTCAGCCCAAATCAAAAAGCCAAAAACTGCTGGAACACAGAAATATAAATATAAGCATAAAATTGGAAAGTACTGAAAGTATCCAGTAGTTCAAGCTGCATTTGCAGAGGGAGAAACTGACTCAATGTTTCAGGTCGATTGTCTTTCAAATGATTTTTTAAGTTGCAAAGAGGAGCAAGGATGGAGAGAAAAGAAAAGAGATATTTGAGGTAGAGTGGAGGCCAATATTGTCCAGATGGCATGAATGCAGTTGATGCCATCTAGTTAAGGGTATTGAAGGCATGTCTGTCACAGTTGATCGGTCAGCGATAGATGTAAATAGAGGCAGATGAACACGAGTAGTAAGGAAAAGATAAAACAATGTGTAAAAGCAGAATGCTTTGGAGGTTAGGATAATTCCAGATTGCTCAACTGGTCAAGTAGAACCTGTGGAGAGAGAAAAGCACAATTTATATTATAGGCTGATGCCTTTACATCAGAGCTGTCCATAACTGCCACATTTAATATTGAGTCTTGAGAGCTATAACATGCCTGGATAGAAGATGAGATTGTGTTCCTTGAGCTTATATTGGATTTCCATTGAACATAGAACAACACAGCACAGGAATGGGCCCTTCATCCCACAATGTTTGTGCCGAACATGATGCCTAACTAAACTGATCTCATCTGCCTGTACATGATCCATGTCCCTCTATTCTATGCACTCTTCAGCCTCTTCAACACCACTATCATATCTGCCTCCTCCACCACCATGCCTGTAAATTCATTCCAGGCCAACACCATAAAAAATATAAAGAAACTATATAAAAAAACTTGTCCCATACATCTCCATTAAACGTTCCCCCTCTCACCTTATAACTAGGGCCTATCTATGCCACTCATAATTTTATATATTTCTTCCGTCTCTTCTCAGCCTCCAACGTCCAACAATGAGATGGAGGAACTGAGTGAAATCCAGGTTAGCCAGGAAGTGGTGTTAGGTAAATTGAATGGATTAAAGGCCGATAAATCCCCAGGGCCAGATAGGCTGCATCCCAGAGTACTTAAGGAAGTAGCTCCAGAAATAGTGGATGCATTAGTGAAAATCTTTCAAAACTCTTTAGATTCTGGAGTAGTTCCTGAGGATTGGAGGGTAGCTAATGTAACTCCACTTTTTAAAAAGGGAGGGAGAGAGAAAACGGGGAATTACAGACCAGTTAGTCTAACATTGGTAGTGGGGAAACTGCTAGTCAGTTATTAAAGATGGGATAGCAGCACATTTGGAAAGTGGTGAAATCATTGGACAAAGTCAGCATGGATTTACGAAAAGTAAATCATGTCTGATGAATCTTATTGAATTTTTCGAGGATGTAACTAGTAGAGTGGATAGGGGAGAACCAGTGGATGTGGTGTATCTGGACTTCCAGAAGGCTTTCGACAAGGTCCCACATAAGAGATTAGTATACAAACTTAAAGCACACGGTATTGGGGGTTCAGTATTGATGTGGATAGAGAACTGGCTGGCAAACAGGAACCAAAGTGTTGGAGTAAACGGGTCCTTTTCAGAATGGCAGGCAGTGACTAGTGGGGTACCGCAAGGCTCAGTGCTGGGACCCCAGCTATTTACAATATATATTAATGATTTGGACGAGGGAATTAAATGCAACATCTCCAAGTTTGCGGATGACACGAAGCTGGGGGGCAGTGTTAGCTGTGAGGAGGATGTTAGTAGGCTGCAAGGTGACTTGGATAGGCTGGGTGAGTGGGCAAATGCATGGCAGATGCAGTATAATGTGGATACATGTGAGGTTATCCACTTTGGTGGCAAAAACAGGAAAGCAGACTATTATCTAAATGGTGGCCGATTAGGAAAAGGGGAGATGCAACGAGACCTGGGTGTCATGGTACACCAGTCATTGAAAGTAGGCATGCAGGTGCAGCAGGCAATAAAGAAAGCGAATGGTATGTTGGCATTCATAGCAAAAGGATTTGAGTATAGGAGCAGGGAGGTTCTGCTGCAGTTGTACAGGGTCTTGGTGAGACCACACCTGGAGTTCACCAGACTGATTCCTGGGATGTCAGGACTTTCTTATGAAGAAAGACTGGATAGACTCGGATTGTACTCGCTAGAATTTAGAAGATTGAGATGGGATCTTATAGAAACTTATAAAATTCTTAAGGGATTGGACAGGCTAGATGCAGGAAGATTGTTCCCGATGTTGGGGAAGTCCAGGACAAGGGGTCACCGTTTAAGGATAGAGGGGAAATCCTTTAGAACCGAGATGAGAAAAACATTTTTCACGCAGAGAGTGGTGAATCTCTGGAACTCTCTGCCACAGAAGGTAGTTGAGGCCAGTTCATTGACTATATTTAAGAGGGAGCTAGATGTGGCCCTTGTGGCTAGAGGGATCAGGGGGTATGGAGAAAAGGCAGGTACGGGATACTGAGTTATGATCATATTGAATGGCGGTGCAGGCTCGAAGGGTCGAATAGCCTACTCCTGCAACTATTTTCTATGTTTCTATGTTTCTATGTTCGAGAGAAAAAAAAAAGTCTATGCAACCTCTTCCTGTAGCTGAAACACTCTAATAGGATTTTATAGGATCAATATGTATAATTTTTGTATAATTTATGTATTTGTCAGTTGTCTCCACTCTTTGTCTATGTGCCTGAGATGCTGCTGCAGGCAGGATTTTCAATGTACCTGTACCTCAATGTACTTGTGCATATGACAATAAAGTCGGATTGACTTGACCTGACTGGATCAGTACAGAAAGCTAGATGGGAATGACCTGATGAATTAAAGGAAAAGGCAACTGGAAGCCTTGTAGACCGAATGGAGACAGGCTGCAAGGCAATCACTGTCTGTCACAGTCTGATTTCTCTAGTGTAGTTGCAACCTCCCAGTGATGACAAAGTGGAAGTAGTGCAAGCGAATCACTACTTTATCTGAAAGGGCTGTTTGAATCCCTGAATGGTTGGAAGTGAAGAGGTAGAAGAGGAGGTATTTGACCTCATGGAGGTTCATAAGGCCCCTGTCCCACTTAGGAAACCTGAACGGAACCCTCTGGAGACTTTGCGCCCCACCCAAGGTTTCCGTGCGGTTCCCGGAGGTTGCAGGTGGTTGCCGGAGGTTGCAGGTAGGGAGACTGACAAAAACCTTCGGGAACCGCACAGAAACCTTGGGTGGGGCGCAAAGTCTCCAGAGGTTTCCGTTCAGGTTTCCTGAGTGGGACAGGGGCATATAAGGGCACCTGGATGATGAAGGAAGAGTTGCATTGAAACCTGACTCTAAGATGAGAAGGCTGCTTACTGAGATACAGCATAAAGAAATATCAGAATGGGAACTGCAGCACAGCCAGAGAGTGATTTAGAGGCAGAGAGGGTTAGCAAAATAATGTTAGAAGGTGGAGTCTACATTTATAATAACGAGCCCTAACGATACTCTGAAGGCTTTGAACAAGGGAGCAGAATCCAAGAAAATGCTGTGCCGAGCAAGCTTGGGCCCTAGAAGATTACACAGAAGCACAAAACAATGAAGGGGATTAGCAAGAGGATGAAAACATTAAACTCAGATATTGGAGGCATGTTAGAGATGTGCAGATCCCAGGGGTTAGCAGGAGCTTGTGTAGCCAAGCTTTTTGGACCAGCTGAAATTTATGGATGGATTATGTTGGAAAGCGGGTCAGTAGAAAATTGAAATGGTCAATGAATGGAATACAAAGAAGCACACAAAGAAAGCGAACATCATCCAAACCTGTATACTCAACTGTTTTTGCAGTTACTTTTGTCTTTATATCAATGTGAATAGAATGTAAGACTTTAATTTATGTGGGATACAATTTTACAATAAAACACTCCAACCATTACTGTGTTTCATGCAAGCCACTAGAGAGAGACAATTCTAAATCATGCTAGGACTTGGAAGTCAAACCTGAAATTCCCAAAGGCCAATTTTCAATGGGTTGGGATTAAAGTCACTGAGGGACAATAACATTGACAAATCTACAACAAAGAGGGCGCAGATGAAAATAAAGAGTACCAACAAAGAAATCAAAGCTGATTACTACAGGAGAAGAAAAGAAAATGTCATATTCAGTGTGCCAGAAGACTTTTCCTAACATTACCGCTCATGGTTTGTGCGCTTTCAAAGCGATGTTGGATTTTTCTGCTTGCGTAGGTAAGATAAATAAAATGATAGCATGGACTGATGATTCATGGATAACTTTTTTTTGTCATTATTACATAAATACATATAAACGTATGAATTGGGAACATGAGTAGGCCATTCTGCCCCTCAAACCTGCTTTCCCATTTGATGAATTCATAGTGGATCTGACTGTAACCTCAATTCTGCATTCCTACCTAACTGTAGTAACATTCCATCAACTTGCATATCAAGAATAAAGAATAAAGACATGACTTCAGAATTAAGGGACAGAAGTTTAGGGGTAATATGAGGGGGAACTTCTTTACTCAGAGAGTGGTAGCGGTGTGGAATGAGTTTCCAGTGGAAGTGGTGGAGGCAGGTTCAATTGGTATCATTTAAAAATAAATTGGATAGGTATATGGATGAGAAGGGAATGGAGGGTTATGGTATGAGTGCAGGCAGGTGGGACTAAGGGGGAAAAAAATTTTTGTTCGGCACGGACTTGTAGGGCCGAGATGGCCTGTTTCCGTGCTGTAATTGTTATATGGTTATATGGCTAAAGAAAATACGCCATAATGTGGCAACATTTTGCCAGCAGCACAATAGGACAGGATCAAAAATATCAGTTTTGAACTTATTTGAATAAAAGAAACAGCATTACAAACACCAACTAAACTTTGAACTATGGAATGCCTTGATTGCAAAAGAGACTTCTGGCTTTTGTTTTTTACTATATTTGTTTTTTTTTAAATTTATTAAACATTTTATGGTTTGTTTATTAATACATCTATTGAGTACTGTGTTTCCTCCCATACTCTAAATACATAGAGGTTTGTAGGTTAATTGGCTTTAGTAAAATTGTAGATTGTCACTAGAGTGTGTTGGATAGTGTAAGTGTGCGGAGATTGCTGGTTTGCGTTGTCTCGGTGGGTCGAAGGGCCTGTTTCAATGCCGTATTTCCAAACTAAACTAAAGTAAACTAAACTAAACTTAGCTGATTGGAAACATTTGAGCAATTAAAATATTTGAAGCAAAGTAATAATGAAAACTATGAGCTTTACCCCTAGCTATTTGTTTTTTAATCAGCAGTATTGAAATCAAAGGGGGTCTCCAATTAGGCACCAATCTGATGGACAAGCAATCGTGAAGATGATTTTTCACTTTAATGGAGGGATCTAACTTTGGACTCCATGAAGAATCCAGTGGCAAAACATTGTGGCAGGTGTGGTGCCACCTGACACTCACTAAATCTCAGAACTTATTCGTCAGGAGTCACTTGGGACAGATGGAAACAGCCAGTCTCCTTAGGAAGCAGCTCTATGCAAGCTCTCTGTTAGTCAAGGCAAAATAGAGCGATGTACACAGAAAGTCTTTTAGGTACAGGGGAAATCTTGAGATTTATACCTTCAGCATCATTATCCAGTGAAAATATTCTGTTTCCTCAAGTGGACACCATTATATCTGTTATTTGTGTATTATATTACATCATATTACATCATAGTATTCATTTATCTGCCTATTTATTTATTTACTTATTTATTTATTGATTAATTTAACTTTCTATGTATCCATCTGTTTATTCATTCATTCATTCATCTATTAATTTATTATTTAATCATCCATCTATTCATTTATTATTAATGTGTGTGTGTGTGTGTGTGTGTGTGTGTGTGTGTGTGTGTGTGTGTGTGTGTGTGTGTGTGTGTGTGTGTGTGTGTGTGTGTGTGTGTGTGTGTGTGTGTGTGTGTGTGTGTGTAGAACTGCAGATGCTGGCTTACACCAATGATAGACAATAAATGCTGGAGTAACTCAACGGGACAGGCAGCATTTCTGGATAGAAAGAAATGGGTGATATTTCGGGTGGAGACCCTGTATCAGACTTCAGAAGAAGCGTCTTGATCTGAAACATTGCTCATTCCTAGTGGACACTGATGGCCACTATCTGGATGATTCTGGAATTCTCTCCTTGCCACTTCTCCTCTCCCCTCCATTACGACCTATCTTTTCTCTTCAGCATCTGATCACCTGTCTGCACAATATTGAATTGGGGGCCTCAGTGTCAAATTTACACTCAGCCATTAGAAATTCTGCCTCATAGCTCCAGCAACTTAGTTTCATCCTGACCTTGCCTGTGGAGTTGGCACATTCTCCCTGTGACCGATGAGTTTCCTCCAGGTTCTGCAGGTTCCTTTCACATCCTAAAAACACGTAGATTTGCAGATTCATTGGCCACTGTTATATACCCCAAGTCTGGAGGGGTGGAGTTCATGGGAATGTGGGTTGAATAAAATAGATTAGGATATGATTAGTGCAAATGGTGGTTGTTGTTTGATATGGATGTGTGGTGCTGTATCTCTCCCTAACTCTATGACTCTAACTTGTATAAATATAGTATGGATAACCTCAAAAGATATCCCAGAAATTATCATTTGATATTGAGCAGATGATCTGGTGAAGTACATTGCAAACATTATGGTGTGCTTTATACTTGTGACAAAGTTGTTGTCTTCATTTCAATCAATCAATCAATCAATCAATCAATCAACCTTGAGGGAGAAACTCAGTGTGCACCCACTGAGTTTCTCCAGCATTTTTGTGTACCTTCGATTTTCCAGCATCTGCAGTTCCTTTTTAAACAATCAATCAACCTTTATTGTCATCTTGCAAGCAACAGTTATACAGTGCAAAATGAAAAGACGTTTCCCAGTGAATAGCGGAGCATCGCACATGAAATTTAAAACATTTTACACATAATAACACTAAAAACAATCCAGTTCCTGATGGAACAGTATAAATAGTTAAAAGCAGGTAAAACACAATGTTAAAATACAATAAACCAATCATAAAAATGTCCGGGACAGCTGATTTGAGTGGCCAGTGCCAGTTATTAAAGTGTCTGTGCCAGCTGCAGAATCAAGTGACTGTGACTACAGAGTGACTGTTTAGCAGCCTCACAGCCTGTGGTAGGAAGCTGTTTAGCAGTATTGTAGTCCGGGCTTTGATGCTTCGATATCTCTTGCCTGATAGCAGGAGATCCAGGTGTATGCGGAGGGGGTGCAGTTTGTCCTTAGCAATTCCCTGAGCTTTTTTCAGACAGCGGCTCTGGAACAGTTCTTGTACCGAGGGTAGGGAGACGCCAATGATCCTCTCTGCTCCCCTCACTACCCTCTGCAGAGCCTTCCTGTCCGAGCAGTTGCAGGTGCAGTACCACGTATTTATGCAGTACGTGAGTACAGACTCCACCGTACCCCTGTAGAAAGTCCTGAGGATGTTGGTGGGGAGTGAGGCCTGTTTTAGTTTCCTCAGGAAGTGCAGTCGCTGATGGGCCCGTTTGACGGTCCCAGTGGTGTTCCTGGACCAGGTGAGGCTGTCTGTAATTTGCACACCGAGGAACTTTATGCTCTCCACTCTCTCCACTGCAGTGCCACTGATGTTGAGGGGTGTATGCTTTGGCTGCGCCCTCCTGAAGTCGACAACCATCTCCTTCATTTTGTCGACATTTAATTCTAGATTATTTTTGCCGCACCAGTCCACTAGTTGTTGTACTTCCTCCCTGTACATTGATTCGTCATCTCCACTGATGAGTCCCACCACTGTAGTGTCATCCGCAAATTTTATGATCTTATTGTCCCTGAATCTGGCAGCACAGTCATGTGTGAGCAATGTGAACAACAGCGGGCTGAGCACACAGCCTTGAGGGGAGCCGGTGCTCAGCGTGATCGAGCCTGAAGTGTTCTTGCCAACACGGACTGACTGCGGTCTCTCTGTCAGAAAGCCCAAGATCCAGTGACACAGGGTGGTGTTGAGGCTTGACTTGCATTTGGCATTAACTTGAATTGCATTTGGCATTATTTGGAACAAATAGACTCTGGCTATCTCTGAGCACTCATGATCTTTATTCATCCTTGAAATTGTGCTGAAAAGAGAAGGCGGGATGCAATATTATCTTCAATTAGATAAAAATTGGATGGAAAGCAATGCATGGTGACACAATCACAAAGGTATGGAATTAGCTTCAAAATCTCTTCGATCTTCTCAAGGGGATGTGAAAGGGACCATATGATTGCAAGCAATTTTAGCAGAAAAGCTTCTTCTATTGTCAGATTGCTCAGTAAAATAATCTGCAAAAGAAACAGAAAGGTCTTAGTTATTGTTTTAAGTAGTGAATTGTTACGAACTGGAATATGCCTGGAAAGGCAGTAGAAGAGAGAAATTTCCAAAAGGGAATTGAATAAATATTTAATGGAAGGAATTAAGTATTGGGAAACAACGACAGAGCTCAACTAAAGGGCCAGTATTGGGGCGATGTGTTGAAGGCCGTTTTATTTTGGATAATTCCATGACTTGGCTAACACTGACTTAATCAAGTGGGACTTAATCAGATAAAATCTTACCATTGAATTGTGTAAATTGTGTTTACTCTGGGCTGCAGCTTGTTTTAACACCACAAGAACAGCAATTGGTACAATCCTCAATCCAGGACAGCCTCTCGAAAAAATCTTCCTTGTTATCAGCAGTCTGCAGAATCCGCTGAAAATTACGATGTCATTCTGATATCCATCCTGCAATCCCTGTGGGACACAAATCTTTTTCTTGTCTGAACAGGCTCTGTCAACCAAAGACCTGATCCAATTAAACCTTTTTTTTTCACTCTGCACTCAATGTAATTATCTGCTTGCAAATGTCTAGATAGTGCAGTTAGGTAGATCAAGAGTAAAAATAGAATTCTGGGTTCAATCTGGTTAATATATACAGTGTGTGTTTGGGTAACTCACACTGCATGTTGCCTATTGCCTTGTAAGGATTAGCAACTAATTGATGACAGACACCCTTTCCCCTGCACTTGTTGGCTAATGCAGGTACCCATTAAGTGATGCTTTATTCAGGACAATCTCACCTTGTTTCCAAATTTCTCCACCTTGCTCCGCTCTTTCATAAGTTTATAAGTCATAGGAGCAGAATTTGGTCATTTGGTCCATTGAGTCGACTCCACCATTCAATCATGGCTAATCCATCTTTCAAGCCCATTCTCCTGCCTTCTTCCCATAACCTTTGACACCCTTACTAATCACGAACCTGTCAATCTCTGCTTTAAAAATACCCAATGACTTGATCTCCACAGTCATCTGTGGCAATGAATTCCACAGATTCACCAATCCCTGACTAAATGAATTCCTCCTCATCATCTTTCTAAAGGTATGTCCTTTTATTCTGAGGCTGTGCCCCCTAATCCTAGACTAGTGGAAACATGCTATCCACATCCAATCTATCCAGTCCTTTCCCCACAATCCCCTGAGAAGCACAAAAGGTTGTGACAGAGCAGTAATAGATCAAAACGATCAATAATAATCAATATCAGTAACCATTTTCCTAGTTACATCCTCAAAAAACTCCAGAAGGATGTAGCTGGGAAAATGGACAAGGGAGAGCCAATGGATATAGTGTACCTGGACTCAGAAAGCCTTTGAAAAGATCCCACATAGGAGATTAGTGGGCAAAATTAGAACACATGGTATTGGGCGTAGGGTACTTACATGGATAGAAAATTGGTTGGCAGACAGGAAACAAAGAGTAGGGATTAACCAGCCCCTTTCAGAACGGCAGGCAGTGACTAGTGGGGTACTGCAAGACTCCCAGCCAGAATATTTAAATTCAAATAATTGAGTGAATCTAGAATAAAATGATCTTGGTTTCAATGAAGCAACCTTGAAACTACAGAATAGTCATTAAAATCCATTTAGTTCACTAACGTTTACCAGGTACGGAAATTTGCCATCCGCTCCTTGTCTGTCATTTTGACGTATTTACTGCCTTCTCAGTTCAAGGGCAACTAGAGATAGGCAGTGAATACTGACGTTGTCAGTAATGATCACTTATTTTGAAGAAATAAATATTCGTAAGCACTCCTGAAAACTATATCGCTCACCAAATTTTTGGTTACCTGCAACTTTGTCAATTTTTGTTTGTTAATCACTCCCATGAATGATTTGTTACAATAAAGTTGTTATACAAATCATTATTCCCCTTCCTTCTGTCATTCTGTTGATATTTTGCTTAAAGCAGATGCATGATGAGATTTACAGTCAGCCCGACAAGTGGGTTCCACAGGGAACATCAGCCAGTCAATCAGATTTTTAGCTCTGTCAACCATACAATTTCCCTGTAAGCATATATCCTTAATGGAAATGGATTAACAGATTTCGGAGAATCGTCAATGCCATGGTAAGAACATTGGGAGGAGGTTCTGCAGAAACTAGTCATTCTTACATTTATTACCAGTCGCCGACTGACTCTATAGACAGCTTTTCCCAGAGGAATTATGCCTTTATCTTCAGTCGCTACATGATGACAATGCCGTTCATGTTGTTTGCTGCTGGAAATTCTTCACTGAAGTTCTGGCAGTGAATTCCTTGCATTATTTCCTATTCTTTTAAAGCTAGCTGTTATTTTATTTGGTTTAGTCTGTACAATATTTTTTTTGCCTGCAAAACTTGTTCATCTATTTCATGCCGTTGGTATGCGGTGACTTTCAGATCAAAGACATAAGAAGTCCAGCTACATCACTGCATGTTTATTGCATAATAATTTAGAACCAATTACCAGGCAATTACATGCCTGGTGTACGTTGAATATCTATATAATTAAAAGTTTTCTCTCTGCAATATGATGAGGCTATAGAATCGTAAAATCTGCACACTGTTACTCATTTGGCTTGTGTTAGTCCATTGATGTTATTGATGCCAGTAGCTCCATCAATCAAGTCTTAAACCGTCAATTCCATTTTGCTCATTAAAATCTGCAGACTGCCCCTGAACTGACCCACCACTCTTCCCCATAAGAGCGCCCATTGAAACGCAACCACCTGCAATTGTTCCCTTTTTTAATCTCTTCCTCTTTTTCTCCCTTCCCTTCTCCCACACCATATCCTTGGTATTATTTCTCTATCAGCCCTCTCCGTTCCTTCTCCCTCTCTCATTCACTCTTTCTTTCGCTGTTCTCCCCCTCCCCTTCAGACAATGAATTGGGTTTATAGCTACATATTAGTTTTAGGATATCTCAACGTTTGAAATTGTCTTGTAAAAACTTTCAGGAGGTACGAAATGATGGTAGTTTTTCTTTAAAAATGGACGCATCTCATCAAGTTAAGTTGTATAGAAATAAACATGAAAACATGAAAAATTCCTTGTAACTAGATTGGATTCACTGTCAGCTCATTTGACTGCAGGAGTAATTGCTTAAAATGTTCATCTCAATCAATAAATCATAAATTCCCAATGATGAATTGCTTTGAAAGTACGATATTAGATTACCACGACAAGGAATAGGGGGAAAAATAGAAAATGAAAGTGAAATGCAAGATAAATGGTCAAATTAAAGAATATTCTTCCAAGAATGATTCAAGAAAGGTCATTCTTTTGCAGCTTAGTGGGAGAAATAAAATGGTGAATTAGAATAAATCAAACAATCTAATTTATCTTATGTACACAAAAATGTTGTCTGATTCAAGCAATTTTGAGTCTAATTTGGTTTAATGTGCTGTGATAGTGAAGGTCAATGCATTCAATTTATCCCTCTCTGCAATGTGTTTATTAGATGAAGTGCAGAATATATTTACTTGCACCATTCGACTGAATCCTGCAACCACATTTGGAAAAAATACAGTGCCGTGATATTAAATAGGTTAATGAGGTTTTGCTTAATGTTGAACACGATTTAGTGGGTTTTTTTCGTGAGGGAGCTGTTCGTTTTAGAGTTTAAAATGTTTTTGAGTTTTAGAGATAAAACATGGAAAAAGGCCCTTCAGCCCTCTGTGTCCACGACGACCAGTAATCACCCATGCACAAGTTGTATCCTATACACGAGGGACAATTTACAAAAGCCAATTTACCTACGAACATGCATGTCTTTGGAATGTGGGGAAAAACCGGAGCATCTGCAGGAAACCCATGCGGTCACAGGGAGAACATACAAACTGTACAGACGGCACCCGTAGTCAGGATCGAACCCAGGCTTTTGCAATGTAAGGTAGCAACTCTACCACTGTGCCACTGTGCAGCCCTAAATTATCAAAGAGTGTGTGATGAATGTCAATAAAAATGTTGAGCTTTTCTTCATAATTTTAGAGAGAGAAGCAAAATTGAAAGAGCAACAAATCTTCAATGCTGTTGAACAACTGAGTAGATTTGTGAAGGATATCTGCTATTTAAGCATTGTGTGTTCGTTAAATACAATAAAAGTTTCAGCTGTTATCATATTTTACCTTGGACAGTTTACAATAGCAGTAGTTTAATGATAGTTCTGTCACATTTGGATGAGATGGCAATAAGTTTGAGGTCTCTTCCATGCCAATACTGAGAGGTGTTGAATTTAAACAATACCATCTTACACATCAAACAAGAGATAAGTACCTATGTCACTATATGTAAGTGGACCTTTTTTCACTCTTCAAAGGACAGCTGTGACCCTCCAGTGTTCTTGCTCATATTTAATTCCTCAAGAAGAGCTGATTATTTGATCTTATTTTAAGTTTGTGCTACTCATCACAAGCTGGTGTACCTTTTCATCTGCATAACATTGTTCAAAAGCAATGAGTGTGAAGCACAATGAACAACATGGGGTCACGGAGTTGCTTCAACAACGGGTTATTTCTCTTTCTATCTTCATTCCTTTGATCTTCATGTAAAGATGGTTGGAGTCAAGATGGCTCAGTGAAACAATTGATACCAGTGAAACAAGTGAAACAAAGAAACACTGCACCAATAACCCAAGTTCAATGCTGACCTCCCCTTGCAGTCAGCATGGTGTTTGCATGTTCACCCTGCAACCATCTGGGTCTCCACTAAATGCTCCCATTTTTCTTCCCACATTCCAAAAATGTGCAGATTAGTAGATTAATTGGCTGCTGTATTTGACCCGAGGGGGTGAGTGCAGAATCTGGAGGGAGAATAAAATTAGGTTAGCGTAAGATTCGGGCAAATGAGCACTTGATTGGCATTGTGTTTTCTTGTGAGCTACAGCGTCTGTTTCTGTGCTGTATGTGTCTATGATAGTTTGGACGATTATATCTTGAGGGACGAGCAGACTTTTACTCTCTGCTTAATTATGCTCCTCCCGCCTGATCTCACTTCATTTTCCTTTTACATCTCTCTCTTTCACTCTCCTTCATTTCTTTATCTTGCCTCCCCTTAAAGGCACAAGTCACTCCCAAATTGGATTCACATGCCACAAATCTTTGTTTCCTCATCTGTAAGGAGTTTCCCCTAGATTCATAGAGTCATGCTGCACTGAAACAGACCTTTCGGCCCAACTCGTCCATGCCGACCTAGCTGTCCATAATGAATATCATTGGAGATCATCTTACATTCATGACAAGAATATAATTTAACGCACTGTGGTGGATGTTTAATTTGTGTTTATTGTATGTTTTGATTTTATTGGTTCTGTGTATGACTGCAGGCAACATAATTTCATTCAGACCAAAAGGTCTGAATGACAATAAAGGAATCTAATCTAATCTAATATGAAATCAGACCAGCAGTAGACCTTTCTGACCTCTTGAGGTTGCTCTACCTTCAAGGAGATCATGTCTGAAACTGTTCCTGAACATTTTCCACCTGATCGTCATTTCTCATAATTTCATTAAGATTAAAACATCTTTCAGCCAAGATACACAGGCCTCACTGATTTCTGGGAGGAGAATTCTCGAGTTCGTAACCCAGGAGAGAAGGAATTCTTCCTCATATCCCATTTAAATAATAATCCTTTAACCTGAAACTATGTCCTCTACTTCTGGGTTCCTGTACCAGGGGATAAATTCCTTCAACATCAACCCTGTCATGACATTTGAAAATCTTGTGTTCATTTTATTCTTCCAAACACCCTTATGTTGGGATCATTTACAAGGGCAAATATCTTCACCTCTTCTGCCTTATAAAGCACATTGGCATTATGAAGACCAACTAGAATCTCTGTAATATCTTCACAAAAGCACAAATGCATATAGATTCTGGAAGTTAATCTGAAAAATACATTGGAGTAGTTGATGTAGTTGACGCCTCATAGTGCCAGAGCTTCATGTTCAATCCTGACCTCAGGTGCTGTCTGTGGGAAGTTTGCACATTCTAAAAGTGACTATGTGGGTTTCCTCCAGGTGCTCCGTTTTCCTCCCACATCCCAAAGATGTGTGGGTTTGTAGATTAATTGGCCTGTGAATATTGCCCCTCATGTATAGGGAGTGGATGGAGAAAGTAGGATAATTGATGGTCAGCATGGACTCAATGGACTGAAGGCCCTGTTTCCATGCTATACCTCTAAATTAAAATAACCTAAACTCAATTATATGGCATTGATTTGCATGGCAGAATTAACATAGAATTTAGAATAGTCCAGCATAGAAGCTCTTTGGCCCATAATGTCCGTGTCAAACGTGATGCTATGTTAAACTAATCTCCTCTGCCTACATGTGATCCACCCTGGCAATATATTCCAGGCAATCACCACCCTCCAAGTAAAAACCTTGCCCTGCATATCTTCTTTAAACTTTGCTCTTCTCACAAAGCTATGCCCCCTAGTCTTTGATCTTTTGACACAGGAACAAGGTTCTGTTTACCCTATCTCTGCCTCACATCATTTTTATGAACTTCTCTTCCCTTCAGCCTCCAACACTCCAGAGAAAACTATCCAAGTTTGTCCTTATAGCTAATACCTTCTAATCCAGGCTGCATTCTGGTAAACCACTTATGCACCCACTCCAAAGCCTCCACATCCTTCGTATACTGGGGCAAACAGAACTGCAGACAATACTTCAATTGCAGCTAACCTAAGTCCTAAAAAACTGCAAAATTACTTCCAGACTCTTAAACACAAAGCCTTGACCAATGAAAACAAGAATTGTTTAACTATCTACATGTGGGGGCAGTCTGAATGACTGTGAAATTCTTAAATAGTGCCGGAGTAGGCACACTATCTGACTTAGTTGTCCAATAAGAGCCAATATGAAATCTTACATGGAGACATCATATTCATATGTTAAATTAACAATAGCCTTACATCCATCTCATCCTCTAAGACACCCAAAACCATTGCTTCATCAACTTCTGCCTGTGCAGTAATCTATCCATAACTGGTTTCATTTTTTTCTGGTTCTTCTAGTGCACCAACGTGATACCAGGCACGCTTCCAGTTTTCTATAAACTGAGATCACTAGTATCATTAGTAGTGAGAAATGCATATTGTTAATGCAATGGGCATTAAAAACATCATTGCAACTGAGCTAGAGTTGAGCATATTAAACATAACATTAAAAAAATTCTGTTTGGAAAAAACGTAAAGCTTCATAGAACTTGAATTTCTATTTATGCATATTTTAAATCTAATTATTTGCTTAATAAGCAAGTTGTTTAATAGTAAGTAAAAAACTAAGACCGTGGTGATCCTTTGCAATATGGTACAATTAATGAACAAACAATTATGCTCCACTGTTTAAAAAACAATGGATATTCAATTCATTATCTGCGTGTTTACAAGGATTTGATCTAAATACAAATAGAGCTATTATTTACCATTCTGTCACGTTGATTCTTCAACATAATCTACACAAATTGTACAGCAAAGCACATAAAGCAGGTTCCTCTCCACGAAGGATGTCAGTGGTGAGAAACAGACCAATTATACCACACATTTCTCAATAAAACCCAGACTCGGACGGTCCATACTCAGGCAGGGCTACTTTCTGCCATAGGTGAAGAACAGTGTTCCATCAGTGACTGACGTGCGGGGCCTGGTTCCACACTGTGTGACTGTGATTCTATGACAGTGGGATCCACCAGCCCATTACTATGGTGGACTAAAACTGGTTATTACATTTTTTGGGCAACATGAAGTTTATTGGAGTTAAAAGTCAATATTTCCAAAGTAAAGGCAACTGTAATCATTTCCAGTTTGAATTTCTCCTCTTATCTCATCTCAGCACATAGATATAATCATGAAGAAGGTGTACCTGTGCCTTTACTTCCATCAAAATTTCAAAGGATTTGGCATGTGTCTTAACAAACTTCTACAGATGCCTGCATCATTTCCTGGTATGGCAATTCCAACATACAGGATGCAGGGCTTGGTGGACTCAGCTCTCCCCATCATCAAAAGCAGCTACATGATGAGGTGCTGGCTCAAGTAGGCAGCATCCATCATCAGGGATGCCACCATCTCGCCATGCCCTTTTCTCACTGCTACCATTTGACAGGGGGTACAAATGCCTGGAGTTCCACATTACAGATTCAGTTATTGCTACTTCCGTACAACTTTTAAGTACTTGAACTGATCTGTACAACCCTAATCCTACCTCAACAATGGAACACTGTGAACTATCACTGACACAACCACAGACTTGTTTTCTAAGTATGTTTTGAACTAATTGTCTTGTTTTTGCAGTCATTGCTTTTCACCATGTTGTGGAATTTGTGTGTAATGTATGCAGAACTATGTTTTCTTGAGTTGTCTAAGTCCATATGTCTGTGATATTGCTGCAACCAACATTTTCAGTGTACCTGTACCTCACTACATTTGTGAATATGGTAATAAACTAGATTTGATTTGACTATGTATAACTCCAACTCTGCTGTACTGTTGTTTGCTCTTTGCATCTTTCTCCGATATTCACAATAATGTCTGTATTAGTGTCATACAGCGCAGTAACAGATGCTTTTGTCCATTGTGTCTGGCGCAATCATCATTTGTACCCATTTGTATTAATCCTGCACAGATCTCATTTCATTCTCCTCCCATTCTCAAAACTCCCTCCAGATTTTACTTCGGAGTCACGTGAGTGACTACGTGAAAGAAGCCCGCTACGAAGCACGCGTGTCATATCGCATACACGCATTGAACGAGTCAGACGTGGGAGACGACGTCTCCCTAGAGGTAAGTGGAAAGAAGCAGGTAAGAGACTGCAAAATATTTCCCACTTACCTTGCAGGTAGGACTGCAAGAAGCTGCGGGAAGCTGGAGGGGAGAACCGCGGAGACAGCGGGCAGCCAGCAGCAGCCGACGGCACGCGAATCCTCTGGAGAGGAAACAGCTGTGCCCGACGTCGCTCCCCGCACTGGCAAGATTGACTGCTGCCGGGCGGGAAGCGAAGCAACACGTCCCGGGGGTGTCCAGACTCAGGCGAGTCTATGTTGGATGCAGTCGCTAGCGGCTCCGGAGCCGATTGAAGCGGCTGCAGGACCCGGAAGAGAGCAGGACTACTCCGTAGCCGTCAGCCGACATCTGGGACAGCAGCCCAAGGACCTACGCTACGGGGTCCGTGGGGCTGCGGGAGGAAGGACGTTCCTCCCAAACGGCAGGCTGAGAACCAGTACAGGTAAGAACAAATTTCCCTTACCTTTGTTTCTTTACAGCCGTTTGCTGCCGTATTCTGAAGAGCAGCAGGCAGCCAGCTAAGGACGTCAGGGCAGAGCCACAGACGTTGCTGCCGTATTCTGAAGAGCAGCAGGCAGCCAGCTAAGGACGTCAGGGCAGAGCCACAGACGTTGCTGCCGTATTCTGAAGAGCAGCAGGCAGCCAGCTAAGGACGTCAGGGCAGAGCCACAGACGTTGCTGCTGTGTTGCTGATGTCAGTATAGAACTGAAGTGCTGCCACACAGAATCGCTGCTGTTTAATGACCAGCAGCAGGCAGCAATGAATGTCGGCACCAGCATCTCCCATAAGGGAGCAAGTGCCAAACTTCACCCTAAATGGGTAGAGGTGCCCGTGAGTACCGGGACCATGGGGAGCGACCAGTGCCCGTAGGCATGGGGACCGGCTGCGGGATATACCGCGTGCGACTAGTGCCCGAGAGCACCAAGGTCGGCAGGAGCGGTCCGATATATTAAAGCACCCGCGACGACTAGTGCCCGAGAGCATGTAAGTCGGCTGGAGCGGTGGCTGGAGTAAATTTCTCCACAAGTGGCAGGCTCCGGGATTGGAGGATAGCCACAGTGGGCAAAAAATATAAGTCCCACAGCAGTTTCCCATAAGGGCTGCATGAAATATCAGACGCCTCTGAGGAGGGTATGGAAGGTCTGACGGGGTAAAATCTGAGCAGGTGATGGAGCCACCTTCCCCTATTGAAGGGTGGGATAAAACAACCTGCTAAACATGATGAGCCAGTACTGCCAGCAGGAACACACTGAGAATGATCTCGAGAAGGATGGCTGTGAGTATTGAATATATGTCCACCCATCAACTTCAAGCTAATACTTTTGCTGAAGTGTTGGCAAGGCATTTATACCCCGGGAAATTGTGGTGCTCTTAATGTAGCCAGTGTTACAGGTGCACTTGCAGACATGTTGGGAAGGCCGTTAGGAGTCGGGATATTAAAATCCAAAATACTCTGAAAGGTCTCATGGCGGGCATAACAACTTTGGCCCGCATGTTAGAAAAGGTGGACATAATTAGTGACCACAAGGATGCTATTGCACTATTTTTTTGCAATGTGCAGTTTGAACTAAATATATTAGGAAGAGGGCCATTCAGCCAGCTCTAGACCCTAAGTTCGCTATACTATGTAAGCAAACGGCTATAGACCCTGTTATTTGGGGGAGACCTGTCCAAACAGGTTAAAGAATTGGATGAGGAGGCTCGATTTTGGGGCTGATTAGAGCATCCAAAGGATATCTGGGGAAGACAGTAACCTTATGTGCATCCTAAGAGAAGTAGTTTTTGTAATTATACTACAAAGAATTGGGCAAAGGTACCCAGCAGCAGCGTCCTGTTTAGGGTTTGGCCTGGGACGACCACTGTGGAAGATGCAAAAGCCTCTACGTCAGCATCTACCCTAACCTTAACCTTTAGGCCCTCCACAACCACGAATGAAACCAAGAAAATAACTTGGTTACCACCGATAACCATGGAGGTAGGTGAATCTGGGGCTCCAGCATTAATAGGGAGCATGGAAGTTGGAGGGACATTGCAACTTCATGTGGAAGCATGGTGTAATATATCTATGGACAGATATATCCTTACCAGTATTAAGGGATATCTGATAGAGTTTCTACACAAACAAAACCCTCCAGTACAACATAAACCGGGCAGATATATATGCTTACTAAAAGGGTAATGGAATAAACCAAACCTGAACAACAGGATTTTGTCTCAAACATGTTTATTACAAATAAGAAAGATGGGGGTTGCCGTATTATTATGGGTTATCAACGCAATTTTGTGCAATATATTCATTTCAAAAATGGATATTTTTAGCATTGCTAAAGAGTTAGTTTCAGCAGGCTACTTTATGGCAAGTATTAATCTTTAAGATGCTTACTATTCAATATCCAACAGGAGAAAACATTTTAAACCAGCTTTGGAATTGCTGCAACACCAAAATCATAGAGTAATGGCATAGTTGGATGATATACTTATTGTGGGAATAACTTATGAATTGGCATGTTAGGCAGTGATTGCCACTAAACAATTGTTTGAACAGCTGGGATTCATTGTCCATCCACTTAAGTCAAAATCGACACCATTAACACATTTAATATGTTAATGACTTTACTAGGAGGGAAAGCCACAGAGTTCAATGGGCTCAAAATTATAGAGGCCATTTATTTTGGCCAATGGAGCTAACAATAGAAGCTATAAAAGAATTACAATGTTGGGAACACAATGTTAAGTATTGCTCCAACCCAATAGTTATTCAAAACCTGTCTGTGCTATTACAAACAGATGCCAGTGCAATTGGTTAAGGTACAACTGATACCATCTCGAGCTATGGGGGAGATGGAATATACAAGAAGCTAACCTACTGTTAACCTACGCTAACACTAAGGGTATAAGTACTTAGAAATGTTAAGTGCATTTCATGGTCTAAAATCTTATTACTCAGGAATGAAACTGCAGCATGTTAGATGGTAGATAGATAATACCTCGGTGCTGGCATATATAAGTCATATGGGTGGAAATATATCAACATCTTGTGATGAATTGGCAAATTCAATTTGGCAATGGTGTGTCCAAAGGAATATTTGGTTATCGGCTACGTATCTACCAGGGATACTAATTCAGAGAAATCACCAGTTACCGAGGTATGTATCATTGGTACCAGATCCTGAGGCAGAAGCTACAGATGCTGTTTCACTGCACTGGGGGGGGGGAAGATTTCATTTATGTATTTCCTCCTTCCCTACTTTATCAATTGGGTACTAAGGGAATTCAACAGGAATCGGCATCTGGGATGTCTACGTACCCGATTGGCTTACCCAACTATGGTTTTCCGGGGTACAGGACATGGTGCTGGAACTATGTATAACTGTAAGACATAGTCCTAGGTTACTGGTGCATCCAGTAACTCAGGATAGCTATCCATGTCATAGAAAATATTGATTTAGTAGGTTGTAGACTCTAAAAGACCGCTACGGGACATGGGGCTATCAAAAGAACTGTGGACATGATCACAGCAGCACAAAGAAGGTCTACACAAATACAGTATTTAGGTCATATTAAAAATGGACTAATTACTGCCATAATAACCTTCTGGACCACAGAAATAAGGATGTTCCGGCGGTGCTAGAGTTTTCACCAGCCTGCACTATGGACGACTGAGTTACAGCACTGTGAATAGTGCCAGAAGTGCATTGTCAAGTTATTGGTGGCAAGGAACAGTAAGACAATCTGTGGGATCACATCCTCTGGTAGTTAAAATTTTAAGAGGCAATGTTAACACCAAGCCACCAAAAATAAGATACTACTATATCTGGGATGTAAGTGTGGTCTTGACCTTGCTAAGGAATTGGTCGCCGGCTACAGCATTAAATCTGGATAAACTAACGAAGAAATGGTAATGCTGATGGCGCTAGTCACAGCGCATAAGGTCCAGTTATTGCAAAAAGTAAGACTGGATGGCTCACTATGGCGGCAGGAAGTTTGGGGTTTGTGATCCAGGACCGTATTATTAAACAAAATAGGCCAGGATCAGCGGAGCAGGTCATAGAATTGATGGCCTACCCGGAGGACAAACGCCTCTGTATAGTGAAGCACGTTTTGTTATACAGTGAAAGTACAAAGGCTATCAGAGGCAAGGAAATGGCGTTTTAATCAGCTATAAGAAACTGTACCATAGAGTGTAACTCAGACCATTTCGTGGTGGCTGAAATATGGGTTAAGATAGGCGGGAGTGGACAATAACATATTTAAATATCACTCCACCAGGGCTGCAGCTACATCCACAGCAAAACGCCTTCATGTATCCATGGACCAAATCCTCAGGATCGCAGGATGGTTGTCAGAGAAAACGTTTCAGAAATGTTATAACAAACCAGTTAGCAGTATGGGAACGTTTTTCGGGGAATATTTGAAGTTCTGTATGATAATTTATCCCTGAAGAATACAGGGTTATAATTTGAATTAATTAGATATTATTTATCATTTCCATTAAATAATTGGTATGAATGGTTTTGAATATAATTAACAATTTCTCCCTAACTACCAAGGCAGTTGTGAAGCATGGACTCGTTTCCACGGCATGAGGTCACAGAGCTTTGAAATCTTTCACGTAGTCACTCACGTGACTCCGAAGTAAAATAGTAAGATTAAACGAGAACTTACCAGTTTGAAGTTTGATCTTTATTTTATGAGGAGGAACGTTGAGGGAATACGTGCCCTCCGCTCCCACCCTCGAATGGTCATATCTTAAACTGGTATCTCTTTAATAATCTTATTATTTTAGGTCATTATAGTGTATCTGTGACCTCACACCGCTGCTTTGAAGGATGACACGCATGCGTCGTAGCGGGCTTCTTTCACGTATTCCCTCAACGTTCCTCCTCATAAAATAAAGATCAAACTTCAAACTGGTAAGTTCTCGTTTAATCTTACTATTCTACCACACACCGACACATGAGAGGCAGTTTACAGCAGCCTATTAACTTACCGCCCAGCATGTCTTTGGGATGTGGGAGGAAACAGCACCCGGAAGAAATTTACAGTCACAGGGAGAAAATGCAAACTCCACACAAGCAACATTGGGACTCAAAATTGAAGCTGAATCTCTGCTGCTGTGAGGCAGCGACTCACATCGCTGATATAGCTTCACCAGCTTGCCACCCCCCAAACATTGCAGTTTAAGCCCTCTGAAACACTACATTTTCCTCTATGAATTTCTTGCAATGTTATAGTTTCATCGGTTTACTAGAGCCCCCCGATTCCTATAACCATATAACAATTACAGCACGGAAACAGGCCATCTCAGCCCTATAAGTCCGCCGAACACTTATTTTCCCCTAGTCTCATCTACCTGCACTCAGACCATAACCCGCCATTCCTTTCTCATCCATATACCTATCCAATTTATTTTTAAATGATAAAATCGATCCTGCCTCCACCACTTCCACTGGAAGCTCATTCCACTCTGTCTATCCCTCTCATCATTTTAAAGACCTCTATCAAGTCCCCCCTTAACCTTCTGTGCTCCAAAGATTAAAGACCTAACTTATAACCATATAACCATATAACAATTACAGCACGGAAACAGGCCATCTCGACCCTTCTAGTCCATGCCGAACACATAATCTCCCCTAGTCCCATATACCTGCGCTCAGACCATAACCCTCCAATCCTTTCCCATCCATATAACTATCCAATTCATTTTTAAATGATAAAAACGAACCTGCCTCCACCACCTTCACTGGAAGCTCATTCCGCACAGCTACCACTCTCTGAGTAAAGAAGTTCCCCCTCATGTTACCCCTAAACTTCAGTCCCTTAATTCTCAAGTCATGTCCCCTTGTTTGAATCTTCCCTACTCTCAGTGGGAAAAGCTTTTCCACGTCAACTCTGTCTATCCCTCTCATCATTTTAAAAACCTCTATCAAGTCCCCCCTTAACCTTCTGCGCTCCAAAGAATAAAGCCCTAACTTGTTCAACCTCTCTCTGTAACTTAGTTGCTGAAACCCAGGCAACATTCTAGTAAATCTCCTCTGTACTCTCTGTATTTTGTTGACATCCTTCCTATAATTAGGCGACCAAATTGTACACCATACTCCAGAATTGGCCTCACCAATGCCTTGTACAATTTTAACATTACATCCCAACTTCTATACTCAATGCTCTGATTTATAAAGGCCAGCACACCAAAAGCTTTCTTTACCACCCTATCTACATGAGATTCCACTTTCAGGGAACAGTGCACAGTTATTCCCAGATCCCTCTGTTCACCTACATTCTTCAATTCCCTACCATTTACCATGTACGTCCTATTTTGATTTGTCCTGCCAAGATGTAGCACCTCACACTTATCAGCATTAAACTCCATCTGCCATCTTTCAGCCCACTCTTCCAACTGGCATAAATCTCTCTGTAGACTTTGAAACTCTACTTCATTACCCGCAACCCCACCTATCTTAGTATCATCTGCATACTTACTAATCCAATTTACCACACCATCATCCAGATCATTGATGTACATGACAAACAACAGTGGACCCAACACAGATCCCTGTGGCACCCCACTCGTCACTGGCCTCCAACCTGCCAAACAACCATCCACCATTACTCTCTGCTTCTCCCATTCAGCCACTGTTGAATCCATCTTGCTACTCCACCATTAATACCCAACCATTGAACCTTATTAACCAACCTTCCATGAGGAACCTTGTCAAAGGCCTTACTGAAGTCCATATACACAACATCCACTGCTTTACCCTCATCAATTTCCCGAGTAACATCTTCAAAAAATTCAAGAAGATTAGTCAAACATGACCTTCCAGGCACAAATCCATGTTCCTAATCAGACCCTGTTTATCCAGATGCTTATATATATATTATCTCTAAGTATTCTTTCCATTAATTTGCCCACCACTGACGTCAAACTAACAGGTCTATAATTGCTAGGTTTACTCTTAGACCCCTTTTTAAACAATGGAACAACATGCGCAGTACGCCAATCCTCCGGCACTATTCCCGTTTCTAATGACATTTGAAATATTCCTGCCATAGCCCCTGCTATTTCTACACTAACTTCCCTCAATGTCCTAGGGAATATCCTGTCCGGACCTGGAGACGTATCCACTTTTATATTTCTCAAAAGTGTCAGTACTTCCTCTTCTTTGATCCTCATAGTTTCCATAGCTACTCTACTTGTTTCCCTTACCTCACATAATTCAATATCCTTCTCCTTGGTGAATACCGAAGAAAAGAAACTGTTCAATATCTCCCCCATCTCTTTTGGCTCTGCAGATAGTTGTCCACTCTGACTCTCTAATGGACCAATTTTATCCCTCGTTATCCTTTTGCTATTAATATAGCGGTAGAAACCCTTCGGATTTACTTTTACCTTACTTGCCAAAGCAACCTCATATCTTCTTTTAGCTTTTCTAATTTCTTTCTTAAGATTCTTTTTACATTCTTTATACTCCTCAAGCACCTCTTTTACTCCATGCTGCATATAATTATTGTAGATCTCCCTCTTTTTCCGAACCAAGTGTCCAATTTCCCTTGAAAACCATGGCTCTTTACAATTTTTACGATTTCCTTTCAACCGAACAGGGACATAAAGATTCTTTACTCTTAAAATTTCACCTTTAAATGTACTCCATTTCTCTTCCACATCTTTCCCATAAAACAAACTGTCCCAATTTACTCCTTTTAAATCCTTTCGCATCTCCTCAAAGTTAGCCTTTCTCCAATCAAAAATCTCAACCCTAGGTCCAGTTTTGTCCCTCTCCATAATTATATTGAAACTAATGGTATTGTGATCACTGGACCCGAAGTGCTCCCCAACGCATACCTCTGCCACCTGACCCGTCTCATTTCCTAACAGGAGGTCCAGCACCGCCCCTTCTCTAGTAGGTACTTCTACGTATTGCTGCAAAAAACTATCCTGCACACATTTTACAAACTCCAACCCATCCAGCCCATTTACAGAATGTGTTTCCCAGTCTATGTGTGGAAAATTGAAATCTCCCACAATCACTACCTTGTGCTTACTACTAATATCTGCAATCTCCTTACATATTTGCTCTTCCAATTCTCGCTCACCATTTGGCGGTATATAATACACCCCTATAAGTGATGCTACCCCTTTCCCATTTCTCCGTTCCACCCAAATAGCCTCCCTAGACGAGCCCTCCAATCTATCCTGCCAAAGCACTGCTGTAATATCTTCCCTGACAAGCAATGTCCCTCCAATTCTATCACACCTGAAGCAACGAAATCCTGGAATATTTAGTTTCCAATCACAGCCCTCCTGCAACTATGTTTCACTGATCGCCACAACATCATACTTCCAGGTGTCAATCCAGGCTCTAAGTTCATCCACTTTTCTTACAATACAACTTATTCAACCTTTCCCTGTAACTTAGCTGCTGAAACCCAGGCAGCATTCTAATAAATCTCCTCTGTACTCTCTCTATTTTGTTGACATCCTTCCGATAATTGGGCGACCAAAATTGTACACCATACTCCAGAATTGGTCTCACCAATGCCTTGTACAATTTTAACATTACATCCCAACTTCTATACTCAATGCTCAGATTTATAAAGGCTAGCACACCAAAAGCTTTCTTTACCGCCCTATCTACATGAGATTCCACCTTCAGGGAACTATGCACAGTTATTCCTAGATCTCTCTGGTGAACTGCATTCCTCAATTCGCTACCATTTACCATGTACATCCTATTTTGATGTGTCCTGCCAAGATGTAGCACCTTACACTTATCAGCATTAAACTCCATCTGCCATCTTTCAGCCCAGTCTTCCAAATGGCCTAAATCTCTCTGTAGATTTTGGAAATCTACTTCATTATCCACAACACCACCTATCTTAGTATCATCTGCATACTTACTAATCCAATTTGCCACACCATCATCCAGATCATTGATGTACATGACAAACAACAGTGGACCCAACACAGACGCCTGAGGCACCTGAGTGGCTGAAGAACAATATTCAAAAGACCCAGCTCTGTGCCCAAATATTGGATATCCCTGATCTATATCATAGAACAGTTGAAAAATTACCTGAATCCAGTCAAGTTTTGGCTGTAAATTGTGGATTTCTCTTGTGTTTAGTCCAATCCAATCCAATCCAACTTTATTTGTTAAGCACTTTAAGACAACCAATGTTGACCAAAGTGCTGTACAGAAGAATAAACAAGACATCATAAACAGACAATATAACAGAACATAACATAACAGCTCACATAAAGCGCAAAAATTACTTATGAAATACAACAATAAATTAAAAGACATAAAACATGAGTAAAAATAATAAAAATGCCACCAAAAACCATTACTTCCGTCTTTTTATCATTAAATTTTAAAAAGTTCACAGCCATCCAGGCCTTTATGTCAAGTAACAGTCCGACAGAGTGTTGATCCTTCACATGTTGAGTGAGGACTTGCAAGCTTTCACTGTGGTGTTACTATCATTGAGCAATTCTCATGAGAAAGAGATGGAGTATTCCAAACCCTGGTGAAGCTGTTTTATAATCAAATTAAATCAACATTGCTCAGAAGGTAACTTATTCACCCACTTCTTCATATATCGTGATGCCATTGGTTGATGAAAACAAGTGATTCAAACTGGAATGCAGGAAATGCTCAGCAATTAATTAAATCATTAAAACTGAAGAGAGATAGAGCTGAAATACATCTTAAAACATAGAGTGAGGTAGACGTGGGCTTAGAATAGAAGAGAAGGCAGGCAACAATATGCAACAGGGCAAAAGGCAGAAGGAAGTAAGATAATGACGGTCCATACAAAAGATGGATGATGATTATGGAATCACTAAAGAGTTGAGGCCTGGAAGGAGGCCATTTGGCCCATCATGTCTGCACTGATCAAAAGAAAGCTTCCCACCCTCCAGCACTGGTTCGGTAGTCCTATGAGGCACAGTCCTTCAAGGAAACATCCAAGAACTCTTTAGATGTGTGGACAAGTTTTGCCTCCCCCACACTTTCAGGAAGTGAGTTCCAGACCCCAACACGCACAGAATTAAAATCATTTCACTGAGTCCTTCCACCAACTTCTTTAAACCCACATCCAAAATATTACAGGATATAAACAAAAGATAGGTCTTGGAGGGTTGTAAATAGAAAAGTAGAAGAATGAAAAGGAAATGTTGAAATCACTGCTGAGTCCAGAAGATTGTTCTGTGACTAATTGAAGAGGGTATTATTGTTACGTGAACAGAAGCTGAGCTTCATTGCAATAGTGCAGGAGAGGTCAGTGCAGGAGCAAGGTGGAGAACAGAAATGGGAATGTAAAAACGCTTCCTCCAAAGAAGGAAGTATTGGTGGAATTCTCCAAAGCTCTTAAGACTTTAATTATAATCATAATCATACTTTATTAGCCAAGTATGTTTTGCAACATATGAGGAATTTAATTTGCCATACAGTCATACCAATAAAAAGCAACAAGACACATAAAATACATTTTAACGTAAACATCCATCACAGTGACTCCTCTACATTCCTCACTGTGATGGAAGGCAAAAAAAGAGTTCTATCTTTTCCCTTCTTTGTTCTCCTGCAGTCGGGGGCCTCGGGCCTTCCGTTGACAGGATGATCTTGGCTCCTATAGCCAACGATCAGGCCCTCCGGGTTGGGGTGATCAAGCTCCCGGATCGGGGGGACCTCAGCTCCCCTGTGCCGGGCGATCAGACCCCGGGTCGGGGCTAGTCGAACCTCTTACGACTTTGCAGCTTCCCGACATCAGTCTCTACCCGAGACTGCGAGTTCCTCGAAGTTGGAATCTGCAGGCTGTAGTTGGAGCGTCGATCCCAGTCAAGGGATTGCAGGCTCCAATGGTAAGTCCACGGCCCCGCGGTGGGACTCAAAGTCAATCTCAAGCAAGGCCTCCAGCTCTGCGATGTTAGGCTGCAGAGCGAACGGACATATGATCACGTAAACAATCGCATCTCCAGCAAGGTAAGAGACGGAAAAAAAGTTTTCCCTGACACCTTCCCCTAATCCCCACATAAAACAAACCAGAGAACGTTTTTTTTATTTTTTTTATTTTCAGTTAGTTGAGTATTTTTTGTTCTGGAGTTCTGGCCTTTTTTATGTGGGGGGGGGGGGGAGGGGTAAGGGGAAACTGCTTTTCTAGGGTCCCTACCTGGTCGGAGAGGCAGCTTTTCTTATGTGCTGCACCGTCGACCCGTCCTCACGGCCTACCAGCGGGCCTGGAGCGGCGTTTCCTGTCAGGGACCGTCCAGAACCTCGGCTTCGGCAGCGGCGCAGCGCTGAAGGCGCTATCGCGGAGCGGGCAATTCCCTACCCGGGTCGCCGCGCTGGAACTCCAGTGAGCTGAGACTGCCGATAAAAACATCGCGGAGCTGCAGGTCTGTGGAGCGGCCAGCTGCGGGTGGCACCGCTGACTTTTCATCGGGAGCCTGGGATCTCTCAGCGAGATCACCAGTTGTGGAGCTCCATCCGGCGCGGCCTTGTTGGCTTCGGAAGCCGCGGCCTCTAGTACGGAAGCGGCCGTTCCCGGTGTCCCATGCCGCTGTGAGGATTCTCCCGACGCCGGAGCACCATCACCCGGCGAGAACGGCCTGGAACATCGGGCCTCCATGGAGGCAACTATGGAGGCCTCAATAGGCCCGACTATGGGTGAACTGGGGTTGGGGATTGGACATTGTGCCTTCCCTCATAATGGGAACCATTGTGGGGGGATGTTTTTATGTTTAAATTTCTTTATTACTGTTATGTCTGTATTCTTTCTTTATGTGCTGCATTGGCAAGAAGCATTTCACTACACCTAGGTGTATGTGACCAATAAAATAACCTTTGAAAATAACCTTTAAGACAAGCTTTTAAAACACACTAAAAATAACAAAAAATACCAAAAGACAGGCAGACCGTTGGCGAGGCTGCCATTGCTGATGGCGCCACCCAGTTCGACATTACTTTAGAGATACAGCCTGGAAACAGGCCCTTCGGCCTACGAGTCTGTGCCAACCAGCGATCACCCTGTACACTAGCACTATCCTACACAGTAGGGACAATTTACAATTTTACCAAAGCCAATTAGCCTACAAACCTGTATGTCTTTAGAGTGCGGAAGGAAACCAGAGCACCTGGAGAAAACCCACACTGTCACGGAGAACGTACAAACTCCATACAGATTGCATCTGCAGTCAGAATTGAACCTGGGTCTCTGGCGCTGTATCTTCATAATTTATTTACTGTATATTTTAGACTGAGATGAGAATAAGGAGCAAAAGGAGGGGAAAGGAAGGAACCAATGACAATTTGGCCATGATCTAAGTTTCTCCTGCATTGAAGCTACCCAAGATTATTTGAGTCATAATCATTATGCTTCCAAGGAAAGAAAAGACTCGAGGTTTTCCTGTATTCTCAGCACAGTAAAGTGGCATTCGGAACAGGTGAATAGATATCATTCCAACTACTGCAGAATCTTGGCCTTTCCAATGGCAATCTTGGCCTTCACATTCCTCAGTGATAGGTAGTTTACATTGTTGATGTGTAGCTGTCCAATGCATTACTATACATACATGAACACAGGGAGAGACAACTGCACAGAACCAGATTAAGGTCAAAGAAAATCACAGAAATAGAGGTTGCTTGAAAGATATCAGAGTACAAAATAAATGGAGCAAGAAAGATCAAACAGTAATACGCGAGGAAGAAACAAATGAGAAGATGATCATAGTCCAAGTAATTTAAGTTCCAGTGATCAGAATAAGATTGAAGTACCAGGATGAATAATATTCGATTCCCCAGGTTTGCTCAAAGATAATAAGGAATGTGATCAAGCAGAAACCCAATTAAAGTTTTTTTTTGATAGAGCTTTGAAATGTATCCTACTTTTCCTATAATTGATTTGTTTTCTCAAAGCTTGAGACTAATTTAAAATCAGGCACATCTATTAACTGACCTTTAAAGTTGGCCGCATCCAGCTCTATGACCTTTTGCATGATAGTGGGCGTTCTCAACACTTTGTGCAGTATTGAGAACTTGAGGAACTTAGATAACATTACAGAGCTCACACTGAGTTGGCCACATGCTCTCCTGACTCTGTTATTGATTCAGGTCCCTCACTGACACTGGCACACAAACAATGACAATGACACTCAAGTGCAGTACCATGGAATCATATCACACAGAAATAGGCCCTTTGGCCCACCACATCCATGCCGACCACCTTTACTAATCCTACATTCTAACAGTTGGTCTAAAGCCTTCAATGCCTTTGTAATTGCTTTCCCTGTCTCTTCTCATAGATTCATGGACTCATGGAGTCATAGAAACATAGAAATTAGGTGCAGGAGTAGGCCAGCCCTTCGAGCCTGCACCGCCATTCAATATGATCATGGCTGATCATCCAACTCAGTATCCCGTACCTGCCTTCTCTCCATACCCCCTGATCCCCTTAGCCACAAGGGCCACATCTAACTCCCTCTTAAATATTGCATCATATCTTGGATGCTTGGAAACGGGCCCTTTGGCCCAACTTGCCCATGCCGACTGAGGTGCCCTATCTACACTAGTCCCACCTGCCTGTCTTTGGCCTACACCCTTCTAAATATTTCCTATCCATGTATCTGCCTAAATGTATTTTAGATGTTTTAATACTTGCTTTAACACTTGCTCTGGCAGCTCATTCCATGTACCCAACATCCTGTCTGAAAAAGTTGTCCTTCAAGTTTTTCTTAAATGTTTCCCCTCTCACGTTAAACTTATGTCCTCTGGTTCTTGCTTACCTACACTGAGTAAAATACTCTGTGCATTCCTATCTATCCCCCTCGTGATCTCATACACCTCTATAAGATCAACCCTCAGCTTCCTGCGCTCCTAGGAATAAAGTCCTAGCCCATCTAATCTCCCCTTGTAGCTCAGGATCTCAATTCCTAACCACATCCTCATAAAACTTATTTGCACTATTCCAGCTTAACAACATCTTTCCTCAGATTCGTAAAACATGAACTCCCACGTACAAAGCCATGCTGATTATTCCCAAATCAAATGTAATTCTAATGTTTCCTCAAATGCAAACATATCTTATCTCTCCGAACCCTCTGCAGTAACTTGCTTACACAGATGTCTATAGCTTTATTTTGCAGCCCTTCTTAAATAAAGGTAGAACATTAGCCACCATCCACAGTCCTCACCTGTTTCTAATGATGATTCATATATCTTAGCCAGGGTGTCTGCAATTGTGTGTCTACCTTCCAACTGTGACCCTGGATATATCCAAACAGGCCTGGAAGATTTATCCACCTTCATTTGCCTTACAAAGTCCCCTATCTCCTATATCTATATCTATATCTATCTATATCTATCTATCTATCTATCTATCTATATCTTCTATCTTTATATCTATAAAACTCTGGGGCCATCCGACCGACTGCCGACCGGCGCCCTTCCTGCCTTTCGATTCGTGCCCGATACTCGCAGATGTCCAATCGGAATGGCCGATGCTCGCAGATGTCCAATCGGAATGGATTCATTTGCATGTACGGCTGCCGGCTGCATTTCTTCCTTTGATTCATTGCCGCGCCCAATCCAGACGCTCAATCTCCGAGATATTTTCCATTACGGTAGAGATTTCGCTTTTCTTTCTAAGTATCCGCTCCTCATTTCATTTCGTCGTGTTGAAGTACACGTTTTTAATCAAATCCTTCTCCCCCCCCCCCCCCCCCCCCCCCCCCCCCCCCCCCCCCCCCCCACCCCCCCCCCCCCCCCCCCCCCCCCCCCCCCCCCCCCCAGTATTTCAAAAAGAAACTGGCTTCTCCATTTACATGCCAGCTTCCAACACACTTCGAAACAAAGTTGCAAGACAGGAACATTCTGAACTTTTCACTGCTGCAGCAGGCAGGCGAGGTGCCATTGGATTTTTCTTTAAAGAGGCAGGGCAGTGCTGGAATCTTACTTTTGAGAACGGCTTCAGTTCCATTGGAGGAGACGGATGCATGGTGGAATATTGGGTTGGGGGATCACACCATTGGGGGAGCAGACCCAACGGGTCTGCACTTGTATCTTATAAAAGCATCATAAATGATATACAAAAAACACAATACATGATTCAAAATCCAGAATAACCCATTTATTGACTATTCGAAGGGGTAGATTGGTTCAGCACGGGAACTTGACTGAAACTCAAACTCAGGATTAGATGAAAAGTTATACTTTATAATTTACGAACCTCTCTCCAATGTTGTATTATTAGTAAATTATTCCATTCTTCTTTATCATGTTTTTTTTTTCTTTCTTATTCTCTACCTATAAAAAAAACTAGAAGCAGAGTCAATATACAACTGATAATATTAGCAATGTGTGACTGACTGATATACATGAAATGTTTTTATTATGATATGTACTTGCTTCTAATAAAAATATTAATTAAAAAAAAAATCAAAAAAATCCAGAATAACGAAGAAAGATCAGAGTCCTACAATGAGACAGTGATACCAGTGTCTCCACAACTGGGATTCGTAGTACATTTTTAGTCATTTATCCTGCAAATGGATTTATGCATAGAATTTCTTAGGATAGCTTCTAAAGTACTGACTCCTGCAGCTACAAACATGTTACTGGCACTACACCATCTAGGTTTCCTTAGCAGTGTTCTCGTGGCATCGTTATATGCCACCTTTAGTCTCTGCAAACTTGTCTTTCCGTAGTTCCACCACAGGTGCGCAGTGTAGAGTGGTGTGCAGTATGCTCTAAACAGCGACATCTTCACCACATCTGTACATGCACCAAACTTACGCAAGAGGATACTCACCTGTACATACAGCATGCGCCGTTGCCTATAAATATCCTCATCATCTGTCATTTGTTCTGTAATAAAATGCCCTAGATATTTGACCTTATTACAGACACTAAGATTATTATCAGACAATTTAACATCAGGACATTTTAGACATTTATCTTCTTTGGTTCTACAGATCATAACAGCACTCTTACAAGCATTATATTTAATATCATGTTCCACACCATACACAGAACATATAGTAAGGAGCTGCTGGAGACCAGCGCTAGATGGACTAAAGACCACAAGATCATCTGCATACATAATATGGTTCACTAAAATATTACCAATCATGCACCCAGTGTTACAGGCCTTCAATTGTTTGGACAGATCATCAATATAAAGATTAAAAAGGACTGGGGACAAAATTCCCCCTTGTCTAACACCATTGCTAACCCCAAATGGGGCTGAGACCCTATTGCCCCATTTGACTTGCATAGTCTTGTGGGCATACCGATAAACCAGAATCATTTAATGTATTTAAAGTCCGCTTTCATTGCCATTTTGTGATGTAACATGGACTGTCCTCTCCTTTACGAAGAGTTAAAGGAAAGATATTGTCAAGCTTGAAACGGTCCAGAAAAGATTTACGACGATGTTGCCAGAACGAGAGGGTGTGGGCTATAGGGAGTGGTTGAGTGGGCTGGGTCTCTATTCCTTGGAGCGCAAGAGGGAGAGGGGTGACCTTATAGAAATGTACAAAATCATGAGAGGTATAGATCGGGTGGATGCTGAGTCCCTTGCCCAGAGTAGGGAATCAAGGACCAGAGGACATAGGCTCCAGGTGAAGGGGAAAAGATTTAATAGGAATCCGAGGGGTAACTTTTTCACGCAAAGGGTGGTGGGTGTATGGAACAAGCTGCCAGAGGAAGTAGTTGAGGCTGGGACCATCCCATCATTTGAGAAAACGTTAAACAGGGACATGGATAGGACAGGTATGGAAGGATATGGACCAAGCGCAGGCTGGTGGGACTAGTGTAGCTGGGACATTGTTGGCTGGTTTGGGCAAGTTAGGCTGAAGGGCCGGTTTCCACACTGTATCACTATATGATTGTGACTCTATGACTAAGAGTGTCTTTGGCATAACCAAGGAATGAGTCCTTCTTTCATAATGCATAGTGACATGGACTTGGTGGGCAGGAGAACATGTTGTGACTTATTTTCTCTTTGACTCTGTCACTAGCATTTGATCACCTACTCCAGTATTTTCTTTAGTCGCTTAAAGGCTAATTATATTTGATTATTCACAAGGGAAATGGCTTGAGATGTTTGATTTTAATCAGAGAGATTGTTGTAAGAAGATTTAAAGTGCATTGGCCCATTGTACAAATGGTCAAAACAGTCACTTGGTAACCATCATAATGAAATGTGAATTCTATTTTGACCAATATTGCTTCCATCTCTGCTTGGTTTGTTAAGTAATTTACAGGAGCCATTGATTTTTCCCAACAAAAGAAGCATGTGGCAGAAATAATTAATGTGATATTCAAAACTGCAAACTAGCCTCATATTTAATTCTTCCACAGACCAAATGTTTCTGGCAAGAAGGCGTGTCAAAGGCAGACCAACTTCTGAATACACCTGACCTGAAATCCATAATTTTCAACGGTACCTATTCTTCATCAAATTCCATATTTCTTATGAAATATTTAGACATCTATCCTCATTCAGTTGTATGAAGCATGTTATAACAGGTATCAAACCACTGAAATTATTTCCATTGAAATCAATGGATTTTACAAGCTGACATGATCACTTTGCACCGTTGCTGTTACTGGTCAAAGATGAGCTTTAAGGCATTACTGGGCTACAGTACACACAGTATTTTTGGGTACTCCACAAAAATATTTCATTTCTTTGTAAAGTGTTAGCAAGTTTCAGAATTTTGAAGGAGAGGGCAATGGTTGGAATGGAGAATCTGTACTAAGATAAACATGCAGAAAATGTCACTGGAGAGAGAAATTAAAGTTAATGCTCCAAGTCAATGTTCATACATACAATACATTGACACTCTTTCTGTCTCCACATGTGCTGACTGACCTGTGTAAAATGTTGATGTGTTCCGGTTTTATGATAGTTCATGTATTGTCATCTATACTGGATACTAACACTGGTAACAGTGATAAGTGCAATCATTTTAACTGTTTGATTTCAGATGAGCATTGAGCATCATAATACCCACCCCCCCAAAAACTTTTGATTTAATTCCAACTTTCTTGGAGCCAATATAAAATTAAGCATTAAATCCAACAAAACCACCTAAATCATTGGAGGCTAAGCACACAGATGAGAATCAGAGGACACAGGTGAGGGGAGAAAGATTTATTAGGAACCTAAGGGGTAGCTTTTGCACACAATGGGTGGTGGGTGTATGGAATGTGTTGCTGGAGGAGGTAGCTGAGACAGGTACTATCACAATGTTTAAGAAACATTTATACAGGTACATGGATAGGATAGATTTAGAGGGATATAGGCCAAATGCAGGTAGGTAGGCTGAGTGCAGATGGGACATGTTGGTCAGTGTGGGCACGCTGGGCCGAAGGGCCTGTTTCCATGCTGTATGAACAAGGGCTTCTATCAACTAGCCTCTAATGCACCACATGCTCTCTGACAATACAGGTGCATGGTGGGACCCTAAGAATCATGGACTGCTACCCATTTCTAAGAAGCCATTTCATGACAAAGGCAGTAATTAAAGATTAAATTCTTCACTACCATCAATGCCATTGGTCATTGAGGAAATTAATATTTGGAGTTAATGTTTCAAACCTCGGTAACAGTTGTGAAACAAAAACTGTATTTGCGCTCTGTTGTGGTGGGAGATTACTGGATGAACAATAAAAGGTTCAGGGATTTCTTAAAGCTTCCTTAAAGAAATTCATAATCCATACTGATTCCTGGGGATTTATGGCACATAAGCGTTCAAAGTGGAGAATGAGTATTTAGGATGATATTGTGAACCTGGTGTCTTTGTATCAGGATCAAATAGAAGCCCTGGGTAAGCAGCAGAAGAAGCACACTCATACCCACCAGCTTCTATGGGCCCCACATCAGTCTCTTCAGCCATCTCAGAACCCACAAAACTGTAGTGGAAGCAATTTATCCTCATTCCCAAGAGACTGCCGAAGAAGGAATATAAATGTAATTTAGTGACTGCCGTTTAAAGTACTTAATTGACTTGTAGCCTGGATGAAATGACCTGCGATGCATAAGAATGCAATCTTTCTTTATTTGTAAAATATTGTACAAGATATAGAAAAATCCGTGGCTCTAAAAGGAAGGAATTTGCATTTATAAAGTACGTTTCACATTCTTTCAAGATGTCTGAATTCGCTTCACAGTCAATGAATTGCTTTTTGAAGTGGAGTCACTATTGTTATGGAGACAAATGTTTTAGCAAATGTGCACATGGCAAAGTGCCACAGAAAGCAAGATAAATGACTGTACAATCACAGGGAAAAAAAGCCCATTCAGCCAGTAAGCCTGTGCCAATACATTGCCAAGGAAATGAAAGTTTTACAATCCTGACGCATTAATTCTGTTCCTAATGATTCCATAAAATTAGAGGCAAGAAATGGATTAACTCTTTTTCTCAGCACTCACGCCTACATTTTACTTTCTGTACTGAGGGAAGTGAATGTTCATTGATTCCTCTCTGAATGTGGAGTAAATTTGTTCTCACTTTAGTTGTTGATATGTTAACTTAAAGATATCAAATGACATTGCTCCCTTTTCTCTGAATAAATTGTACCGACATTTGGGTCTAATTGGTACTTATAAAATTGGAAATTGGAAATACATCTTATATCCAGATTCTTTTAAATCTCTGTTAATAGTTTATCAACAGTTTTGTAGAAAATCCTGGAACTTACTTCTTAACCTAATCTAATTAATGATCTCAGCTCCCAGTCAAGTTTATTTATGTTTTAAAGAAAATAAAGGTCCTGTTCCTGTATTGTACTGTTCTGTGTCCTTGATTGGTGACCAAGATGGGTGGATGTTTACATTATTTGGGAATTAAGGAATTTGGGGTCCAGGGAACATTGGTACATAAATTAAGATCAGATCATCTCATTGAGGTGCAGAGCTGGCTTTAAATTTGTCTATCCTATATTCTAACTTAGCAATGTCAAAATTGCACAGAATCCCCCAGTTCGATAGTTTCTCTGTAGAGAAGAAACCAGTGTCAATTGATTCCACAAGAACTGATGATGAAGAAAGCACCCCTAATCCAATATTTTAAAGAATGTTATAAAAACAGAAAACACTGGAAATGCTCAGCAGATTAAACAGTATCTGAGGAAAGTGAAGAAGTTAACATTTCATGTCCAAGACCTTTGTCAGAAATGATATTCATTTTCATTTTTGAAAGAAAGATGTTCAAAATGATGACAATCCTGGAGCATTTAGATTTTAATGACAAACCACTGTATATTGCAGACATGCAGCAGTGATGTAGAGACAGGAATGTTTAATAGTGATAGACATCAGTATCAATGAAATTCTTACTTACTTTCTGCTGCTTTATAGGCACAACAATTAAATATAATGATAATCAATAATATTTCATCGGTAATCCTCGGTAACCAGACCATGATTACACCGACAAAGCCTACCGAACAAATGATCATGCTATTATCAAATATCATAATTATTTGATTGATTTGCACAGTATACTGCACATAGTGCAATTTATACAAAGCCCATAGTAGTTAGTTGCTGAGGTAAGGTTGTGGTTAATGTGGTTCAGGAGCCTGGTTTATCAGTACAGTCAATATTTTCTTCTTTTCTCTACACAGGGAAGCTCTTTCCCCTTTGAAACATCTACACATTTCATTGTTGGTACAATGAGAGTGCAACAATTCACATGTTTAAAGTTATTTATATAGAAGGGTTCAAAGAATGGAAAAAACATTGAGTTTTTTAGTTTAGTTTAGAGATACAGCGCGGAAACAGGCCCTTGGCCCCACCGATAAGCGATCCCTGCACACTATCCTACACACATTAGGGACAATTTACATTTATATCAAGCCAATTAATCTACAAACCTGTACGTCTTTGGAGTCTGACATGCAGTCACGGGGAGAACGTAAAACTCCATACAGACAATACCGTGGTCGGGATAAAACCTTGGTTTCCGGCGCTGCAGCGTTGTAAAGGGGCTGTCCCACTGCGGCGACCTAATTAGCGAGTTTAGAAGAGTTTAGCAGAGTTTGAAAAAAATGTCATGTTGAAGACCTCCTTCAACCTCCTTCGACTATGTTGAAGACTAGCTTCGACAACCCTCGATTACCTTCGACTACCCTCGATTACCTACGAATAACATGCCGACCTACTACGACCTACTTCGACTAACCCTACAAGTAAAAAAGTATCAATTTTTTCCATGGCGACTTGTTTTACTCGTGTCCATTTTTCAACATGTTGAAAAATACGCTGCAACCTAGCTGAGGCCTCGAGTACGCGGGGACTATTCTCGAGCATGAAGGGAGTTACAAAGACCTCCTTCGACCTTGTGTCGACCATGCTGATTTGAGGGCAAACTCGCCTGAACTCGTGGATGAGGTCGTTGCAGCTGGACAGCCCCTTAAGGCAGCAACTCTACTGTTGCACCACCGTGCCATCCATTAAGTAAATTAAGTAACATATTTTTAAAAGCAGACAGCATTTGAAATGTTACTGTGATGTGTCACTGTTCCAGAGTCTGAAGGGTGTCAGCAATGAGTTCCAAGTCTACACCACCCTCAAATAACACAAATATATTATGTCTCACAAACTCTTTTGGTCTCCATCCTTTCACAGATAGTTTTCTTTGTAACTTACAACATATTTGATTTCCAGCTTTTATTTTTTCTCTGAAGACTCTATGAAGAATGCTCAGCACAGTGGCACAGTGGTAGAGTCGTTGCCTTTCAGTGCCAGAGACCCAGGTCGTGCCTGTACGGAGTTTGCATGTTTTCATTGTGAATGCGTAGATTTTCTCCAGGTGCTCCAGTGTCCCCTAACATTCCAAAGACGCGTGGGTTGATAGGTTAATTGGCTCCTGTAATTTGTCTCTAGAGTGTAGGGTAGAAATAGTGTAAGGGGTGATTGTTGGTTGGCGTGGACTCGGGGCCTGTTTCCACTCTGTATCTCTAACCTCAACCCTAACCCTAACCCTCGCCTGACCCTCCCAGGTCAACCCGTGATCGCTGGTCAATGAGATCATGGAGGACGACCATGAAGGGAGGGGGGGAGGGGAAGGGGAAGAACAATGGAGGGACCACTGTGAGGGAGGTGGGGGAGGACAATGGACAATGGGGGGACGGGGACAAAGGAAAATGGGGACCTGGCGTGGGGGAACTGTTGGAGGTGGGGGGGGGGGCAAAAGGGGGGGGGGGGGGGGGCAAAAGGTGGGGGGGGGGGCAAAAGGTGGGGCCGGCATGCTATGTAACGTTGTCAGCGCCGTTGGTGGCTGCTATTTGTATACATTGTGTACGCAAGCAAAGAATCTCACTGTGCCTAGTTTCCTACTCCTATTCCAATTCCTAAACTAAACTAAACTCTTCAATGTGAAATGTTAACATTATTTTTCTCTCCGCACTGATTTCCCCTGAGTGTTTCCAACACCTTCAATTTTTAATTTAGATTTACAGAATCTACAGTATTTTAAATTCTAGAGTCATGGAAACATAGAGTTCAGTTACTGATCTTTTCAGCCCATCTCATCCATTCAGCCCATTCCATCCAAACTAACTGTGATGCATATCCACACTAATCCCATCTGTCTGCATTATACTCTTGACCCTCAACTCAAAGTACCATAAGATAATGTAAGTACTGTAAGTAAGAGTGAGAGTAGTAAATATCGTGACTGGTCACATCAATTCCAATGCACTGGAACTGGTCCATCACACTATTCCCACTATCAAAAGTATTACCTGAGACACTGCTTTAGGAAGACAGCATCTATCAGTGAAGCCCTCACCACTCTGGCCATGGAATCATCCAACAGCAAACATGGACCTGTTTTCTAATTGTGTTTGCACTTAGTACATTCTTTTTGGCACTTTTTTTTCACTGTCTTTCTGAAGTTATAATCATGTTTATATGAATGTATAATATATGTTTTTCATAAGTTCATGAATAGGATGAGCAGTATTCGGCCATTCGGCCCATCAAGTCAACACCACCCCACTCAATCATGGCGGATGTATCTCTCCCTCTCAACCCCATTCTCCTGTCTTCTCCCGGTAACCCCTGACACCCGTACTAATGAAGAACCTATCAATCTTTTGTGTCCCTTGATCTGTGCACATTACAATAAACTTGACTTAATGTGACCTGTTGTAATTGTATTTGCCTCTTCCTCTTCTAATAGTTCTCCTTTATGACTGCTTGATTGCTTTCTCTCTCTCTCTCTCTCTCTCTCTCTCTCTCTCTATCACACTCACACTCACACTCACACTCACACTCACTCACTCATTCCTCTCTTTGCTCCTTTTGTTTAATGATCACCATTGCTGAGTTCCCGCGTATTCTTCTTCTTGCATATGGCATGCACAGCCTAAAGTTGTTGGACAACTTGGTCTATTTGATCTTATTTGATTGTGCACACCATGTTGATTGCATTTGTTGAAACAGGGCGGACCACGTGAAGGTTGCAATCTCCCACATATTCAACTTTTGGGACGACATTGTTCAGAAATAGAAACATAGAAACATAGAAACATAGAAATTAGGTGCAGGAGTAGGCCATTCGGCCCTTCAAGCCTGCACCGCCATTCAATATGATCATGGCTGATCATCCAACTCAGTATCCCGTACCTGCCTTCTCTCCATACCCCCTGATCCCCTTAGCCACAAGGGCCACATCTAACTCCCTCTTAAATATAGCCAATGAAGTGGCCTCAACTATCCTCTGTGGCAGAGAGTTCCAGAGATTCACCACTCTCTGCGTGAAAAAAGTTCTTCTCATCTCGGTTTTAAAGGATTTCCCCTTTATCCTTAAGCTGTGACCCCTTGTCCGGGACTTCCCTAACATCGGGAACAATCTTCCTGCATCTAGCCTGTCCAACCCCCTTAAGAATTTTGTAAGTTTCTATAAGATCCCCTCTCAATCTTCTAAATTCTAGAGAGTATAAACCAAGTCTATCCAGTCTTTCTTCATAAGACAGTCCTGACATCCCAGGAATCAGTCTGGTGAACCGTCTCTGCCCTCCCTCTATGGCAATAATGTCCTTCCTCAGATTTGGAGACCAAAACTGTACGCAATACTCCAGGTGTGGTCTCACCAAGACCCTGTATTTAAGATGGATTTAAGATAGTCTTAAATCATCTCAAGCAGTCATTTAAACACTGTGGGTGCAAGAGCAGGTCAGAGTTATGCCCCTGTCCCACTTAGGAAACCTGAACGGAAACGTCTGGAGACTTTGCGCCCCACCCAAGGTTTCCGTGTGGTTCCTGGAGGTTGCAGGTGGTTGCCGGAGGTTGCAGGCAGTGGAAGCAGGTAGGGAGACTGACAAAAACCTCTGGGAACCGCACGGAAACCTTGGGTGGGGTGCAAAGTCTCCAGAGGTTTCCGTTCAGGTTTCCTAAGTGGGACAGGGGCATTAGGTATTCTGTGCCAAGTGATCCACCACCTGTCATTCCAAAGTCTCTCCACTGTTTACCTCAAGAATGTAATGGAATACTCTTTACTTGTCAGGATGTGCAACTCCATCGACCCTTATGATGGTCACAAACGTTTAAAACAAATCAGCTCTCTTGCTTGGCACCAGGCTCTCCACCAAAATATAAATTTCCTGTGCCACCAGCCACATTGGCTACAGTTGTACAACTTAAAAAATACATTGCAGTTACCCACCAAAGACCCTGCAGACAGCACCCCTAAACGTATGACCTCAGTTACCATGAAGGACAGCAGGTTCTTGGAAAAACCAACATCTATCCATATGTTCGAAATCACACGTTATCATGGTTTGAAAATATATTGCTTTTGCTTTATTATTGTTGGGTCAGTGGTGCAGCCAGGACGGCAGATGCCTCACAACTGCAGTGACCTGCGTTTGATCCTGACCTTAGATTCTGCATGGATAGTGTTTGCACTTTCTCCATGTGACAAATGTTGGTCTCATAGAAACATAGAAACATAGAAAATAGGTGCAGGAGTAGGCCATTCGGCCCTTCGAGCCTGCACCGCCATTCAATATGATCATGGCTGATCATCCAACTCAGTATCCTGTACCTGCCTTCTCTCCATATCCCCTGATCCCACAAGGGCCACATCTAACTCCCTCTTAAATATAGCCAATGAAATGGCCTCAACTACCTTCTGTGGCAGAGAATTCCAGAGATTCACCACACTCTGTGTGATAAATGTTTTTCTCATCTCGGTCCTAAAGGATTCCCCCCTTATCCTTAAACTGTGACCCCTTGTTCTGGATTTCCCAACATCGTGAACAATCTTCCTGCATCTAGCCTGTCCAACCCCTTAAGAATTTTGTAAGTTTCTATAAGATCCCCCCTCAATCTTCTAAATTTTAGCGAGTACAAGCAGAGTCTATCCAGTCTCCTCTGAATGCTTTGGATTCCTCCCACATCCCAAAGACATACAAATTGGTGGGTTAATTGTCCATTGTAAATTATCCTTGGTGTGTTGCTGAGTGGTAGAATCTGGGGAGAATGGTAGGAATATGGAGAGAATAGAATGGCTCCATGTAGAATTAATGTAGACGGATGTTGATGGTCAGTGTGGCCTTAAAAGGGTTGAAAGGCCTGTTTCAGTGCTTTAAGACTCTATGACTAAGTCCTGGAGCTCTCTGCCAACAGCATTGTGGGAGCACCATCAGTAGAAGACCTGCAGCCGTTCTATAGGGTAATCACCCAGCACCTTCTCAAGAGTCATTAGAAATGTTGTTCCTGCCAGTGAGAGCCTCATAAAGTGAAAAGATAAAGTTAAAGTAGGCACACAAAAATGCTGGAGAAACTCAGCGGGTGCAGCAGCATCTATGGAGCGAAGGAAATATTTCCTTCGCTCCATAGATGCTGCTGCACCCGCTGAGTTTCTCCAGCATTTTTGTGTACCTTTGATTTTCCTGCATCTGCAGTTCCTTCTTGACCAAGTAAAAGTAGGCTATTGTTTTCCAGCATGCCCAGTGCATTTCAGGTCACTGCAGACACAGTCGTCTATCAGCAATTCTCAGAAGAATGCAGAGCGACCATCTTTCCCTCTTTAGCACAGATTGTTGCCTACCAGATGGTACGTTTTCCAAAATCGCTTGGGGCTATTGTCAGTGATCACATGTCAAGAAATGCGCAAATTTAAGGAGTTTGTTATGGCATCAAGATGTTATTTGTACCATCATCATCTTAATTATCATCTCTGTTTGTGCACACGTGGATATTTTCAATGTGTTAAATTCGCAGCATCCGCCAAAACCTGATTAGCCTTTCTCCTCACAGCATCACAGGTCAGGGTATGGAAGGAAGCTATTCCATCTCTATTGAGTCTGTTCCGGCTCTATGCAAGAGAAATTTAATGAGTCCCACTCCTTCACACATTCCCCTACAATATTTGTCAAATATTTATTGTAAGAGCTATTCATGATAGAAACAGACCCTTGGCCCAATTCGTCCATGATATTGATCCGAGTTAGTCGCATTTCCCTGCGTTTGGCTCAAATCTTTCTTTGTCCTCCACAGATGCTGCTTGATTTTCTGAGTTCCTCCAGCAATTTGTTTTTTTGCTCCAGATTCCTGCATCAGCAGTCTTTGTGCTGACTGACTGTCTTTTTTCTTGTTCTGTTTTGAATGCCATGAATAACTGCTTCCATTACAACACTTGCCTATGCATTACAGCCTTCACTTTCTCACGACTTAAAAAGTAATCCTCATGGCCCCTTTATTCACCACCATTGACTTTCATTCTATGGTTCTTGAATTCTCAGTCAAGTGAAACAGATTCTCTCTAATTTAGAACTTGGGTGATTATAAATACCTCAGTCACATCTCTTTTAGTGCCCTCTGCTCAAAGATTAACTGCAAAGTTTAAAAAGACAAAGACTCAAACCTGCTCCTTCATTTAGTAAGATCATGGCCAATTTGATCTTGGGCTTTTTAACTCCTTGAATTCCATTTTGGAAAAAAAGTCATCTTAGTCTTGAATACATTCAGTGATTCAGCTTCCAAATTTGGAAATCCAAACAATCATAGCCATAGAGTCATAGAGTCATAGATACAGTGTGAAAACAGGCCCTTTGGCCCAACTTGCACACTCCGGCTCACATGTCTCAACTACACTAGTCCCACTTGCTAGAATTTGGTCCAGATCCCTCCAAACCTGTACTATCCATGTGGATAGGATGTGAAGAACTTTCTCCTTGCCTCCATCTCAAACAGCAACACTTTATTCTAAAACCATGAATGAATAAATTAATACGATTATTGGCCAAGTATTCATATACAAGGAATTTGTCTTGGTGCTCTGCCCGCAAGTGACAATGTGGCATACGGTGACAGTTAAGAATGATATATAAAACATTAAACATTAATAATATAACATTATTGATTAAACATGTGAATTAAATAAAATACCAGAGCAAAAGGAGGCTACAGATTTTTGGTTATTGAGTAGAGCAACTACGTGGGAAAAAAGCTGTTTTTATGTCTGGCTGTGGCAGCTTTGACTGTTTGGAGTCGTCTTCCAAAGGGAAGTGTTTCAAAGAGTTTGTGGCCAGGGGGAGAGGGGTCAAAGATGATCTTACCCGCTCGCTTCCTGGCCCTGCAGTGTACAGTTCGTCAATGGAGGGAAGGTTGCAGCCAACAACCTTCTCAGCTGATCGGACGATTCGCTGCAGCCTCCGCATGTCGTGCTTGGTGGCTGAGCCAAACCGGACCATGATGGAGAAGGTGAGGACAGACTCTATGATCGCCGTATCGAATTGGACCTCTAAATAGCTTGTTCTAAGCTCCCCCCAGTCTAGTTTCAGTCAAAAATCACTGAGTCAAGCACTTGCGCATCTAAACTTTATTTTGACAAAACACAATTACAGTTCCACTTCTATACCTAACCACCGCAGGTTCGATCCTCGTATCTGCCTGATCAAGCCCTCTTTAGCCTCGCTCAAGCAGAGACACTCCAGAAGGTCACACAGCCCTAAGCGTTCTCCCAGAAGATCGACACAGGACCTCGTGGGAGTGGTCTTTTATAGGTCCCCGAACCTTGAGGGACCGATACACATAGGGGTGGTCTCTATAGAGTCCAATAACAGATATCGATTAACACAGTATATGATACACATTTCCCTAACCAAATAATACAGTGACTAATACAATGTATTCAAACGGTGCTTCTGAGAGGAAACAAAAATAGCAACATTTACCCAGATATTCAAGAAACCCAGACAAGGCTCAATACTTAATTCAATCAACATCTCGCAAAGTAAAGTTTTGCAACATTATATACAATGCGTATGTCTGGTTTGCATTTATCCAATCCATTCCATGCAATTTGCACCTAATTGTCAGGGTCTGCAGACATTTCCATTCTCTTCCTGCAGTTCTTATCTAGGCTCTCGACAAACTGGCACCATTCTGCAGCTTGTCCTATTTTTGCAGAAGGCACATTTAAATTGACCAAATGGCCTAGCAGCCCAGAAGCCTTTACTAAATTTTAGTGTATTGGCCTCGCCAATTTAGCCAGAATTAACAGACCATTATAGCCCATGGCAGATTGTGCTTCCTCAACTGCCGCAGGAAATACGTCCTCTGTTGTGCCATTTTGACTGGAGTCGATGGTAGCCCCCCACTTCAGGTCCTTGGAGATGATGGTACCCAGGAACTTAAAAAACTCCACAGTCCCTGTTACCATCTGAAGGTGGGGGTGGTCCCCGGTTGAGGTCTCTCTGCAAGGGAGTCATCCCCGTTTATATTGGGGACCTAGGGTGGAGAGTGTGGCACAGAGCGGTAGCATGCAATAAACTTTTGAGTCGAATGGTATGTTAGCTTTCATAGCAAAAGGATTTGAGTATTGGAGCAGGGAGGTTCTACTGCAGTTGTACAGGGTCTTGGTGAGACCACTTCTGGAGTATTGCGTACAGTTTTGGTCTCCAAATCTGAGGAAGGACATTATTGCCATAGAGGGAGTGCAGAGAAGGTTCACCAGACTGATTCCTGGGATGTCAGGACTGTCTTATGAAGAAAGACTGGATAGACTTGGTTTATACTCTCTAGAATTTAGGAGACTGAGAGGGGATCATATAGAAACTTACAAAATTCTTAAGGGGTTGGACAGGCTAGATGCAGGAAGATTGCTCCCGATGTTGGGGAAATCCAGGACAAGGGGTCACAGCTTAAGGATAAGGGGGAAATCCTTTAAAACTGAGATGAGAAGAACTTTTTTCACACAGAGAGTGGTGAATCTCTGGAACTCTCTGCCACAGAGGGTAGTTGAGGCCAGTTCATTGGCTATATTTAAGAGGGAGTTAGATGTGGCCCTTGTGGCTAAGGGGATCAGAGGGTATGGAGAGAAGGCAGGTACGGGATACTGAGTTGGATGATCAGCCATGATCATATTGAATGGTGGTGCAGGCTCGAAGGGCCGAATGGCCTACTCCTGCACCTAATTTAAATTCTATGTTTCTATGTTTCTATGAGTCAGTTCACGGGCTCGCCGGCCACTTGTATTTTCTGCGGTGAGGTAGAGACTGCGTTCCACGTGTATATGGACTTTGTGAGGTTGCTGCCCCTGTACGAATATCTGAAGGGGCTGCTCCTCATGTTCTGGTTGCATTTTTGCCCCACGATCCTGGTGTTTGGGCATAAGGCAGGGAGCGGGGAGAGCCGATCAGGGGGGTGGGACCTCCCTGTCGGTTTGCTCCTGGGCCTGGCCATGATGGCCATTCGTGGGTCCAGGCAGCGGCCGGTTGATGGTCACACCAGAGTCTGCTGCCTGCCCCTCTTCTCAGCCTATGTCCGTGCTCGCGTGTCACTGGAGACGGAACGTGCGGTGTCCACAGGGGCACTGGAGGCCTTCCGTAAACGCTGGGCATCATGGGGGGTCAAGACCATTGTTAATATTGATTGCACCATTGTATTACAATGTCTGCTTGATGTATTGTAACCATTGAACGTTTATGTACGTTTGGTACGTTGTATTATGCAATTGCTGAATAAGGTCCTTGGAAAGGAAATAAATAAATAAATAAATGGGATAGAGAGAGAGGGGGATACAAATATATAAATAAATAAACATTTATATTCTACACCATGTGCAGACCCAACGCACCCGTTCCCTACTCGTAGCCCCCATGCGAGTTGTGGTCCTCCAACTCAAGCTGTTCTTGAACATAAGATTCCAGCAATCCCCTGCCTCCCTGAGCATTTGGCTTTAAAAAAAATTAAATTTGCACTTTTCCTGCGTGTTGCAATAGCAATTTGCCCTCCCCCTCCTGTGAGGTGAAAGGTTCAGAGTGTTCCTGTGTCGTCACTGCCATCCGAGCCATTGTGATGTCATCAGTTGAAGCTGGTGGTTTTGAAATTCAAAGTAATCAGTAATCAGTAATGTCGAGAAATAAAGCATAAAATATTCAGTGAAGGTGGTCTCTGCCTAGAGGGGAAAAATGTCAATCAGAATATATAAAAATCTTGAGAAAGTTGAAATTCTTAAAGCTTTAATCGCAAATAACGTGAAATATGGGACGAAATCTTCAGTGAAGATGATCACTGTTAGCCGAGCCATTGCGACGTCATCAATTTCCCCTTTGTCAGTTGCTTTATTATGGTAGAAGTGTAAACTCAAATTACTGAACAAAACATGGCGGGGGTAAATTTACTTTCAAAAAGTTGAAAGGGATGAATGGGACAAAAAAGGTTGGAAATCCCTGCTTTAGATGTCATCAGAATCATTGTATCTGCACACTGAGGTCCCTGCACCTTTGCAAATCTGTTTTCCAAATTGCTAAAACCTGATTGAAAATTGCAAAAACTGGTGGACATTAGTTTGGGGGTAAGAATGATAAGATGGGAAGACAAAGTTAATATGATAAGTGAGTTAAAACAGCAAACGGGAAATGAGTTGTTGAATGTCCTTGCCCTATGATAGATATAGATATGCCATTTATTGTCACTATACATGTACAGTGAAATTGAAAGCTGCTCGTACTCAGTGCATACATATAATTTTAGTACAAAAAACAAGAAACAGAAAAACAAAAAAAAAACAGGGGGGGGGGGGGGGGGGGGGGGGGGGGGGGGGGGGATAGGTCACAATTCTGCGGCGCTATATACATATATACAGATGGAAGTCCGGGTGTTGGGCTGTGAAGTCAGTGCATGTGTGAATTTGAATTAAGAGTAGTTATAATTTTCGGAAAGCAACTATTTCTGAGTCTATTTGTCCTGGATTTGATGCACCTATAGCGCCTTCCAGAGGGCAGCAGGTCGAACAGTCCAAACGCAGGATGGGAGCTGTCTTTGATGATCTTCTTTGCCTTGCTAAGGCAGCGGGAGGTGTAGATATCCATCAGGGAGGGGAGAGGGCAACCAATGATCTTCTGCGCTGTCCTGGTTACCCTCTGAAGCCTCTCCCGGTCTGCCATGGTGCGGCTGCCATACCATGCTGTAATGCAGTATGTCAGCAGGCTCTCGATGGACGAGCGGTAGAAGGTCAGCAGCAGGTTAGAGTCCAGGTTGTGCTTCCTGAGGACCCTCAGGAAGTGCAGCCGCTGCTGAGCCTTCTTGATGACCGCTGTCGTGTTGTCTGTCCAGGAGATATCAGCAGCGATATGGACGCCGAGAAACCGGAAGGTGTTGACCCTCTCCACACACTCGCCGTTGATGTATAGGGGGACTAAGTCGGTGCTGTGCCTCCTGAAGTCGACAATGAGCTCTTTTGTTTTCCTGGTGTTCAGAGCCAGATTGTTTTCTGAGCACCAGGTTGTCAACTTCAGGACTTCCTCTCTGTAGGCTGCCTCGTCTCCCTTTGAAATAAGTCCGACTACAGTAGTGTCGTCAGCAAATTTGATGATGCGGTTGTTGTTGTGGGCTGGACTACAGTCGTAGGTGTAGAGATAGTATAAGAGGGGGCTTAGCACACAGCCCTGTGGGGAGCCGGTATTCAACCTGCGAGTAGAAGAGAGGTGGGGGCCAAATCTCACAGTCTGGGGCCGGTTGGTGAGGAAATCTTTTATCCAGGCACATGTGAGAGTGGGGAGGCCGAGAGTGACCAGTTTACCAATGAGAATGTCCGGAATGATTGTATTGAAAGCTGAGCTATAATCCACAAAGAGCATCCGGACGTAGCTCTGCCCCAGCTATGCCTATTAAAATGAGGATGACGTTTAGTGCCCATGCTCTGTTTCAATGCAATGCTTCAAATGCTGCATCACTACAAGATAATTTTTGCATTTTTATCCCTGTGTTGTTTTACATTGTTTTACATTGTTTTAGATTAAAAACTTAAATATTCTTGACATGTCAACTCAGTTCCCAAACGGACCTAAAGTTAAACAATCATTCGATAGATTTCACTCTCCCAGTGTAGTTTAACAGCTAAGTGTTAACATTGGGAATGACAAGGAAACCCCACAGGTACCATATAACAATTACACCACGGAAACAGGCCATCTCGGCCCTACAAGTCCATGCCGAACAAATTTTTTTCCCCTTAGTCCCACCTGCCTGCACTCGTACCATAACCCTCCATTCCCTTCTCATCCATATGCCTATCCAAAGGTACCTTTAAAATAAATGAGTAATACTTCATGTCACATCCATGCAAACACAGAATTGCTTAATCTTTAATATAAATGGCAATTTATATTAATTAAATGGCAGTGAGTAATAATAGACAATAGACAATAGGTGCAGGAGTAGGCCATTCTGCCCTTTGAGCCAGCACCGCCATTCAATGTGATCATGGCTGATCATCCCCAATCAGTACCCTGTTCCTGCCTTCTTCCCATATCCCCTGACTCCGCTTTCTTTAAGAGCCCTATCTAGTTCTCCCTTGAAAGTATCTAGAGAACTGGCCTGCACCACCCTCAGAATTCCACAGACTCACAACTCTCGGTGTGAAAAAGTGTTTCCTCATCTCCGTTCTAAATGGCTTACACCTTATTCATAAACAGTGGCCCCTGGTTCTGGACTCCCCCAACATTGGGAACATGTTTCCTGCCTCTAGCATGTCCAAACCCTTAATAATCTTATATGTCTCTATAAGATACCCTCTCATCCTTCTAAACTCCAGCGTATACAAGCCCAGCCACTCCGTTCTCTCAGCATATGACAGTCCCGCCATCCTGGGAATTAACCTTGTAAACCTACGCTGCACTCCCTCAAAAGCAATAATGTCCTTCCTCAAGTTAGGGGACCAAAACTGCACACAATACTCCAGGTGTGGTCTCAGTAGGGCCATATACATGATGAAATAAATATTTTCAGACATGGGTTTGAAAGGAATAACTATGAAATCAGAAAGCATTGCTGATTTCTTCGACGGAGGTGTACGGAAATTCAAATGGAGCAGAGTTTATATTGAAGATATTTATAGGTATCTGTTTACATTTCATGAAACTTAACCAAAGCTGACTGGGTCAGTAATTATTATCCATCCTTATTCACTCTTGAGAAAGGTGGTAATGAACTAATGAATCTGTTGTGGTGCAGCTGGTGAAAGTGTTGGCTCTGTGCCGTTGCAGAAGTTCCCAGGATTTTGACCAAACAATCATGAAAGTTTGGCTGATATATTTTAATTTGGTCTGTGAGTTGGAGCATCCCTTGCAACTTCCCATGTGTCTATTACCCTGTCCTTCGTGGTCGATGAGATGTTGGTCATGCATTTTGGATACGGTTTTACCCGGATTAGGACTGAATCCTTAGATGCCTTGTCTGTTTAAATATTTGTTCAAATGCCTTTTAAGCATAGTTTAGTTTAGTTTGATTTAGAGATGCAGCGCGAAAACCGGCGCTTAGGCCCACTACGTCCACGCCGACCAGCGATCCCCGTACACTACACATCAGGGACAATTTACAATTTTTATCGGTCAATTAACCTATAAACTTGTACTGCTTGGAGTGTGGGAGAAAATCGGAGCACTCGGGGAAAACCCACACCGTCACGAGAAGAACGTACACACCATACAGGCAGCAACTGTAGTCAGGATCGAACTCAGGACTCTGGCGCTGAAAGTAGCAAATCTACTGCTGCATTACTGTGCCATCCCCGTGATTGTATCTGATTCCACAACCTCCTCTGGGAGTGCGTCCAGATATTAAAACCACTGTCTGGGTAAAAAAAGAACTTTCCTCTCAGACCCTCAAAACATTGTTCCTCTCGCCTGAAGCCTACACCATCTTGTTTTTGATGCGTTATTACCTTAGAGTAAGTTGCAGTTTCATGATCCACACAGAGACCTGAGAACACAAATTAATTCTGCTGCTACAGTGTCCAAATTTTTCAAATAAGAAGTTAATTAAGTTCAAAGGAGAAGTTGGGGCCAGCCGCTCTCTCTGATGGTTGCAATAGGTGCTACTCTACTATTTTGAAGAGGGAGCAGTTCTCTCTGATATCCTGCATAAAAAGTAATCAACATCATTAAAATAAACATGCTGCTCATTTCCACATTTCACTTTTGTGAGAGTTCATTGTGCACAAATTAGCTGTTGAAGCGACACTATTGATTGTAAATTAATCTGTGCACATTGAGGTGTTGGAAGAGGCTATATAAATGCAAATCCTTTCTGTGTCGACTTTAGAGCAAAATTGCATTTTATGATATCTAATAACAAAGTTAATTTACACATTAATTTAGAATTCCTTTCACTGTTAGTGGAATAAATGCTCAAACCATTTGTAAAGATACTAATTTCAGCTGCATATATTAAAGATTAAGTTCATTTTTATTTAATATAATACAAAATCTCCTTAAAACTATGCAAAAAATATAACCTGTAAATTTTTATTAAAAATCTAAAGTATCCTCTGAACAAACTGTAATACCACTGATTGTAAATAGACCTTAAAATATTGGCTAAATCTTTTGTATTGAAGGCAATGAATTCACGTGATAACAATTTGCTTAACATCATGGCAGGATTTATGAAAATGTTGGAATGTTACCTTAATTATTCATAGCAGGAATTACTACTTAATTTTGCACTTCAAATAAAATTGTTTACACAGTGAACTATCGTGGGCTGATTAGAACAATGCCACAAGGCAGATACAGAAATATTATAGAGATTAATTACAACCAGGAAACTTTTAAGGATTTATGATATTGTGTAAAACATTTTTATTTTAACAGCGCTGTGATTTTGCCTGAACGCTGGAGGCAATGATTTGTTGATTCTGACTTTAGATATGGATTTTTATTCTGCAACAGTTCAGTGAGTTGGTTAGCATTGACAGCTTGCTGTTTGGTGATTCTGTGTAAATACCACATCTGTCAAATTACAATGGAAAGTAATGTACCATTTATACTATTCAAAATATGACTGAATGAGCTCAGCAATTGTTATCTGAAGCTGAAAACAGCCCAGTGATAATCTGAACCATAAAAGAACTGTATTCCTTTTATATTTGCTTAACTTTGGTGCTGCTTATTTCAAAATACACAAATTGAAATATTGAAGAAAGCCATTGAATAATTTGTATTTTCTCCTCTGCAATTTTCCAAGACACTTTCATACACATATATTTTCTCAAATACCTACAATCCCTTAAAAATAGTTCAGGAGGAGTGTGAAATGTGCTAGTGTTTGACTATCGAGTTTTTTGTACTCCAATCTATGATAAATTCCATTCTTGGTCAGCAAAGATTGCTGCATCCGACTTAGTACTGATATTGCACCCTCTACATTGTAATGTCCCTTCACTTCATATTTACTTCACTGGATGTAAATCAGTTTTAATGTGAACCAGACACCTGGTTAATATCACTCTTTGTAGTTCGACAGTGTATCTTGTTTGACATTGTGCCAATGAGGTATCAGGGGGTGGGTTTGGTGCAGAATGATAATGCAAGTCCTTTTTTCATTTATTAATCATTTTTAATTTCCCTTGGCTTTTAATAATTGTTTTAGACAATGGCGTACAATGAAAACAAATTAAATTAGCTAACACCCCTCAACGTGGGCAAAACAAACAATTTCATCCATGCGTGGACATAAACACATCAACATGCAGGAAAACATGCATGAACACACACGGCCATGTATAGGATAAAGAGATATACATGCCTGCATGGATGCATAATCGAACACATGCCATGTCTGCACACCCAGATGCACATGAGCACATGAAGGATTGTACACACATACATGCACTTGCACACACATCATTTACACGAATGCCCATGTATGCACAAACATGCTCACACAGCCATACTCATGCATACACAGACGCATCTGCACATGCAAGCATACAATCACACATGTATATATGCAACCATGCATACCAAACACCTACAGATGTATAAATGCATATAAACACTCACATCCACATGGACAAACACATGTGCATACTTACACAAATAAAACTGTACATTTTAATATTATCCACCAAACATAGCTCTTGTCCTGATGAGCACCGAATGAACCGCAGGACAATGCTGTGGCAACACCACTCAACAGTTTCTAGCAGTTGCAGATATAGTAAACGGAACATCAATAATCCATTACTGTTCAACATCACCTGTATTTAGAACTGACATTAGCTCCAAGCAAATTCAAGAAAACATTGATTTGATTTGCCAGATGTTAATTGATGAAAATACAAGTGCAGGAATCATTTGCTTTCTTCATACTGCTCATTCCTTTGTGTAAGAGGAATGCTTGAATGATCATTCCCATTGATTACAGTGGTGGGCACACACAATGATTCAATTGTGTTTGGTAATTTAGTGACACATTTGCATGTGTGCTGTTTCTTGATATAAAATGCTGGTGCTAAATGTAAATTGTGTATTTACGACTAGGCTTGCAAATGAGTCTAAATCTGTTTAAAAAAAAAAATTATTACTGGTTGCAATACAATGAACTAATAATTATATTTTACGAGGCAATGAAAATGAACTATTGGCAACAATTCCAGCATCCCTCTTCTTTCAACAATTCTGATTTTACATTGGCGAAGTTTATGGAGCAGTTATTCACTGCGGCATGCGTGTAGGTGCAGGAATTAAATCAAAAGTTTACATATCGTGGAGTAATGTATGTATGATTCAGATTAACTTCTAAATTTGAATATTAATCTTTTTGTCATTCTATGTATAATCCACAGCAGATTCACGTCCTTATCTATTAGCCTTTTAAATGCCACTCTTGTACTCATGCAATTGTCTCCACCACCAACCCCGGCAGTGCTTTCCAGGCACCCATCATTCACTGTGCAAAAAATCTGTCCCGCACATCTCCATAAGCGTTGTCCCTCTTGCTTTAAAGCTATGCCCTCTAATCTTTGGCATTTCCACCCGGGGGAAAATAGGTCCTAACTTTCTACTCTATCTATGCCTTTTGTAATTTTATATACTTCTATTAGGTCTACCTTCAACATCCAGGAAAACAATCCAAGTTTATCCAACCTCTCCTTACTGTTAACGCCTTCTAAACCTCTGATGGGCTGAATGGCCTAATTTTGCTCTTAGAACTTATGAACATGAATCCAGGCAGCTTTCTGATCAATCTCTTCTGCGCCCTCTCCAAATCCTCCACATCCTTCCTGTAACAGGTTGGCTAGAACGGTGGCACAGTGGCGCAGCAGTACAGTTGCTGCCTTACAGCGAATGCAGCACCCAAGACCCGGGTTCGATCCCAACGACAGGTGTTGTATGTACGGAGTTTGTGCATTCTCCCCGTGACCTATGGGGGTTTTCTCCGAGATCTTCGGTATCTGCCCACACTCCAACGGCGTACAGGTTTGTGGGCTAATTGGCTAGGTAAATGTGAAAATGGTCCCCAGCGTGTTTAGGATAGAGTTAGTGTGCGGGGATCACTGGTCGGCGCAGACCGGTGGGCCGATGGCCTGTTTCCACACTGTATCTCTAAACTAAACTAAGCTAAAACTAAACTACACACAATATTTCATATTCCAAATTCCTATAAAGCTGCAACATAATTTCCTGACTTATACGCAAAGTTTCGCCCGATAAGGGCAATCATACAGCTACTCTACACTCATCTACTTACAGTATGTTGCTACTTTCTGGGAGCTATGAGCTTGACCCCAAGATCACCCTGTGCATCACTTTGTTAAGGGTCTTGCCATTAATTGCATACTTTCTCTTTAAATTCAACCCCCTGAAAGCAGCACCTCACACTTGCTTGCTTTAAACACTATCTGTCATTTCTCTGCCCATGTTTGTAGCTGATCTATATCCCAATACAGCACTTGCATTTTCTTCAGCCGAATATTGTGCCCCTGTTTGGTCCAGGTCATCCCACACACACCATGTGGACACCCAATTGAACTCAACAATGAGGATCATCACAGGAACAATCCGCTCAACACTACTCCCCTGGCTTCCTGTCCTATCCAACGTAGCCCCTCCACACATCCGGCGAGTAGTCCTCACTCAAAGGATGCTCCAAAAGACCAAAAACTCCCCTCACCTACCAATTCACATGGACATCTTCAACCCACCCACTGATCGACTTCCATCTAGACGACCAATTTGGAAGAACCCACCACCAGCTGATTTCACCATCCAATCAGCTTGGAAAAAGGAATGGGAGTCCAAGGACGTCCCAAATAAACATCTGGTGTCAGACCCCACCCCACCGGTCCCTGGCACCAATCTCCCAAGGAAGCAGTGCACGACGCTGAATAGATTCAGGACTGGACATGGCCCCTGCTTGGCCAGCCTACACAAATGGGGCAGCAGTCCAACTCCACGATGTGCTTGTGGAGAGCAGCAAACAATGCAACACATCATTGAAGCATGCCCTCAACAAAGACTCAAAGGAGGACTTGTCACCCTTCATACAGCAAATCAAGAGGCAACTGCTTGGCTAAAGGACTTTGCATTCGCTAAATAAATAAATCCCAATACATACTTTGACAGCCTTCCTCACTGTCCACAACTCTACCAATAATGACATTGTCTGCAAACTTACTAACCAACCTATCTATATCTATGTGGAAGAGGGAACTGCAGATGCTGGTTTAAACCACAGATAGACACAAAAAGCTGGAGTACATGGGTGATGTTTCAGATCTCGACCTGAAACGTCATCCATTTCTTTTCTCCAGAGATGCTGCCTGTCCTGTTGAGTTACTCCAGCTTTTTGTGTCTATCTTTTATCTATATCCATGTCCAAGTTGTGCATTTCTATCACAAACATCAATGTTCCCAGCATGGATCCCCGAGGATCCCACTGGTCACAGACCTCCAGCCAGAATGTCCTCACCCTTTTACCACGAACCCTCTGCCACCTATGAGTAAATCAGCTCAAAAACTCAATTACGTTCTTAAGACATGACCTGCCACAGGCAAAGCACTGCTGACTGTCCCTAATAACACATTCTCTTACAAATGCTATCCCAAATAAATCTCTTCAAAAGAGAATTGGAGAGAGAACACTAAGGTTAAAATTTCAAGTTAACGTTCATACTCAAATCTGGTTTATCAGCCCGTAGAAAGCCTGGAACGTTCTCATTTTGAATATACATGAGAATAGCTTGGAATCTGACATATCCAATTCCCTTTTTGTTCCTGGTTTTTATGTAATATCTCTGACCTGAAACATAAAACATTTATATCTCTTTCCACAGATGCTGCCTGGCCTGCTGAATGTTTCCAGCATTTCCTATTTTCTTTCCAGAGCTTCAGCATCTGCAAGTGTGGGTTTCAATTTCCATTTACACTCTGAAAGCCAGCAAATAATCTATAATTCAATTAATCCGAGCTTTTTTTGAATATATTTTTTACACAGTGAAATAGGGCAGTTTTTCAATCTAGGCTAATGTAGATCTTTGCGAAAGTATAAATCGTGGATCTAGGTCAAGATCATCTGAAATCATCAAAAATATTTCAGACAAAGGTCACTCATAGTGAAATTAGATTGATACGTGGTGCTGACATCGTCATTATTCTCCCTTTATCTGAACTACTCTTGTCAACAAAAGCCCATTGAAATTTCATTAGTTTCCCACAGGGAAATGATTAAACACAGGCGCAAGAAAATTTCTAAGGTTATTTCTCAGCATCTCAACAATTATAAAGAGTAATCTGCTTTCAGACAAAAAAGAACATTTCGAGTAAAAGATGGTAAAAATAATTGGCTTTAAAGTAATAATTCTATAGGAAGCAAAGAGACGATGAGGTTGAGAGAGGATTTCAGGGCTTCTAAAATTGGTGGTTCAAGGTGCAGAGTGATGGATGTCATCAACTTGCAGAAGGCAAGATCAGGAAGGGCACAATGTACTCAGTAGGACGTAGTATTGTAGGTGAAGACACAAAGCCTGAAGAAGAGTCTCCACCTGAAAAGTCACATATACCTTTTCTCCAGAGACACTGCCTGACCCACTGAGTTAAAGCCCTGTCCCACGGTATGAGTTCATTCCAAGAGCTCGCCCGAGTTAAAAAAAAAAATCAAACTTGTGGTAAGCACGGAGAATGAACGTAGCGGGTACGTCGGAGCTCTGGGAGGTTTCTTAGCGGCTCGTAACACTAATGACAGGTACTCGCTAACGACAGGTAAGCACGGGAAGACTCGTGAAGATTTTTCAACATGTTGAAAAATGTCCACGAGAGCCCCGAGTACCGACGAGTGGCCATTACCGTAAATCTCTGAGTTTGAATCAGGGCAAACTCGGGAGAGCTCTTGGAACGAACTCGCATCGTGGGACAGGGCTATAACTGCTGGGTTTTTTGTGTCTATTTTTGGTTTAAACCAACATCTGCAGTTCCTTCCTACACATAGTATAGAAGGTGGTTGTACGGATATGAAATCCAGAAGGCTTAATAGATAAAGATATATGATTGCTACAGGTTGTACAACATTTATTTCTTTGCAAGATGTAACATTAATGAACGGGAAGGATTTCAAGGATAAATCAATAGCTGTGATAAAGAATAGTGAGAGGAGGTTTGGATGGTGTTGTAAAAAGTAGTGGGCAGAATGGTCAGACAATGGCCTCCAGAATTACCTATTTAGATGCTGTACTCTCTGTGTAGCCCTGTTTTCATGTATGCTATGATATGATGTGCATTTCGCCCAAAACATCTACTAATAAGAGTAAAAATCAGAATGAGAGTATTATGTGTTACTTTTCATCTGAGCTTTCTGCACTCATTCCGCAGCTGAAACTGATCAGCAAGTTGCTTATTTCATTACTGGGTGGAATTTTGTTCTGTAACATAGAAACATAGAAACATAGAAAATAGGAGCAGGAATAGGCCATTCGGCCCTTCGAGCCTGCACAGCCATTCAATATGATCAAGGCTGATCATCCAACTCAGTATCCTGTACCTGCCTTCTCTCCATACCCCCTGATCCCTTTGGCCACAGGGGCCACATATAACCATATAACAATTACAGCACGGAAACAGGCCATCTCGGCCCTACAAGTCCATGCCGAACAAATTTTTTTCCCCTTAGTCCCACCTGCCTGCACTCATACCATAACCCTCCATTCCCTTCTCATCCATATGCCTATCCAATTTATTTTTAAATGATACCAATGAACCTGCCTCCACCACTTCCACTGGGAGCTCATTCCACACCGCTACCACTCTCTGCGTAAAGAAGTTCCCCCTCATATTACCCCTAAACTTCTGTCCCTTAATTCTGAAGTCATGTCCTCTTGTTTGAATCTTCCCTATTCTCAAAGGGAAAAGCTTGTCCACATCAACTCTGTCTATCCCTCTCATCATTTTAAAGACCTCTATCAGGTCCCCCCTTAACCTTCTGCGCTCCAGAGAATAAAGACCTAACTTATTCAACCTATCTCTGTAACTTAGTTGTTGAAACCCAGGTAACATTCTAGTAAATCTCCTCTGTACTCTCTCTATTTTGTTGACATCCTTCCTATAATTGGGCGACCAAAATTGTACACCATACTCCAGATTTGGTTTCACCAATGCCTTGTACAATTTTAACATTACATCCCACCTTCTATACTCAATGCTCTGATTTATAAAGGCTAGCATACCAAAAGCTTTCTTTACCACCCTATCTATATGAGATTCCACCTTCAAGGAACTATGCACGGTTATACCCAGATCCCTCTGTTCAACTGTATTCTTCAATTCCCTACCATTTACCATGTACGTCCTATTTTGATTTGTCCTGCCAAGGTGTAGCACCTCACATTTATCAGCATTAAACTCCATCTGCCATCTTTCAGCCCATTTTTCCAAATGGCCTAAATCACTCTGTAGACTTTGGAAATCCTCTTCATTATCCACAACACCCACTATCTTGGTATCATCTGCATACTTACTAATCCAATTTACCACACCTTCATCCAGATCATTGATGTACATGACAAACAACAAAGGACCCAACACAGATCCCTGAGGCACCCCACTAGTCACCTGCGTCCAACCCGATAAACAGCCATCCACCATTACCCTCTGGCTTCTCCCATTCAGCCACTGTTGAATCCATCTTGCTATTCCTGCATTTATATCCAACAGTTGAACCTTCTTAACCAACCTTCCATGAGGAACCTTGTCAAAGGCCTTACTAAAGTCCATATAGACAACACCCACTGCTTTACCCTCGTCAATTTCCCTAGTAACCTCTTCAAAAAATTCAAGAAGATTAGTCAAACATGACCTTCCAGGCACAAATCCATGTTGACTGTTCCTAATCAGACCCTGTTTATCTAGATGCTTATATATATTATCTCTAAGTATCTTTTCCATTAATTTGCCCACCACTGAAGTCAAACTAACAGGTCTATAATTGCTAGGTTTACTCTTACATCTAACTCCCTCTTAAATATAGCCAATGAACTGGCCTCAACTACCTTCTGTGGCAGAGAATTCCAGAGATTCACCACTCTCTGTGTGAAAAATGTTTTTCTCAACTCGGTCCTTAAAGATTTCCCCCTTATCCTTAAACTGTGACCCCTTGTTCTGGACTTCCCCAACATCGGGAACAATCTTCTTGCATCTAGCCTGTTCAACCCCTTAAGAATTTTGTAAGTTTCTATAAGATCCCTCCTCAATCTTCTAAATTCTAGCGACTACAAGCCGAGTCTATCCAGTCTTTCTTCATATGAAAGTCCTGACATCCCAGGAACCAGTCTGGTGAATCTTCTCTGTACTCCCTTTCAAATCCAACGATGGAACTGCATTAGCAAATTTACCAACTTAAAAAGTAGCAAATTCACATTGAAAGTTCAGAGATTTAACCAACTACACAAGGTTTTAAGAAGACCTGAAAATCATGCTAGGCATAAGTCCAATTTCTAAATATTCTCAAATATTGATAGGACTAAATCAATGGCAATGACTAATGCTCCTTTAATAGTCGCCAAATAGTCAAATTATTTAAGGTCAAGTTGCAATCCAGAGAATGAAACAAATAGGGGAGATGTGGGGGAGGTGATGCTGCACTGTCAGAACTACTGTATTTTCATTGGGTTGTTAAGCTATCAAGTTTGCTTTCATGTATGGACCAAAAAGGTTCCAAGTGTCATTAGGTGCTCTATCTATTGTTTATTTTGAGTGTGGTTGGAAACTATTACAGATTCATGAATCATACAGCAGAGAGAACAGGCCCTTCTGCAAAGCAAGTTCACTCAGCCAAACCACACCAAGCCGTCCATCAATAAATCAATTTGCATGTTAATCTAACGTTAATCCCCCACATTCCCATCAAATACTCTCCTACACACCAGGGGCAAGTTACAGTATCCATTTAACCTACCAATCCACATGCCGCTGGGATGTTGCAGAGAACCTGATTCAGGGGAAACCTGAACAGGAAAAACCTACAATGAAACCACAGTGAAAACATGCAAATTCTTCCCAGTAAATGCCCGAGGTCAGGATTGTACCCAGGATGCTGGAGCTGTGGCACAGCAGTTCAAACCAGCTGTGCAATTGTAGTTAAACAGTGTTCGTTTCAATCGAGAGCCAGTTCAACCTTTTGCCATATGAAGATTGGTAGCTCATTTTGAAGAAGAACATTAGATTACCCCACAACATAGAAACATAGAAATTAGGTGCAGGAGTAGGCCATTCGGCCCTTCGAGCCTGCACCGCCATTCAATATGATCATGGCTGATCATCCAACTCAGTATCCCGTACCTGCCTTCTCTCCATACCCCCCCTGATCCCCTTAGCCACAAGGGCCACATCTAACTCCCTCTTAAATATAGCCAATGAACTGGCCTCAACTACCCTCTGTGGCAGAGAGTTCCAGAGATTCGCCACTCTCTGCGTGAAAAAAGTTCTTCTCATCTCGGTTTTAAAGGATTTCCCCTTTATCCTTTAGCTGTGACCCCTTGTCCTGGACTTCCCTAACATCAGGAACAATCTTCCTGCATCTAGCCTGTCCAACCCCTTAAGAATTTTGTAAGTTTCTATAAGATCCCCTCTCAATCTTCTAAATTCTAGAGAGTATAAACCAAGTCTATCCAGTCTTTCTTCATAAGACAGTCCTGACATCCCAGGAATCAGTCTGGTGAACCGTCTCTGCACTCCATCTATGGCAATAATGTCCTTCCTCAGATTTGGAGACCTGAGGAGACCTGAGAACATCCTAGCCCTTAGAAATATCACAAAAGCAGGCTCTATGGGGACTACTACATCAGAGGGAGATAACATTGCACAAACTGGCTGGGACATATTCAACATTAAGTTAGTGATCAGCCATTGGAAATACTGAAAAATGCTTTGGGTTAGGCGAAAGGAACATGAAGCATGTTACATATTCTACCTGTCTCCAAAGCATTCCCAACCTGTTCAACCCCTTAATAATGCAATGACCCATACTTACATTAGCTGAATAACTGAATAGGGGCTAATTATATTCTAAAGCTATTGAAGTGCCTTTGTGCACGAGACAATCTGGTAGCTAAAGAGAATGTCTGGAGGTGTTGGTACCATATCAAAAAGCTTTTACCAACAACAAAAAATGCATTACATCAATTAGTCAGCTGCAGGACCTTCAAAGACTCCAAAGGCCTGAATATCTGTCATGGAATATTGTAACATTGTTTGACAGGCCTTTGAAAAAAGCCATCACTTCTCCAGGGCTTGTTATAGTTTAAGAAAATGCAACTTGCCCAGCCTATTCCACCCCACTTACAATAGCAGTGACAGTGTCAATGCTGTCAGTGTTCTTGTAACATTGAACCTTAAACAGTTCAACAAACATATCTCAAACATCACTGCCTTTCCATTTCAAAGAGCTGTTCCAATGCTTTATACCGGCTTAGGAATAAAAGATAGACCAGACCGCAGCAAATTCTTGCCTTTCACCAACCATAACCATTGCACAGCTCTCAGCATTCTCTGGGACATTATTTCTCCTCCTTAAATGGAGAGGTTAGTCAAATGGTCCTTGCAGTCCCTTTGTGTGCTTCCTTGGGAAAAGCTGTCCACAATAATAAAATCTTGCATTTACACAGCAACTTTGATTCAGCAAAAGGCTCCACAAATTTTTTCAGGGGCAATATCACATTAAATTTGGTGCTAAGTCACACTGGTGATAGAGCCATGGGGAGATGTATCACAGAAACAGGCCCTTTGCACATTATAGACAATAGACAATAGACAATAGGTGCAGGAGTAGGCCAGACAGCCCTTCAAGCCATTCACCGCCATTCAATGTGATCATGGCTGATCATCCACAATCAGTACCCCGTTCCTGCCTTCTCCCCATATCCCTTAACTCCGCCGAGTCTTTGTGAATCATCAACCAGCATTTACATTATAATCCATCAACTACCATTCAAATACGCACTAAGGAAATTCATTGTGGCCAACTGACCTATGTCTTTGGGATGGGAAGGAACAGGAGCACCTGAGAGCAAGTCTTGCCGTCACAGGGAGAAACAGCACTGAAGGTCGGGATCGAACCCAGGTCTCTCACGGGGTAAGATTGCAACTCTATTGGCTGAACCTCTGAGTCTACAGTCAGAGCTTTGTTAAAGTTATTGGTTTTAAGGAACGTCCTATATTGGAGAAAAAAGCTGGAGAGGATTACTCGGGAATTCCAAGATTTGGTGCCCAAATCGTCGAAGGATTGTCCATAGCAGTGGAAAGATTAAAACAAGGGTTGCTCAAAGGGCCAGAATTAAACGGAGCATAGATAACCTAAAGGGTCATAAGGCTGGAATTATATAGGCAATAAGAAGTAACATTTGTAAGCAAAGTCCCATGTTTAAAATTGTGTTACTTACCCAGGAGGCCACAGTGGTCGGTGATACGAGGTGTGATATGTGGATACTCACACATGTACCAAAGGTGTCACAGTCTGCCCTCTCCTCCTCATTCTCATCCACTTCACCTCCCAGTACTTTTCCACCAGTCTCTTCTTCTTCTTCTTCTTCTTCTTCTTCTTCTTCTTCTTGTTTTTTGGCGGTTGGCAAACAACTTTTTTGGTGCATTACTGCAACCAACTGGCATGGAGTGTGGATCAAACAACACCATTAGATATACTAATAACCTATATTCTTCTGAACAAATTGGTTACCTAAGAAAAAGCAACAGGATTTGATAGCACTTATATGAACTCCCTTGCAAAATATCTACCAAATCAAATTGTACACTTTCTTTTCTGAACTGCTCACTCATCCGTCCTCTCTCCTCCTCATACCTCTCACAATGTACAATGACATGCTCTATTGTCTCTTCTTGCCCACAGTATTCACATCTGCCTGTATTATGCTTGTCTATTATAAAAAAGTGTACTGTTCAGACCAGTGTGTCCAAATCTAATTCTTGAAATTACTGTCTCCTCTTTTCTGTTTTTCCCTGCACATCTCATTTCTCCCACTTTCCTCTGGACTCTGTAGAACCACCATCCTTGCCGCTCTTTCTCCCATTGCTTTTGCCATCTTTCCTTCAGTCTTTGCTTAATAATGTATTTGATTTCAGTTTTACCTATGTTAATACTTAAATCAATCTTACTTCTTTTTGTTACCTCTTTTGCTACCTTATCTGCCATTTTGTTTCCTCTAATGCCAATGTGTGCTGGTACCCATAAAAATATGATTGTAAGCCCCATCATTTGAATTCTGAATAGTGTTTGTTGTATTTCAATCAAAATGTCTGGTCTACTATCTGAATGGCTGTGCTGTAAAGTCTTTATTGCTAAACTTGAATCTGAACAAATAACTGTCCTTAAAGGCCTAGTATCCTCGACCCACTGTACCGCTAACAATATTGCAATAAACATTTCACCTGTGTATAATGAGAGTTCATTATTGATCCTCTTCCCTACTTTGATGTGAAATTCTGGTACAATAAATGCTACTCCTACTTTATCTACTGAATCTTTTGATGCATCTGTATAAATTTGGACAAAACTGTAGTATCTGTCAATGTATTCCTGTATGGTGACTGAATTATACATATGTTGTTTATCCTTGTTTTCCTGTTCTAATATTGTAAAGTCTACTGTTGCATCTGGAAGTATCCAAGGTGGAATTGAAGGTAATGGAACCGTTGGAACCACATTTAATTGTGCTATGCTGATTTGTAATGCTCTCTGGGTCACTGTCCATCCAAAACTTTTTGTTTCCTTTCTCTCCTTTTCCCAGCATGGTTTGACAGTAACTTGTGCTGGGAGTCCCTCCTTCTACTCGCCTGCCACTCCCCTCTCATCAGCCTAACTCTCCTCACCTGTTGCACTCAGTTGCCTCTGATCACATATTAACCTGGTATATAGACTCTCCTCACCGTTCACACAGTGCCAGATTGTTCCCAGCATTCATGCAAGACTCTCCAGTGATTTCCCGACTGCCTACACGGATTCGAACCTGCCTGCCCCTGACCATTCCGTCCTGTCGTCTTCCCGGATAGCACCTCAGCCTTCTGTCCCCGACCTCCTGGTTTCTGTCTGCCTCTCTCCTGGGCTGTTTGGTGTATCCCTGCAATGGCTCCTCGACTACCTGCCTGGCTTCGACTCTCCTTTCGTCTGTCCCTCGCTGGTTTGTTTGCATCATGTGTTGGATCTCCTGGTTACCGGACCTTCCGCTACCCCGACTACGTCTCCTGCCTGCCCCTCTTTGGAACCCTCGCTCAATCCTGAGCCTCTGTGTGAGTATGGTTTACCCATTCCTGTGTTACTACTCTGGGTTACGGTATCGTAATAAAGTTCATTACCAATTATACCTGCCTGATTCTGTGCTGCTATTGGGTCCAAGCTATACCCGTTACAGTACAATCTGGCCAACAATGGACTCGGCGTACACAACGTCTCCGTCAAATCGCTTTGAGAGGATTGAGCACACGCTCCTGCAGCACGAAGCTATGCTCACTGCCTCCAACTCCGAGGTTCGACAGGCTGTGTCAAGCCATGAGCAGACATTGGTTGCACTAGCCACCCAGGTCCAACAGCTGACGACCATCCTCGCCCAGGCTACACCCCAGGCTTCGCCTCCGGCTCCGACAGCACCAGCTCCCGGTCCGCCAGGAACATCACCTGAGCCTCGGGTGGGAACCCCGGAGTGCTACGCTGGAGACCTGGAGGGCTGCAACCCATTCAGCACGAACTGTTCCATTCTCTTTGCTCTACAGCCCTACACCTTCGCCCAGGAAGCGGCGAGAGTGGCGTTTACCATTAATCACCTGACTGGCAGAGCTCGGCTGTGGGGAACGGCTGAATGGGAGCGACGCACGCCGGCTTGCTCCTCTTTCCAGGCCTTCGCCGCGGAGCTTCGCAAGCTGTTCGGTGAGGTTTCGATGGGTCCGGACGCTGCGGGAGGTCTGCTGGGGTTGAGCCAGGGGAACCAGAGCGTCGTTGACTTCACCATCAACTTTCCCACCAGGGCCCGTCAGAGTGATTGGAACGCCCCGGCCCACTGTGACGCTTTCTTGCTGGGCTTGAATGACGATATCAAGGATGAGTTGGTGTCCCACGACCTTCCTTCTTCTCTGGATGGGCTTATCGAGCTAATGACCCATCTGGACCGACGCATCCTGGCGAGACGTCGGGAGAGGCGACAGGGACAGGCGGTCCGCCAGCTATCCACCCAAGCTCGTTTTCCTCCGGAGACTGGACTACCCTCCTCGGGGCAACCGTCGAGGCAACCCGAACCTATGCAGGTGGGTCGCACCAGTCTCACCCCCGAGGAATGGGAACGTCGGCGTGGGGGGAACCTCTGTCTCTACTGTGGCCTGGCGGGTCATTACATCTCCAAGTGTCCAGTAAAAGGGCCAGACTCGCCAGTAGCGGAGGAATTACTGGTGAGTCGAACCTCTGAACTTTCCTCTGCCCGACGCCCTCTTTGTCAAGCTCGTCTGCTGTTGTCTGATGGTTCTCACACCCTCGCCACCTTCATAGACTCGGGTTGTGACATTAATCTTATGGACATGGAACTAGCCCGTCAGCTAGGCATCGTTGTGTTCCCCAGCCTAAACCTGTTCCCGCCAACGCCCTCGACGGCCATCTCCTGGGGACTGTTTCTCACCAGACGGTCCCAGTGCGCATGCTCCTGTCTGGTAATCACCATGAGACCATCCAGTTCCACATCCTGCAGTCTCCCCGTCTTCCCCTCATCCTGGGTTACCCCTGGCTTCAGCGACACAACCCCAACATCGACTGGAGGATCTTGGGTTGGAGCCCTTCCTGCCACCAAGTGTGCCTGAAGCAAGCCTCCGCTCCTCAACCGGCCACCTGCTCCAGTTCTGCTCCAGACCTGACGGGGGTCCCAGCCGAGTACCATGACTTTGGGGAGGTTTTTAGCAAGTCTAGGGCCACCTCCCTTCCTCCTCATCGGCCCTATGACTGTGCCATAGACCTCCTGCCTGGTTCCGCTCCTCCTAGGGGTCGCCTTTACTCCCTGTCCGCCCCTGAGAGAGGCGCCATGGAGAAATACATAATCAACTCCTTGGCTGCTGGTCTCATCCGTCCCTCCTCATCGCCTGCTGGGGCTGGGTTCTTCTTCGTGGAGAAGAAGGACAAATCTCTGCGTCCCTGCATAGATTACTGGGGGCTCAACAGCATCACGATGAAGAATCGCTACTCTCTCCCTCTCATCTCCTCTGCTTTCGAGCTCCTGGAGGGGGCACCATCTTTTCGAAGTTAGATCTACGCAATGCCTACCACTTGGTCCGCATCAAAGAGGGAGATGAGTGGAAGACCGCCTTCAACACTCCCACGAGACATTACGAATACCTGGTGATGTCTTCCAGGCTTTGGTCAATGACGTTCTCAGGGACATGTTTTTTGGTATGCTTTTTTTTAGCTTTTGGTATGCTAGCCTTTATAAATCAGAGCATTGAGTATAGAAGCTGGGATGTAATGTTAAAATTGTACAAGGCATTGGTGAGACCAAATCTGGAGTATGGTGTACAATTTTGGTCGCCAAATTATAGGAAGGATGTCAACAAAATAGAGAGAGTACAGAGTACAGAGAAAATCCTCAAGGGCGAAGGTGAACAACCGGAAGTGGTAGTGCATGTCGGCACAAACGATGTCGGAAAGAAGGGGATGAATATTCTGCAGCGTGACTTTAGAGAGCTCGGAAAAATGTTGAAAAGCAGGACCTCCAGGGTTGTTATCTCCGGTTTGCTTCCAGTTCCCCGTGCTGGCGAGAGCAGGAACAGGGAGATACGGGACCTGAACGTGTGGCTGAGGATCTGGTGCACGGGGCAGGGATTTAGATTCTTAGATCACTGGGATCTGTTTTGGGGTAAGGGGGAACTGTACAAAAGGGACGGATTGCATCTTAACAGGTGTGACCAGCATTCTGGCAGGCAGGTTTGCCACTGCTACACGGGTGGCTTTAAACAGAATAAGGGGGGTGGGGTGTTGAATGGGACAGTGGAGGATGGAGTTAAAGGGAAAGGGTTTCTTAAATGTGTGAGCGTAGAGACCGAAGGGTGTAAAATGAGGGTAGAAGAAATAGGTAGCAAGGTGAAAAGTAAAAGTGGCAGGCAGACAAAACCAGGGCAAAAATCAAAAAGGGCCACTTTTCAACATAATTGTGTAAGGGGTAAGAGTGTTGTAAAAACAAGCCTGAAGGCTTTGTGTCTCAATGCCAGGAGCATTCGTAATAAGGTGGATGAGTTGAATGTGCAGATAGCTATTAATGACTATGATATAGTTGGGATCACGGAGACATGGCTCCAGGGTGACCAAGGCTGGGAGCTGAACATCCAGGGATATTCAATATTCAGGAGGGATAGACAGAAAGGAAAAGGAGGTGGGGGTAGCGTTACTGATTAGAGAGGGGATTAATGCAATGGAAAGGAAGGACATTAGTTTGGAGGATGTGGAATCGGTATGGGTAGAGCTGCAAAACACTAAGGGGCAGAAAACGCTGGTGGGTGTTGTGTACAGGCCACCTAACAGTGGTAGTGAAGTTGGAGATGGTATCAAACAGGAAATTAGAAATGCGTGCGACAAAGGCAAAACGGTTATAATGGGTGACTTCAATCTACATATAGATTGGGTGAATCAAATTGGCAGGGGTGCTGAGGAAGAGGATTTCTTGGAATGTATGCGGGATAGTTATCTAAATCAACATGTAGAGGAACCAACGAGAGAGCAGGCTATTTTAGACTGGGTATTGAGTAATGAGGAAAGGTTAGTTAGCAATCTTGTTGTACGTGCCCCCTTGGGCAAGAGTGACCATAATATGGTTGAGTTCTTCATTAGGATGGAGAGTGACATTGTTAATTCAGAAACAATGGTTCTGAACTTAAAGAAAGGTAACTTTGAGGGTATGAGACGTGAATTGGCCAAGATTGACTGGCAATTAATTCTAAAAGGGTTGACGGTGGATATGCAATGGAAGACATTTAAAGACTGCATGGATGAACTACAAAAATTGTTCATCCCAGTTTGGCAAAAGAATAAATCAGGGAAGGTAGTACATCCATGGATAACAAGGGAAATCAGGGATAGTATCAAAGCGAAGGATGATGCGTACAAATTAGCCAGAAAAAGCAGCATACCGGAGGACTGGGAGAAATTCAAAGACCAGCAGAGGAGGACGAAGGGCTTAATTAGGAAAGGAAAAATAGATTATGAAAGAAAACTGGCAGGGAACATAAAAACTGACTGCAAAAGTTTTTATAGATATGTGAAAAGAAAGAGATTAGTTAAAACAAATGTAGGTCCCTTGCAGTCAGAAACAGGGGAGTTGATCATGGGGAACAAGGATATGGCGGACCAATTGAATAACTACTTTGGTTCCGTCTTCACTAAGGAAGACATAAATAATTTGCCGGAAATAGCAGGGGACCGCGGGTCAAAGGAGTTGGAGGAATTGAGTGAAATCCAGGTTAGCCGGGAAGTGGTGTTGGGTAAATTGAATGGATTAAAGGCCGATAAATCCCCAGGGCCAGATAGGCTGCATCCCAGAGTACTTAAGGAAGTAGCTCCAGAAATAGTGGATGCATTAGTAATAATCTTTCAAAACTCTTTAGATTCTGGAGTAGTTCCTGAAGATTGGCGGGTAGCAAACGTAACCCCACTTTTTAAGAAGGGAGGGAGAGAGAAAATGGGGAATTACAGACCAGTTAGTCTAACATCGGTAGTGGGGAAACTGCTAGAGTCAGTTATTAAAGATGGGATAGCAGCACATTTGTAAAGTGGTGAAATCATTGGACAAAGTCAGCATGGATTTACGAAAGGTAAATCATGTCTGACGAATCTTATAGAATTTTTCGAGGATGTAACTAGTAGCGTGGATAGGGGAGAACCAGTGGATGTGGTGTATCTGGACTTCCAGAAGGCTTTCGACAAGGTCCCACATAAGAAATTAGTATACAAACTTAAAGCACAAGGCATTGGGGGTTCAGTATTGATGTGGATAGAGAACTGGCTGGCAAACAGGAAGCAAAGAGTAGGAGTAAACGGGTCCTTTTCAAAATGGCAGGCAGTGACTAGTGGGGTACCCCAAGGCTCAGTACTGGGACCCCAGCTATTTACAATATATATTAATGATCTGGATGAGGGAATTGAAGGCAATATCTCCAAGTTTGCGGATGACACTAAGCTGGGGGGCAGTGTTAGCTGTGAGGAGGATGCTAGGAGACTGCAGGGTGACTTGGATAGGCTGGGTGAGTGGGCAAATATTTGGCAGATGCAGTATAATGTGGATAAATGTGAGGTTATCCATTTTGGTGGCAAAAACAGGAAAGCAGACTATTATCTAAATGGTGGCCGATTGGGAAAGGGGGAGATGCAGCGAGACCTGGGTGTCATGGTACACCAGTCATTGAAGGTAGGCATGCAGGTGCAGCAGGCAGTAAAGAAAGCGAATGGTATGTTAGCTTTCATTGCAAAAGCATTTGAGTATAGGAGCAGAGAGGTTCTACTGCAGTTGTACAGGGTCTTGGTGAGACCACACCTGGAGTATTGCGTACAGTTTTGGTCTCCAAATCTGAGGAAGGACATTATTGCCATAGAGGGAGTGCAGAGACGGTTCACCAGACTGATTCCTGGGATGTCAGGACTGTCTTATGAAGAAAGACTGGATAGACTTGGTTTATACTCTCTAGAATTTAGAAGATTGAGAGGGGATCTTATAGAAACTTACAAAATTCTTAAGGGGTTGGACAGGCTAGATGCAGGAAGATTGTTTCCGATGTTAGGGAAGTCCAGTACAAGGGGTCACAGCTTAAGGATAAAGGGGAAATCCTTTAAAACCGAGATGAGAAGAACTTTTTTCACGCAGAGAGTGGTGAATCTCTGGAACTCTCTGCCACAGAGGGTAGTTGAGGCCAGTTCATTGGCTATATTTAAGAGGGAGTTAGATGTGGCCCTTGTGGCTAAGGGGATCAGGGGGTATGGAGAGAAGGCAGGTACGGGATACTGAGTTGGATGATCAGCCATGATCATATTGAATGGCGGGGCAGGCTCGAAGGGCCGAATGGCCTACTCCTGCACCTAATTTCTATGTTTCTATGTTTCTAGGAGATTTACTAGAATGTTGCCTGGGTTTCAACAACTAAGTTACAGAGATAGGTTGAATAAGTTAGGTCTTTATTCTCTGGAGCGCAGAAGGTTAAGGGGGGACCTGATAGAGGTCTTTAAAATGATGAGAGGGATAGACCGAGTTGATGTGGACAAGCTTTTCCCTTTGAGAATAGGGAAGATTCAAACAAGAGGACATGACTTCAGAATTAAGGGACAGAAGTTTAGGGGTAATATGAGGGGGAACTTCTTTACGCAGAGAGTGGTGGCGGTGTGGAATGAGCTCCCAGTGGAAGTGGTGGAGGCAGGTTCATTGGTATAATTTAAAAATAAATTGGATAGGCATATGGATGAGAAGGGAATGGAGGGTTATGGTACGAGTGCAGGCAGGTGGGACTAAGGGGAAAAACATTTGTTCGGCATGGACTTGTAGGGCCGAGATGGCCTGTTTCCGTGCTGTAATTGTTATATGGTTATATGGTTATATGTTGAACAAGTACGTGTTGGTCTATATTGATGACATCCTCATCTTTTCACGGACCAAGGAGGAACACGTACACCACGTCCAGGCAGTTCTCCATCGGCTCCTGGAGAACTCGCTCTTCGTTAAAGCTGAGAAGTGCGAGTTTCACTCCCCGTCAGTCTCCTTCTTAGGATACATCGTTGGCCAAGGGAACATCAAGATGGACCCCGCTAAGGTCTCTGCTGTCACCACCTGGCCTGTTCCTGACTCACGCAAGCAGCTCCAAAGGTTCCTGGGGTTCGCCAATTTTTACCGACGGTTCATCCGTGGCTACAGTACTGTGGCCTCACCCCTCACGGCACTCACCTCCTCCAAGGTTCCATTACGGTGGTCTGCCGCGGCCGACGAAGCTTTTCAGGCACTCAAGACACGGTTTACATCGGCCCCCATCCTCCAAGTTCCGGACTCAGAGAGACAGTTCGTGATGGAGGTGGACGCCTCCGACGTGGGGGTGGGAGCTGTTCTGTCCCAGTGGGCTGCCAGGGACTAGAAGCTCCATCCATGCGCCATCTTCTCCCGACGCCTGACTCCTGCTGAGAGGAATTATGACATTGGCAACCGAGAACTGTTGGCGGTTAAGTTGGCGTTGGAGGAATGGAGTCACTGGTTGGAGGGAACCGAGCAGCCTTTCTTGGTTTGGACTGACCACAAAAACCTTGAATACCTCCAGTCAGCCAAGAGGCTCAACTCTCGTCAGGCCCGCTGGTCTCTCTTCCTCACCCGCTTCAACTTCTCCCTCTCCTACCAACCTGGGACCCGCAACGTGAAGCCCGATGCCCTCTCTCGGCAGTTCTTGGCGAAGGAGGAGCCTGCCTCTGGCTCCAAGACCATCCTCCCGTCCTCGCACAGGGTTGCCTCCCTCACCTAGGAAGTGGAGGAGAAGGTCAAGGCGGCCTTGGAGAACCAGCCGGGACCCAGCGCATGCCCTCCTGATCGCCTGTTTGTGGTTTCTGCCCTGCGGTCCGACGTCCTTCAGTGGGCCCACAGCTCTTGACTCGCTTGTCATCCCGGCATTCAGCGGACCAAGGAGATGGTGCTACGGAGGTTCTGGTGGGCATTGCTGGAGGAGGACACTCGGGAGTTTGTCAACGCCTGTCCCGTTTGCTACCAGCAAAAGGTCTCACACCAAGCTCCTGCGGGTCATCTGCTTCCACTGCCTGTACCCCATCGACCATGGTCCCACATCTCCCTGGACTTTGTTACCGGCCTGCGCCCATCCAGTGGTCACACCACCATCCTGACCGTGGTCGATAGATTTAGCAAGATGGCTCACTTCGTGCCCCGGCCCAAGCTTCCGTCAGCCAAAGAAACGGCCGAGCTCATATTACTCAACGTCTTCAGGCTCCATGGTCTCCCCGTCGATGTGGTCTCCGACCGGGGACCCAAGTTTGCCTCTGGGTTCTGGAGGGAGTTCTGCACGCATGTGGGGGCCACCGTGAGTCTGGCGTCCGGATTTCATCCCCAGTCCAATGGACAGACTGAAAGGAAGGATCAGGAGATGGAGACGGCGCTGCGGTGTATGGTGTCCAAGCATCCCTCCTCCTGGTCCCAGCAGTTGTTGTGGGTGGACTGGCTCGGCCACTGGGCTCTCCCCTTTCCAGTGTGCCTACGGGTTCCAGCCTCCACTGTTCCCGGCGCTGGAGAAAGAGGTTTCCTGCCCGTCCGTCCAGGCCTTCATTCGTCGCTGCCGCAGGACATGGACCCAAGCCAGGGCGGCTCTTCTCCGCTCCATGGACCGTTACACCACGGCTGCCAACCATCACTGCCCCCAGGCCCCCACCTACCTCGCGGGCCAGAAGGTGGGGCTGTCGACCCGGGACCTTCCCTTGAGGGTGGAGTCCAAGAAGTTGGCACCCAAGTTCATCGGTCCCTTTGAGATCCAGAAGGTCATTAACCCAGCGGCTGTGAGGCTCAAGTTGCCTTGTTCCATGCGGGTCCAACCTACGTTCCACGTGTCCAGAGTAAAGCCAGTCCGGGAGAGCTCCCTGGTCCCCGCAGTCCCTCCTCCTCCACCTCCTCGTCTCATCGACAGAGGCCCCACATTTATGGTGCACCGCCTCCTGCGCTCCCGCCGTTGCGGGAGGGGTCTCCAATACCTGGTCGATTGGGAGGGTTACAGTCCAGATGAGAGGTCCTGGGTTCCTGCTCGACACATCCTGGACGCCTCCCTCATCAGGGAGTTTCACCGGCGTCATCCCGACCAGCCGCCCAAGTCCGCCACTCCCAGAGGGGTCGCCGCCCCTGAAACTCTGTCCCCTCTTCCGTCTGAGGCACCCAGTGATGACGAGACGGAGCTTTCCTCTGATGCCATGGAGGAGAATGCGGACATGGGTGTCTCGGACGAATATTAGCCCTCCTCCGGTCCCCCTCCTCCCACCCAACTCTGTGTGAGTACGGTGTACCCATTCCTGTGTTACTACTCTGTGTTACAGTATCGTAATAAAGTTCATTACCAATTATACCTGCCTGATTCTGTGCTGCTATTGGGTCCAAGCTGTACCCGTTACAAAAGGCTGATGTCAATAGATCTTCAGACTAGAAAGTGAAGAAGCCTAGAGATTGGGCAGGGATGTATATTGGAAGATCATAGCAGAGCAAGCTTGAGGGGCTGAATGGCCGAGTCCTGCTTCTTATCTTCTTATGATGACGGTTACAATGGCTGTTTATCTATTTCTTGGTCTATTTTGTCGACTCCACACTGAAGTCCAGGTGGCAGAGTTTAACACCTCCGTGGTCAGGAAGTCCAGTGGCTGGTTTAGAATTTGTTCTTGTTAAGACATTCTTATAAAAGTGATTCTGTGGGGATGTCTGTACCAGTTTTGAGAGAAGCCCCTAAGCTCCAAAATTCTAGCATGCACAAGGTCCCAGGGATTTGTGTGGAGGGAATGATTGATGAGGTAGATGATAGAATTGGGGTAAGGAACCAAGTAGGCTTGGATGTTGGAAATGTAAAGCTAGATGTGGAGTCAATAGAGGGGTGGTTTATAGACTCAGAATGCAGGAGTAACCCAATAAGTTGGGCAGCATCTCTGGAGAAAAGGAATAGGTGACATTTTGGGTTGAGACCCTTCCAACTTCTGAAGAAGGTTCTTGAATCGAAACATCACCTATTCCTGTACAAGAAATAGTACAAAGAGAAAAAATACCAGAGTACAAAATATAGCATTGCAGTTTCATATAAACAAAGTGCAAGGGGCAAAATGAGGTAGGTTAGGAAATTGGGACCACACCCATACCTCTTCATATGGCAAACCTCAAATCACCAGAAGAAGATGAAGGAATCTTCCCTGCACTAGATTCCCTGTACCATCTTTTCTTATGTAAAGAAAAGTGGTCTCACTGAGGTCCTATACAATTGCAAGACGAATTCCTTATCCTTGTAATCAAACCCTCTCATCATAAAAATCAATTATCAACGTGGCTTCAACTAACAGCGAGGGCTCCTCTCCATCAGTCATGCCAATCCCGCTTCTCTTCACTTTTACAAGTAGCTTTATATTGCAGTGTAATTCTGTTGCAGGGAAATAAAGTTCCATTCTGAATCCATTTATTCTTTATTTGCCTCTGGCTCTGAAGTTAGGAAATTGATTCAGCCTGTCTATGATCATTCCATTAATATTTTAAAGCTTGCAATGGATGCTGGATTACAAGTGTTCCAACTCCCGGGAAAATAAATCAAACCTTTCAGATGCTTTGAGACTGAAGTTAAGAGAGTCTTATAGACATGTGGTCCCCACAGTCCAACTCAATACGTTGACGACACATTATGGTCCTGCCTCATATCTGGCTATGGGAAGTCTTGCTAGCTAATCATACTAACCATTAAATGATTGGACTTGGACTGGCTGGTCAGGACAGCTCACGTTACCTATGCAGATGATCTCACTTCCAAAGATAACGGTGTTCCATTCAAGTGAATTTTAAACTGTACATTCTGGAAATATTAGAAAAGATCAGCAGGCCAGGCCGCATCTGTGCCGAGAGAAACAAACTTAATGTTTCAAATCAAACGCCATTCATCAGAACTGGACTCTTCTAATAAACGGTCTCTTACCTCAAATTTTAACTCTGCTGACATATTACTGCCTGACCTGCTCAGCATTTCCAATATTTCCTGGTTGTGTTTAAAGATTTGCCATTTAAAGATTGCTTTTAAACTTGTAAAACATTGCATGCCAGATGAAAGATCCCAACCCAAAATGTCACCTGTTCATTTCCCTCCACAGTCCTGACTCACTGTGTTCCTCGAGCAGTTTGTTTTTTTTACTCTTGATCCCAGCATCTACTGTGTCTTGTGCCTTCATCCCGTGTCTCATTGTAAATATGAGAGGGTTGGTGATAATGTTTGGTCATGGTAGTAATTTTTAGTGTCCAACAGGTCATAGGTTTTAAGGTTCCATAGGAAAAGAGAAAGATGAAGAAGTAGGGAGAATTAGAGAAGGGATTCCAACAGAAGTTAGCAATACCAATGGTGGTACGATATAATTCAGGAATGTTTAAGAAATCGGTAGTGGAGGAGTGCAGGGATCTTGGAGGCTTATTACACTTGAGGACATGACAGATATGGAAGAGGAGAAGGACTGGGAACTAAAGATGAGAAATTTAAATCAAGGTGTTTTTAAGCCAGTGTGAACCAGAAGGCACGTCATGGAGACATGCAGGGTGAAAACAGGCCCTACTTGCCCACCGTGACCAACCATGGCCCATCTACACTCGTCCTACTTACCTGTTTGGCCCATATCCCTCTCAACCTGTCCTATCCATGTACCTGTCTAATTGCTTCTCAAACATTGCAATAGTCCCTGCCTCAATTCTTTTCCATAAACCCATCACCCTTTATGTGGAAAAAGTTACCCCTTAAATTCCTATAAAATCTTATTCCCTTTACCATAAACCCATGCTCTGTGCATCTAGCCTATCTATTCCTCTCATGATTTTAAACACCTCAAAGGGATCAAGGGAATAGTCCCAGACTTCTCAAACTCCCTATAGCTCAGACCCTTGACTCCTGGAAATATCCTTGTAAATCTTTTCGGCACCCTTTCCATCTTAACAACATCTTTCCTACAGCATGGTGCCCAAAACTGAACACAATACTTTAGATGCAGTCTCAAGAACGTTTTATATAACTGCAACATGACCTTCTAATTTCTATGCTCATATACAAGGATGAGATGTGAACAGGATTTGGTGCAGGTTAGGACATGGATAACCTTGCATTTACAGAGAGAAGCAAAAGGAGGTAATTGACCTAAAAATATATTTCTGATTCTCTCCCCACAGATACTGCCTGACCGCTTGTGTATTAACAATATGTTAAAAGAAAAGCAAATTGGAACTGTCATCTCTAGATATAACAAAGATTTGAATGAGGATTTCAACAGCGGAACAGGGTGGGGTGCGAACATATTGCAGAGATGTGTTGTCTTTGTGATGGCACAGATGTTAGTGTGAGATGCAATGAAAATCAAACGTGACACCAAGAATGAATAAATATTGGTGGTCAGGAGCCTCTTGGGAAATGCCAGCGGTTCTGTGGTAAATTGTTAGCATTTAGCTCCTCATGAGATTAAGAAGCTCTGTCTTCACTAAGGAGGACACAAACAATCTTCCTGATATAGCAGTGGCCAGTGTGATTGCTATATCATCAGACGTGCTGGTGCTTTACTGGTGATTTCCTGCCTGTGCTCCAACAATGGACTCTACAGGGAGCTTAGCAACAAGCACGCACTTGCAGAAATGTCCCTGCACTTATTCAAAGGAATCTACAGTACCCCTCTCAACCTACCCTGGATGAACACTTTGGGTTAGTGAATTTCCATTCAAACTGGAATAATTCAGTTCCCAGCCTTGGCCCTCTTGCAGCCATGTCTCAGTAATTTTAGTACACAGAGAGAGGTGGATTGTTGGGGGCAGAGAGAATGAAAGGGAATGAATGAGTAGGTAAATATTAGGCAATAGGTGCAGGAGCAGGACATTTGAGCCAGCACCACCATTCACTGTGAGCATAGCTGATCATCCACAATCAGTACCCCGTTCCTGCCTTCTCCCCATATCCCTTAACTCTGCTATCTTTAAGAGCTCTATCTAACTCTCTCTTGAAAGCATCCAGATAATTGGCCTCCACTGCCTTCTGAGGCAGAGATTTCCACAGATATACTACTCTCTTGGTAAAAAGGTTTCTCCTTACCTCCATTCTAAATGGCCTACCGCTTATTCTTAAACTGTGGCAATTGGTTCTGGACACCCCCAACACCGTGAACGTGTTTCCTGCCTGTAGCATGTCCAATCCCTTAATCTATATAATTAAAACTCTGATCTTGACCACTTCCTGTTTCACTGCATATTGATTTTAGAAAGAATGCTACCACTTACGGCAGTGATTTTTGGCCATCTTACTCGGAGTTCCCCTCCGCTGCGCAGGACAAGAAGATTTTTCCCATCGATGAAAAATAAAAGACTTATTAATGCCTAAAATTGTTGAGATTCTCTCTCCTGTCAATCACGACATGAAGGTGGGAGGGACTATAAAACCCAAAAGTGTGGACTGCCTCAGTTCTCTGCAAGATGGGGGAGGGAGAGGTCACAGCTCTCTGTCTGAGCTGAGAATAATACTGAACACATATCTACCAAACTGTGAGTGGTTTTACTGGCCTGTCATTGCCCTTAATGTGGTTTGAAAATGTAGCTTGAAAATGCAAAAGGTTTGGTTTGAAAATGCAAAAGGTTTGCTTTGAAAATGCGAAAGGTTTGCTTTGAAAATTCAAAAGTTTTGGATTGAAAATGCAAATGGTTTGGATTAAAAATGCAAATGGTTTGGTTTGAAAATGCAAATGGTGGTTTGGTTTGAAAATGCAAATGGTGGTTTGGTTTGAAAATGCAAAAGGTTTGGTTTGAAAATGCAAACGGTTTGCTTTGAAAATGCAAAAGGTGGTTTGCTTTGAAAATGCGTATGGTGGTTTGCTTTGAAAATGCATATGGTGGTTTGCTTTGAAAATGCAAATGGTGGTCTGCTTTGAAAATGAAAATGGTGGTCTGTTTTGAAAATGCAAATGGTGGTCTGCTTTGAAAATGCAAATGGTGGTTTGCTTTGAAAACGCAAATGGTGGTTTGCTTTGAAAATTCAAAAGGAGGTTTGCTTTGAAAATTCAAAAGGCAAGTGTGGTTGCTTTGAAAATGCATAAGGCAAGTGTGGTTGCTTTGAAAATGCAAAGGCAAGTTTTTAAAGGTCAAATCTTGACCACTTCCTGTTTGCGCTGTATATTGATTTTAGAAAAATCGCTACCACTTACAGCCATGATTTTTGGCCACTTTACTCCGAGTCCCCCTCAAGCTGCCAGGGCCAGAGGATTTATCCCATTGATGATAAATGAAAAACATTAATGTTTATAAAATGTTTAAATTCTCTCTCCTGTCAATCATGCCTTGCGGTGGGAGGAGGCGGGACTATAAAACCTGGAAGTGTGGATGTGCTGCATTCGCTGCAAGATGGGGAGAGAGAGGTTAACACTCTCAGTCTAAGCTGTGAATAAACTGAACACTGAACACATGTCTACTAAACTGTGAGTGTGGTTTTATGTGGTTTATTTGGAACTGCGTTTGGAAGGAATAAATGTTTTTATATGCCTTTTGTCAGTGACTTTTGACTGTGCCGCTAATTGAAAAGTGTGCCTTTTGACTATGCCGCTAATTGAACAGGTAGGGGTAACCTGTACAAAAGGGACGGGTTACACGTTAACTGGAGGGGGACCGACATTCTGGCAGGCAGGTTTGCTAGGTCTACACGTGTGGGTTTGAACTAAATCGTGGGGGGTGGGATTGACAAATTGGGAGTATAGAGATGGAGTTGAAGGGGAAGTGGCTACAGGAAAAATTACAAAAGATTCTCTAATTAATGGGAAAGAAAGCTCGAGAATGGACAACAGAGTAAGGTCAGGGCCAATTGCGAGCGGTGCGAGGGGGGGGGAAGTGAATATGGAGGTCAAAGTGCTGTATATGAATGCGCGAAGTATAAGGAATAAAGTGGACGAGCTTGAGGCTCTGTTAGAAACTGGCAAGTATGATGGTGTGGGAATTACTGAGACATGGCTGCATTAGGGCCAGGGCTGGGAACTGAATATTCAAGGGTATACCTCCCATCGAAAAGACAATCAGGTGGGCAGAGGGGGTGGGGTTGTTCTGTTGGTTAGGAATGAAATTCAGTCCCTTGCAAGGTGTGACATTAAAACAGGAGATGTGGAGTCAATATGGATAGCACTAAGGGATTGTAAGGGTAAAAAGACCCTAATGGGACTAATCTACAGGCCCCCAAACAGTTGCCTGGACATAGGTCGTAAGTTGAATCGGGAGTTAAAATTGGCATGTAGTAAAAGTAATGCTGTGGTTGTTATGGGAGATTTCAACATTCAGGTAGACTGGGAAAGTCATGTTGATACTGGGCCCCAAGAAAGGAACATTGTAGAGTTTCTTTGTAATGGATTCTTTAAACAGCTTGTATTGGAGCCTACCAGGGAGAAGATAATTCTGGGTTTAGTGTTATGTAATAAACCGGATTTGATAAAGGACCTCGAGATTAATGAGCCATTAGGAGGCAGTGACCATAACATGGTCAGGTTTAATCTACAATTGGAGAGGGAGAATAGTAGATCAGAGGTGTCAGTGTTGCTGTTGAATAAAGGGGACTATGGGGCCATGAGGGAGGAGCTGGCCAAAGTTGACTGGAAAGATACACTAGCAGGGATGACAGTAGAACAAAAATGGCATGTCTTTCTAGGAATAATACAGAAGGTGCAGGATCAGTTCATTCCAAGGAGGAAGAAAGATGCCAAAGGGGGAAAGGGACGACCATGGCTGACAAGGGACGTCAGGGACAGTTTAAAAATTAAAGCGACGAAGTACAACGTAGCAAAGATGAGCGGGAAGCAAGAGGATTGGGTAATGTTTAAAGAACAACAGAAGATAACCAAAAAGACAATACGTGAAGAAAGGATGAGGCATGAAGGTAAGCTAGCCAAGAATATAAAGCAGGATAGTAAAAGCTTCTTTAGGTATGTGGAGAGGAAAAAACTGGTTAAGACCAAAGTTGGACCCTTGAAGACTGAAAAAGGTGAATTTATTATGGGGAACAAAGAAATGGCAGATGAGTTGAACAAATACTTTGGATCTGGCTTCATTAAGGAGGACACGAGCAATCTTTCGGATATAGTAGTTGCCAGAGGATCTGGGGTGACAGAGGAACTGAAGGACATCCACAATAGGCAGGAAATGGTGTTGAATAGACTGAAGGAACTGAAGGGTGATAAATCCCCAGGGCGTGATGGTCTGCATTCCAGGGTACTTAAGGAAGTGGCTCTAGAAATCGTGGATGCATTGGTGATCATTTTCCAATGTCCTATAGACTCAGGATCAATTCCTGTGGATTGGAGGGTAGCTAATGTTATCTCACTTTTTAAGAAAGGCGGGAGAGAAAAAGGAATTATAGACCAGTTGGCCTGCCATGGGTCGTGGGAAAGATGCTGGAGTCAATTATAAAAGATGAGATAGCCGAACATTTGGATAGCAGTAACAGGATCGGTCTGAGTCTGCATGGATTTACCAAAGGGAAATCATGCTTGACTAATCTTCTGGAATTTTTTGAAGATGTAACTAGGAAAATGGACAAGGGAGAGTCAGTGGATGTAGCGTACCTGGACTTTCAGAAAGCATTTGATAAGGTCCCACATACGAGATTAGTGGGCAAAATTAGGGCACATGGTATTGGGAGTAGAGTGCTGACATGGATAGAGAAGTGGTTGGCAGACAGGAAACAAAGAGTAGGGATTAACAGGTCCCTTTCAGAATGGCAGGCAGTGACTATTCGGGTACCGCAAGGCTCGGTGCTGGGACCACAGCTATTTACAATAAACATCAACGATTTGGATGAAGGGATTCAAAGTAACATTAGCAAATTTGCAGATGACACAAAGCTGGGTGGCAGTGTGAACTGTGAGGAGGATGCTATGAGAAATCAAGGTGACTTGTACAGGTTGGGGGAGTGGGCAGATGCATGGCAGGTGAAGTTTAATGCGGATAAATGTGAGGTTATCCACTTCGGTAGCAAAAACAGGAAGGCAGATTACTATCTAAATGGCATCAAGTTGGGAAAAGGGGAAGTACAATGGGATCTGGGGGTCCTTGAACATCAGTCTATGAAAGTAAGCATGCAGGTACAGCAGGCAGTGAAGAAAGCGAATGGCATGTTGGCCTTTATAACAAGAGGAATTGAATATAGAAGCAAAGAGGTCCTTCTGCAGTTGTACAGAGCCCTAGTGAGACCACACCTGCAGTATTGTGTGCAATTTTGGTCCCCTAATTTGAGGAAGGACATTCTTGCCATTGACGGAGTGCATCGTAGGTTTACCAGGTCAATTCCCTGGGTTGGCGGGTCTGTCGTATGCTGAGAGAATATAGCGGTTGGGCTTGTACACTCTGGAGTTCAGAAGGATGAGAGGGTATCTTATTGAAACATATAAGATTGTTAAGGGCTTGGACATGCTAGAGGCAGGAAACATGTTCCCGATGTTGGGGGAGTCCAGAACAAGGGGCCACAGTTTAAGTATAAGGAATAAGCCATTTAGGACGGAGACGAGGAAACACTTTTTCTCACAGAGAGTGGTGAGTCTGTGGAATTATCTGCCTCAGAGGGCGATGGAGGCAGGTTCTCTGGATGCTTTCAGGAGAGAGCTAGATAGGGCTCTTATAAATAGCGGATATGGGGAGAAGGCAGAAATCGGGTACTGATTGGGGATGATCAGCCATGATCACATTGAATGGCGGTGCTCTCTCGAAGGGCTGAATGGCCTTCTCCTGTACCTATTGTCTATTGTCTATTGTCTGTTGACTGTGACACTAAACTGTGTCTTTATTTTAAAATGTGTTTTGCTTTTTAAATGTGGCTTGTGTTTTAAATGTGGCTTGCTGTGCAACAGTTTTTAGAGGGAAAATCCGTGAATAAACATTTTGTTAGGTCAGGACTGTGTTTAATGCAAAATTGCCATTCATTCCGTGACTTCCAGTGGAGAGGTGGTGCTGATTGCATCATTTCCGGTGAGTTCAGAGGTGGTGCTGAGTGCAGAAGGCCCACAATGGAGACACCGCCCTGAACCGTTTGAGTAATTCACAAGAGCTTACTGCCATACACATGGTGACTGTGTGTGTGTTTTTTTAAAAGTTATTTAAAGCATGTTTTTGCAGTAGCAGCAGCAGCTCTAGAGGGGTGTTTCAGAATAAAAATGGCTTTAAACATTTGAATCATTTAGTTTAAACACACCTGTGTTCTTATTTTCAAACTACTTCCATAGAGTATATGGTTAGTAACAGGATTCAGTATGCTTACCACATTCTGAAGTTACTTTTCCTTTTAGTATCGGTGCTGTGTGTAAGTGTGTGTCTGTGTCTTTGTTTGTGTGTGTGTGCATGTGTGTGTTTGTGGCTTTATGTTTGTGTGTGTTTGTGTGCCTTTGTGTTTGTGTGTGTGTGTCTGTGTGTGTGTGTGTGTGTCCGTGTGTGTGTCTCTCTGTTGGAGTGCTGTGGGGTTGGACTTGCTGCCCGCACCCTGCTTGGAGAGCTATGAGGTTGCCTTGCTGCCTGCACTCTGCTTGCTGTCAGGTTGGACTTGCTGCCTGTACTATGCTTGCTGTAAGGTTGGACGTGCTGCCTGCACACTGCTTGCTGTCAGGATGGACTTGCAGCCTGCACTCTGCTTGGAGTGCTGTGAGGTTGAACTTGCTACCTGCACTCTGCTTGGAGTGCTGTGAGGTTGGACTTGCAATGTTTTAAGACTCATTCACATTTTAAACTATAATAAATCCTTTTTCCACTTGCCATGTCTGCGTGTTCTTCATCACAATGGGCACCTAATAGACAGGAATGGCTGCGTTGTCGGAGAGCCACTAAGAGTGCATGGGGGGGAGGTTGAGGGGAGATGGACTGAATGCATGAGGGAGAGGGGAATGGCAAGGAACAGAGATGGGAGGAGGGGTAACTAAGTGAACTGCCACCACACCAGCTGTAAGTGACTGAAGTGCCAGCCTACCAGCCATGACTTAGTGAACTGCTAGCCCACCAGCCATGACTCTCTGTACTGCAAGTCCACTCAGTCCACAATGTCCATACTAGCCCTCTGGAAACCAGCCTCTTCAGCCCACAACACTCATACTAACGCTCCAGAGATCCACGCAAGGATAGACTTTCCCCCTTCATTGCTGTGATCTGTAAAAAAGGATGAAAATGTCTAAAATTGATTGTTCACCCTCTCCCCTTCTCTCTCACAGAGTCTGGCACCTGTTTTCAACAGAATTTCTAGCAGTTTCTGAGCTGCCAGCCCACCAGGCCTGAGTTTCTGAGCTGCCAGCCTGCAGGTCTGAGTGACTGAGCTGCCACATCTCAGTGACTGAGCTGCCAGCCCAAGAATCCATTCAGCCCACAATTTCCATACTAGCCCTCTGGAAACCAGTCCCTTCGGCCCACAAAACCTATGTTAGCGCTCCAGAAAGGCCCACCCCCCGGCGAGCAATATTGGAATTGGTGGAGAGGTGGAATATTGCGTTGGGGAACCAGCCCTCATATGTGAAGCTGGGTCCCAGCGGGTCCCACTTAGTCTAGCAATCTTATATGTTTCAATAATATCCCCTCTTGTCCTTCTAAATTCCAGTGTATACAAGTCCAGTTGCCCCATTTTTTCAACAGATCAAAGTCAAAGGAAAAGTAAATGTATTTGTCACATGCACCCGAAGGTGCAGTGAAATTAATTTGCCAGCAGCGATACACACAATACGCAATAGAATTTAACACATACATTCACCACAGGATTCTTCACTGTGGTAGAAGGCAATAAAGTTCAGTTAGTTCTCCTTTGTTCATCCGTGGTCGGGGCCATGAACCCTCCGTAGTTGCCGCTACGAATGGCTGGATGTACAGGACCTCTCGTCGGGATGGTCAAAATTCCAACGTTGGGACAGTCGAACACATTCCGCGACTTGAAGCGCCCAAATCGGCACTTTCCTACCGGAGACCGCGGCTTCAGGATGTTATAGGACACAGGCCAGCGGTCGGAACTCTTCTCTGGCGATTCCCAGCAAGGGATCCCAGACTCCAGACTTCCACAGTTAGAAGCTCCGCAGACCACAGCCTCATGATGCCAAAGTCACCAGGCCAGTGGTCCGAGCACTCCTCTTTGGCAACCCCCGGCAAGGGTTTGCCCATGCTCCACGATGGAAAAGTCCGCGCTGCGCACGCTGCTGAAGGTCTGGGGCCAACTCTGGGGAAGGCCGTGCCAATCCATGCTGTTAGGCCACGAGGGAGGCGACATAGAAAAAGTCGTGGAAAGTGGTTTCCCCCCCCTGCCCCCCCCCCCCCCCCAAACCGACCATATGAGAGTTCCGCCATCCTGAGAATTAACCTCGTGAACCTATGCTGCACTCTCCTCAGTCCCTTCATTCAGTAATGAAAGGGGCAATGGAACAAGGCAAAAGGAAATCGAAAAGAACAAAGTAGAAGGGCAAACTGGATTGAGAGGAGTTAAAAATGAGAAACGGTATAATTATGTAATAATGCGTCTGAAAGACGGTAAAATTGAATTGCCTTCCCTTGAGCTTCATTCATATATAGAATGAATAAGCCAGAGAGGGTGCAGGTTGGAAATTTAAAATGGCAGGCAACAGGGAGCTTAAGATTTTGTTTTCTGATTGAAAGGAACCATTTGATCTCCCCTGTGCACAGAACATGGCAGGCGAAAGGCCTGTGCCCTTTTCCTGTGGCAATAATTGCACAAGAAACTTCAAAATTCAGGAGCAATTTACCAAATGTTTTGGCCAATTTCAACACTGTGTCAGCTGCCCAGCATCAGACGGTAGTAAATGAAGTGGGTGCTGAGTTTACTTCACAGTCACATATTAGATGGACATCAAAGAACGTTCTGTTGTCGGCTGTTGATTCAAAGGGGATAACAATCCAGAAATTATTCGGCATCCCCCCCACAGCCAGAAGGCAAGATTACAGTATCTGCAATTTAAAGGATACGAGCTAGAAATGCTGAATTTTACTTTTGCAAAGCTCTGAACAATTTGTCGTGATCTGCAAGGAAATGCAGGGGAAATAATTTAGACTAAGAAACAAGTCCAAAGTTTGAAAAGTAAGCACATGTTACAGATATTGATTTGACATCGAGATCCTTTTGTCGTATCTCAAGGTTTGGAAACTAGATGTGATGTTGCTAAAAACCTAACTTGGCAAAATTATTATTTTCTTCATCCTCGAGGGCAATGTCATTCACAATATGATGACACTAATCGATGTGACATCAATTAGCTTCCACTGTTTATTCTTCATCTATTTTCATTGTGATACAATGACAACTGGAATCAGCACATATACATTATCAGTTCTGAAGAAAGATCTTCAACCTGAAATATCAACTCTATTCCTGTCACTATAGATGCTGCCTGACGTGCTAAACATTTCATCCCTTTCTATTTTTAATAACATAGACAAAGGTAATAATTTATTTGTTCCTGTTCCCCTTTTGGTAAAACTTAAAGAAATATATTAATTTTGGATTACAATAATGAGCTCGGCAAAGTTTGAATAGCATATATACAATTACTTTTGAAAAAAAAAAAAAAATGAAATCATCTGATGTAAATGAACAACGAGCTCTGCATCTCCCTTGAAAGGGAGACACAGGGCGTTTTATCATTCCTTTACAGGCAAAGGTGGGTAGTGTCTTGCCCAGGACACAACGACAGTATGACTCCAATTACTTTGGATGTGTTAGCCATTGCTATCTGTTCCTTTGTGTAGCCTGTGTATATGGTTCTCAGAAGCCATTTCGTCCATCACAAGCTCTCACAGGCTGCAAATGGCAATGATAAGATAAACCACAGGACTTGTTGGTATTAATTGATGGACATGTTATGGCCAAGGTATGTTGGAGGACTCTAGTGGCTTTCTGGGACAAAGGAACTTGAACAATCATCAAAATAGGAAGATAGATAACATCTCGTCTGAAGGATGATTCTGTCAGTAGCACAATGTTTTCAAGTGTAGGTGAGTGGATGACAATAAGTTAAAGTCAAGATGCTTCTGAATGGAAACTGGATCAAAGCCAGATGAATCTGTGGGTAGCATTAGGCTTGACCATGATGCCTTTGGCTAAAACATGGTTTTATAAGACAAAAAGACCCTAATAAATCATTTAAATTTCCAATGGAGTTGTTTCTTCTATTTTACCCCTTTTGCTTCAGGCATTTCATAAAGGCGCTACTAAAATTTACACTAAAGCTGCTGAGGTACGCGGGAAGATAATTTCAAGGAGCATCTTGGAGAAGGAAATGGAGGCCAAGGTCCAACGGAGATTGCCCAGAAATTAAAGAAATAGCCACTAATGGCAGGAAGATTAAAATCAGTGAAGCATGGAACACCAGAACCGGAAGAGCTCCTACTTCATTTTTGTTTAAAATAACCTCAAGCTTTCCTCGTACATTGCTTTTCATTTTATCAATTCAGTTCTCAAGAACATAATGCAGTTCATTGGTACTTTAAGTTAAAGCTAGTCTTTGTAACCCAGGCCTTAAGAACTAAGATGTTGCTACAAAACCTGTCATTTCCAGATGACATTTCCACTTCTTTGCTTTGTATTATTGAATATATCCTTTTAATTTTCCCAGCTAAAGAAATGAATGGTTTATTTCAAACTTAATATTTGATAATTTATCTTTTGAAATATAATTTTTTCAGAAATAATAATGTAAAATATTACTATTTTAGTCAGTATTGTAAAGAAAGGGGAATTGTATGTAAAGTTCTGCATATTGTAAGAGTAGTAATGTCAGCAGCATAAAGAAAAACATGTCTTCCATATAAAGTTAATTGTATATATCACAATAACTTACATTTAAATGACAAGGAATTCATCCATTTGATAGCATAAAATGTGTTCACATAGATGTGGCATTGAATTCTACTTTGCATTTGTTTAGTTTAGTTTAGGCATAAAGTGTGAAAACAGGCCCTTCGGCCCACCGAGTCCATGCTGACCAACAATCACCCATTCACACTATAGTGAATGTGGAACAGGCCCTTTGGCCCAACTTGCCCACACCGGCCAACATGTCCCAGCTGCACTAGTCCCGCCTGCCAGCATTTGGTCCATATCCCTTCAAACCTGTCCTATCCATGTGCCTATCTAACTGCTTCTTAAATGTTGGGATGGTCCCTGCCTCAACTACCTCCTCTGGCAGATTGCTCCATACATCCACAACCACTGGGTGGCACGGTGCCACAGTGGCAGAGTTGCTGCCTTACAGTACTTGCAGCACCGGAGACCCGGGTTCGATCCTGACTATGGGTGCTGGCTTTACGGAGTTTGTACATTCTCCCCGTGACCTGCGTGGGTTTTCACCGAGATTTTCGGCTTCCTCCCATGCTCGAAAGAGGTACAGATTTGTAGGTTAATCATCTTGGTAAATGTAAAAATTGTCCCTAGTGTGTGTAGGATAGTGTTAATGTGCGGGGATCGGTGGTTGGCACAGACCCAGTGGGCCAAAGGGCCTGTTTCCACGCTGTATCTCTAAACTAAAATAAAATAAACATTTGTTCCATGTTATCCCATAATTACATCCAACACACTATGGGCAATTTACAGAAGCCAATTAACCTACAAACCTGGGACATCTGGCCAATTAACCTACAAACCTTTAAGATGTGGGAGGAAACAGGAGCACTCGTAGAAAATCCACATGGTCACAGCTCCCGGGTCTCTGGCACTGCAAGGCAGCAACTCTACTGCTGTGCTGCCCTGTGTGGCATCTGGTGATAAGTTTATTGTGTTACAAATAAGTGATCCAATTTCTTCCAAAGAAAGGCCCAGATATTGTTGGGTGGACCACAATCCAGTGAGACGTTGAAATTGGGAGAAAAAAAAACTGGAGGTGCTAGAAATCTGAGACAAAAAGAAACAGAAAATGTTGAAAACACTCATTAGATCATGCAGCATCTGTGGAGGAGACAGATATCTAAGTTGCAGAGCCAGCGAGCTGTTGCTTGTGTGTAAGTGTGTGTAATTGTGTGTATCTGTGTCTGCGTGTTTATGCGTGGAGTTTGACCATTATCCCTGTGACCACTTGGGATCGCTCCAGTTCCCATCTACAATTGTAAGCATTTAGGTCAATAAAGGATGGTAAAAACTGTGGGTAGTTGATACAAATGTACGGTGGAAAAATTAGATTAATGTAGGATTACTGTAAATGGGTGGTTGATAGTCGGTGTGTATTGTGCAGGCTGATTCATGCTGTATCTCTCTATGAATCTATGACTCGAGTTCAGACCAAAGACACTCCATCAAAAATGGAAAAGAGAGAAAACAAATAGTTTCAAGTTGTAATGGGTGTGGATTGTAGTGGGGATGGGTGGGTAGTACAAACAGAAGGCACAAATGTAAGGAACAAAGTTAAAATATCTTATCCAATCCTCTGCAACCTAATACTAGCAAGTCAGTTCTCCCATCAATATCCCGTGCAACTCTCACCAACTTCTACAGATGCACCATAGAAAGCATTGTATCAGGATGTACCACAGCTTGGTTTGGGAACAGCTCCATCCAATACCACAAGAAATTGCAGCGAATTGTGGACGCAGCCCAGACCATCTCACAAACCAACCTACCTTCTATTTGACTCCATTTATATCTCACGCTGCATTGGCAAGGCCAGCAGCTTAATCAAGGATGAGTCGCATCCTGGCCGCTCCCTCTTCTCCCCTCTCCCACCAGTCAAAAGATATAGGTGTGAAAACGCACATCTCCAGATTCAGGGACAGTTTCTTCTCAACTGTTATCAGGTAACTGAATCATCCTACCACAACCAGAGAGCAGTGCTGAACTACTATCTCCCCCTTTGGTGAACATTGGACCATCCTTGATCGGACGTTGCTGGCTTTACCTTGCACTAAATCATGTTTCTTATCTTGTCCCATATCATGTTTCTATACACTTGTAAATGCCTTGATTGTAATCATATATTGCCTTTCCACTGACTGGATAGCATGCAACAAAAGCTTTTCACTGTACTTCGATATACAGTAACTCACGATATACTAAACTAAACTAAACAGTTCTGACAAAGGGTGTTTGACTTGAAATTTTAGATCTCATTCTCTTCCAATGATGCTGTCCTGATTCATTTGAAAACTAATAGACATTACTATTCATTTTTACCTTCTCATCGTAACTCATCATGAAAATCCTTGCAATTTGGTGATAGCATTGTAACGCCATTGTGAGGGCCTGAGCACATCATAGGACCTTCAGCTTGGGCATATAACCTAGGAGATGTCAGGATGTAAGAGAAGGAAGTAAAGGCTGCTGGGTGGATTGTTGTCAAATTGTGAACAGAAAGCAAAGTTTGACAAAGGAAAGAAAGATCAAATAAAAAGAGAGCAAGGGAAAGTGAGAAATGCAAGGATTTTGGGGAAAATATGCTGGGAAAATAAGTTATGTGTCTTGCTTCAGAGCAGTATGGCATCAGAGTAACAGAAATTTCCTAATTAAAAAGTAACAAAGTACCAGCCCTAACCTTCTGTGGTGATCTTAATTACTAATCAATGCACTAATCCAGTGATTTCTTGACAGTCAGAGTGAGATTAAGAAGAAGCTAATGAGAACAGAGTGATAGTGCCATAGAGTGAGGAAACACTAGTCCCACCTGTCTGCATTTGGGCCAGATTCTTCCAAACCTATCTTATCCATATACCTGCCCAAATGTCCTTTAAACATTGTGATAGTACCTGTCTCAACCACCTCATCTGGCAACTTGTTCCATACAATGTCAAATCATCCACCAACCTGTGCTGATTCCCAGTTTCAGACTATCTTTTCTAATCATGCTTACGGGATGATTTTCACACTAATAATGGCGTGTTAGTATTTGTATTGGTAGAAATAAAATGACGCGACGTATCGAACAATTGAGGATGCCACTGCAAATATTGGAATTCCCCATTGTGCAATAGCTGATTAAACTTCTAAATGGTACTAATGGTACTAAGTTATTTAAGACAACCGGGTGGCGCCATAAGTGACAGCCTCTCCAACAGCCTGTCTCGTCCTTTTCTTCTTTTGTTATTTTTGGTCTGTTTTACTTGTATGCTTTAGTATATCTTTAGTTTTTGTACTAGGGGAGGGGGTGTTGGGGAGTGTTTTATATCTCTTCCTTCGGCGAAGATGCACCTTTTTCCATATCGTAACTCTGTCCTACTGCGGCGTTAACATCGTGTAGCTGGCGGTCCCTTTGTTAGGAATGGACCTCGGAAGCTCCAACCACAGGAGATTCGACTGCCCCGATGTGGAGGTTTCGATAGCCGACGGCGAGATCTTTGATTGCCTCGACTGCTGATATTTCGATCGCCCCAACTGCGGGAGAAAAGAAGGAATGAAGGTATAGGTTTTTTGCCTTCCGTCTCAGTGCAGAATGTGAGGTCACCGAAAAAACAAGATGGACGTGCTACCTGCACTGGTGGGGACTCAGAGGGGGTGCCGTGAATGCAGTGATCTCGGTGTTTGCGAGGACATTATGCCATGAGGATATCCTGGAGTCTGGTGCGAGTGAGGATGGCTTTCTGACTGTTTGGGCGGACAGGGACTTCAGAGAGTTTGACAGCAGTCAGTACAATTCTGGTCACATCACGGTGAAGGAGCGTGTGTGTGGCCTGGACAATGAACTGACGGCTGTGCGTCTCCGCTTACGCTGTGTGCCCTGGGGGATGCCGCTGTGATGGCTGTTTGTGGTTAATCTTTATGTAGTTTTGTATCCTGTTGCTTTTTTGGTATGATTGTACGGTAAATCAAATTTCACTGTACCTCAAGGTACACGTGACAATAAAGGACCATTGAACACTGCGGGTAATTTCTGACCACTTTAATTTATTTCCAACAAGTCAGCAAAGTCTATTCTTACAATTCCCTATTGCAGCAGAGAGGTTATCTCCAAGCACTTCCCTGATCAGAGTTTAAACAGGTCCTTCCACTGCACATGCTTAACATTTCGAAAATGCAAGGAAACTTCCACCATAGTACATTTCATCAATGCGATTACTAGTCTAATTGTGATTTAATTACTTCAGCACCAACCTTTATCACCCACAATTAATTATATGGTGACTCCAATTAACACACCAGTGGCAGATAAACCATTAATTTATAGTGCCAAATTTAAACAATTAATTAACTATCCTCCAAAATTACACTTTATAAAACTTAAATGCAGCAAAACACATGAATAAAACAAGAGCGAGATAAACTGAGATTTGAAAACATTACTTACAGTATCAGAGTGAAGTATATTCCAGCAGGCAAATGAGATAATTACAATTAATAATATAAATGGTTTGCGAGTGGGGAAAAAAGTAGTCTGTAATGCTTGCTTTTTCAACTTCTAGCATCTATTTGATTTATCATTAAAGGGAGATTGATCATTGGATTAAGAACTCAGTTGGAGTGCAGTCCCTCTGACATTGTGGCACTCCCACCATAGACAACCAGTAGGAAAATGACAGGGCATTCCAATTTCACAGGAATGTGAAATTGTTCAAGATAAAAGAATGGTTATAGGGTTCAGGTAAATGATTGAGACTTTCACGTTCTTTGGCATTAATATTACTGATCTGTCATGGCCTAACCACACTGAAATGAAAGACAAGAAGGCACAGCAATACCTCTACTTTCTAGGAGACTGTGGAACTTTGGCATGTCTCCAATGACACATAAACATCTACAGGTTAATCACAGAAAATAGTGTATACTGTCGGGTTGCATCACATCATGGTTTGAGAACAGCTCTGCGCAAGGCAGCAAGAAATTGCAGAGAGATATAGCTGTAACCTAGTCCATCACACAGATTAGGTTTCCCACGATTGATACCATCTACACTTTGTGCTGCCTCGGAAAAGCAGCCATCATAATCAAAGATTTGTCCCCCCATTGTCGTTCCTTCTTCTCGCCAATCTTGTTGGGTAGAAGATAGAGAAGCTTAAAAGCGCGCACCACCAGACTCAGGAACAGCTCCAGTTATTACACGGTTTGATTTGATTGTATTTATGTATAGTATTAACTGATTCGATTGGATTGCATGCAAAACAAACCTTTTCACTCAACTGTGTTACATGTGACAGTTATAAACCTAAGTCAACCCATTGAGCCTGTTCCAAAATTTAACAAGACCAAAAATGATTTCAAATCTAATGGACATGTGAACATATAAATGAGTAACATTTGAATGCTACTAAGTCCTTAAAACTTGTCCATCATTTCATCAAAGCTTGGCTGATCTGAATGTAACCTTAATTCTTCATTCTTATCAAACTGGTAACTTTTCAGTCCCTTTTGTCTGGTGTATTAACAAGAGCAAATGAAGAAGGGCAAAGTGTTGGCCCAGCTAGTAGAGTCACTGCCTCATAGTGCCAGAGATCTGGGTTCATTTTTGGGCTGTCTGTGTGGAGTTTTCATGTTCACCCTGTGACTATGTTGGTTTCCTCCCAGTGCTACAGTATTCACCTACATCCTAACAATGTGGTGTTACATTAGTTGACCTCTCTGTACATTGCCCGAGCATGTAGGTAATCTGGGGGGAGTTGATGAGAATAAAACTATGGGATTATAACAGGGTTGATGTGAGTGAGAGGTTGATGTTCAGCAAGGACTGAAAGGCCCATTTCCGTGCTGTATCTCTCTGTGACTCTAAATCAATGTGAAAGTATTCTAGATTCATGTGCAACTGTAATACTGCCTCATGCTGATTAATTTCCTCCTCCCCTCCCACCCCATTCCAGGAGCTGTCATAATGCCTTAGTTGTGCTAAAACGTTTCTTAAGAAGATTAACTTAGTGTAGACCAGACAGCTGAAAGTGTTAGAAATGGGATCTTCAGAACAGGGTGGACAGAAGCAAATGGAAATACTTTCATTGCATGTAAAATGTTCTTAATGATGCAAATTAACATGTCATCTTATAAACTAATAAATTATGTGATTGGTGGAATTGCAGACTATGAAGAAGGCTGCCGAAAGATAGAGCAAGGTATACATGGCTGGTGAAATGGGAGATGGAGTTTAATCCAGACAAGTGTGAGGGGTAGTAATTTGGTAGGTCAAATAGAGTATAGAATATAAAACTAGTAAGTCAAGTCAAGTCAAGTTTATTTGTCACATACACATACGAGATGTGCAGTGAAATGAAAAGCGGCAATGCTTGCGAATTGTGCAAAAAAAACTACAAAACAGAATGGAACAGAATCAGTAATTACATATTTGTGGGAGAGAAAAAAAGAAACTGCAATTTTAAAAATACACCACACAACAGTAAATTGATACGGTAAGTTAGTCCCTGGTGAGATAGGAGTTTACAGTCCTAATGGCCTCTGGAAAAAAAACTCCTGGGAAGAAACTAAAGGAAAATATGTGGAAGCTGTACAGTTAATAGCAGCACCCTAAGTAGCACTAATGAAAAGATGGATGATGGACTCCAGATCTCTAGTCCCCTATAGTCACCTATAAAGTAAATAGAGTTGTAAAGAGGGTATGTGGTATGCTTGCCTTCATCGACCGGGGCATTAATACTAGAGTCAGGAAGTCATGTTGCAGCTTTATGAAACTTTGGTTTAGCCACATTTGGAAATTCTTTCTGATTGCTCCATTATAGGAAAAATGTGAAGGCTTTGGGGAGAGTGCAAGGTCCACAAGGTGCAGGTTGGAAGATTGGGACTACTGTATGTACCAGTTTATGGTAGAACTAATCAGAAGAGTGGCAATGGTTGTTGACTATGATGGGTGCTTTCCCGGGGCATGGTGAAGTGTACAGTAGATTAAGTCGATGGTAGGGGCGGAAGCATGGGTGGGTTGGTGAGTACTGGCTGTGCGATGGACTGGGCTGCATCCACAATTCTCTGCAATTTCTTGCGATCTTTGGTGAGGGTGCTGCCAAACCACACATCCCATTTTTCTGATAAGGTTATTTTTGTGGCATTGCGTAGTCATGTATGTAACATTGGTATCGGCATTGAGAGTCCTCTTAATATCCATTCAGTTTTTCCTTTTGTTTTCTTTGAAATATAAATCAATATTACTGTTTTTCCTCAATCATCAATCCTTCAATCTATCCAAACGCTGAAAATCTGTAATAGGTAGTCAAGTGTACAAATTCAGCAGTGCACGACATAACATTTTATACTTTGTCTTTAACACCAAGCTTGGTCACAGACAGGTTTGCAGCAAAGATTTAAAGGAGGAATGACGATTGTTCATGGTGAATGATTCTTTAGCGGCTGAAGACAGAAACAAAAAATAGGTGCAGGATTAGGCCATTCGGCCTACACCACCATTCAATATGATCATTGCTGATCACTCAAAATCAGTACCTCGTTCCTGCTTTTTCCCCCAAAGCTCCTTGATTCCATTAGCCCTAAGAGCTAAAACTAACTCTCTCTTAAAAACATCGAGAGGATTGGCCTCCACTGCCTTCTGTGGCAGAGAATGCCACAGATTCACAACTCTCTGGGTGAAAACATTTTTCTTCATCTCAGTCCTAAATGGCCTACCCCTTATACTTAAACTGTGACCCTTGGTTCTGGACTCCCCCAACATCGGGAATATTTTCCCTTCATCTAGCCTGCCCAATCCCTTAAGAATGTTATATGTTTCTTTCAAATCCCCTCTCATCCTTCTAAATTCCAGAGAACACAAGCCCAGTCAACCCATTCTTTCATCAGATGTCAGTCACGCCATCCTGGGAATTAATCTGGTGCACCTACACAACACCCCTCAATAGCAAGAATGTCCTTCCTCAAATTAGGAGACCAAAACTACTCACAATACTCCAGGTGCGGTCTCACCAGCGCCCTTTACAACTGCAGTAGGACCTCCTTGTTCCTATACTCAAATCCTCTCGCTATGAAGGCCAACCTGCCATTTGCTTTCTTCACTGCCTGCTGTACCTGCATGCTTACTTTCAGTGACTGATGTACAAACATACAGGTCTTGTTGCACCTCGCCTTTCCCTAATCTGACACCATTCAGATAATGTTTAAGAAGGAATTACAGATGCTGGAAAATGGAAGGTAAATAAAATGCTGGAGAAACTCAGCGGGTGAGGCAGCATTTATGGAGCGAATGATATAGGCAACATTTCAGCCCAAAACCCTACTTAAGACTGAAGGGTTTCGGTCCGAAACATTGCCTATTTCCTTCGCTCCATAGATGAGGCCTCACCCGCTGAGTTTCTCCAGCATTTTTGTCTACTTACCATTCAGATAATAATCTGCCTTCTTGTTCTTGCCACCAAAGTGGATAACCTCACACTTATCCACATTGTACTGCACCTGCCATGCATCTTATAGCATCCTCCTCGCAGCTCACATTGCCACCCAGCTTTGTGTCATCCGCAAACTTGGAGATGTTACATTTAATTCCTTCGTCTAAATCATTAATATATACTGTGAATAACTGGGATCCCAGCACTGAGCCTTGCAGCACCCCACTAGTCACGGCCTACCATTCTGAAAAGGACCCATTAATTCCTCCACTTTGCTTCCTGTTGTTTAAGAAAGAACTGCAGATGTCAGAAAAATTGAAGGTAGACAAAAATGCTGGCGAAACAGCGGGTGAGGCAGTATCTATGGAGAGAAGGAATTGGCAACGTTTTGGGTCGAGACCCTTCGTCAGACTGATGTCGGGGGGGGGGGGGGGCGGGGGCGGCGGGAGTGGGAAAAAAAAAGGAATAGGCAGAGACGGTGGGCTGTGGGATAGCTAGGAAAGGGAAGGTGAAGGAGGGAGAAAGCAAGGACTATCTGAAATTAAAGAAGTCATTGTTCATACTGCTGGGGTGTAATCTATCCAAACTGCTGGGGTGTAAAGGAAAAGGGGAGATGCAGCGAGACCTGGGTGTCATGGTACACCAGTCATTGAAAGTAGGCATGCAGGTGCAGCAGGCAGTGAAGAAAGCGAATGGTATGTTAGCTTTCATAGCAAAAGGATTTGAGTATAGGAGCAGGGAGGTTCTACTGCAGTTGTACAGGGTCTTGGTGAGACCACACCTGGAGTATTGTGTACAGTTTTGGTCTCCAAATCTGAGGAAGGACATTATTGCCATAGAGGGAGTGCAGAGAAGGTTCACCAGACTGATTCCTGGGATGTCAGGACTGTCTTATGAAGAAAGAAAGACTGGTTTATATCTCAGACAAGGGACATACTCTCTAGAATTAAGGACAGATTGATGAGGGGAACTCTTATAGAAGCGGTGTGGAAAGCTTCCAGTGGAAGTTAAGGGGTTCATTGGTACATTTAAAAATAAATTGGCTAGGATGAGAAGGGAATGATTGCTCCCGTATGAGTGCAGGGGGGACTAAGGGGAAAAAAAATGTCCACGGACAAGGGCCGAGATGGCCTGTTTTCGTGCTGTAATGTAAGGATAGAATTTAGGAGATTGAATCCTTTAAAAACTTACAAAATTCTTAGGGGTTGGCTAGAAGAAGATTGCTCCCGATGTTGGGGAAGTCCAGGACAAGGGGTCACAGCTTAAGGATAAGGGGAAATCTCTGAGAACTCTTTTACACAGAGAGGGTGAATTCTGGAACTCTCCAGTTAGAAGGTAGTTGAGGCCCAGTTCATTGGCTATATTTAAGAGGGAGTGAGATGTGGCCCTTGTGGCTAAGGGGATCAGAGGGTATGGAGAGAAGGCAGGTACGGGATACTGAGTTGGATGATCAGCCATGATCATATTGAATGGCGGTGCAGGCTCGAAGGGCCGAATGGCCTACTCCTGCAGCTAATTTCTATGTTTCTATGTTTCAAAGAAAATATGAGGCGCTAATTTTTCTTTTTCCATCAGTCTGAAGAATGGTCTATGCCTATTCCTTCTCTCCATAGATGCTGCCTCACCCGCTGAGTTTCTCCAGCATTTTTGTCTACCTTCAATTTTTCCGACATCTGCAGATCTTTCTTAAACATTTCTTTCTAAGTGCGTTTTACCAAGGTGTTTTAGACTTTCGAGGCAACCAAAATGACAGAAGTCAGATCCCCATGCACTGTCTACATTTTATTAACCTACATACACACACAGACTCACCCAGCATCTTCTTATCTCGATAAGAAGAAGAGCAGTGTCCCAAACACTATATGATACACTTGAGGGGGTCACAGGCATCTTCATTGGTTTCAAAGTCCAGGGGTCTCTCTCTATTCTTCATGAAGATTGGTCTCTTGCCTTAGGTGTTCCTGATTACATCTTCACCTGCATGGTTGGAGCTCTCAAAGTAAGCCTTGTTCACTTCTGCCGAGGTTCCTCATTGCTGACCACCAGGGATGAGTTATTGCTGCCCAGACCTGCTGATGGGGATTAGTTGCACCCCTGTTGTGGACTTCAGGTAACTTCACTTGACTTGATCAATTGATGGCAAAGTAGTAGGGGTTCTGCTCGTCACATTAAAGGAAAATGAGTTTGGGTGAAGTTTTGAATGCAACTCTCCAAATAAGGCAGAGGCAGGAAACTGCAGCTCCATTCGGTCCATTCCTCTATTGTTTCCCTTACTGTGTTTCATTTAGTTTAGTTTTGAGATACATCATGGAAACGGGTTCATCTGGTCCCCAGGTCCACGTCGACCATCGATCACCCATTCACACTATTTCTGTATTATCCCTATTTTGCATCCACTCCCTACACAATAGAGGCAAGTTTACAGATGCCAATTAACCTACAAACCTGCATATCTATGGGACATGGGTGGAAACCATAGCACCCAGAGGAAACCCAAGTGGTCACAGGGAGAATATGTAAACTCCACACAGACAGCACCCAAGGTCAGGATCACACTCAGGTCACTTGATGGTGCATCATTTAAGCAGGAAAAATGAGTTATTGCTACACTGGTTTGCTGATGAGTATTAGTTGTACTCATGTGTAGCTTTCCAGAAACTTATCTTAGCTTGACCAATTGGAAGGCAGAATGGGAGGACCAACTGCTAGTCACCTTAAAGGATAATAAGTTTGTGGGAAGCTTTGAATGCAACTTTCCAAATAAGGTAGAAGCAGGAAACCGATGCTCCATTCAGTTCATTAATACTTAGTAAGGGTAAGCATTTAATTAAAGGTGCAATGAGTGTAGATAAAGATATGCCCCAATCATAGTTTCTGTATATATTATGAATAAAGTCTTGAAAAGTGCATATTCTCCTTAGAGTTTCACAGCACTAATCTGGTAACATTTCTTTCATCACATTCTTGTGTGTATGAAAACCAACCAATAATCCCTATGTTCCATCATGTACATTATGTTTTTAGGTACCCTGATAACTCACCCAATGTTCTCCGAATGCTAATGGGACAATATGACCTATGCAAGTATTGCCTGGTTGACAATGAAGACTGATAGAAATAACATTTATCCTGTACACCATTTTCATAGCCAATATATGGTGGTGGCTATGGATCCAGAAGGGTAAATGGCCTATTTCTCTAGCAGAAGAAGATGTGAGAAAGTGTAAAGTCACTGCACAAGGGGATTGAGCTGGAACACAATTTCAGCAGTCAGCTTTAGCAAGGGAAACAAAGACTTGGAGAGGGTGCAGAGAATTATAGAGATGAGGGAGGAACAATGAGTGACTATGAAAATTGGATTATTTCCCTCGTGCTGCAAAATGCTCAAAATGACAGACGAGTTAGCTGAAATAAATAGGAAAAGAAAGGAGGTACTTTTGCCATCAGTCCATGCAAAATGAAATACCATGTGACATACAGAGAGACAAGTTCCTAATGTTGATGTTACCTCTTCCCTACTGACATCTCTCATGTGACAAACATGCTCCAAATGTCTGGTTTCTCAATTCAAATGGAACTTTGGTGATCATAAGGAATTAACTGTGACAAAGAAGTCAGACGTCAGATTATGATTTTCATTTTAGACTTTTATACTCACCATTTTGACTCTAAAGCAAACCTTTTTAAAAAATCTATAATTTTGCGATTTATGAAAATGAGTTTTACTTGATTAACTTTCATTTTCATATCAACAGACATAATTCTTTATACAAACAGCATTTTACCCTGAAAACAATTTATCATCAAAGCAGCCTCTGCTGCTAATTTATTTTCAGTTTTCAGGCTATTATTTGCTTTCTCTGGGCAATTTAATTCATCCCTTGTCCTGGGAAACCACAATTTTACCCATGACTTGTGATGTTAATCCTATAATCACTCATATAATCTCTTTAAATGGAACAGGACCCCTGTTGCGTACAGAGACAGCAGACAAAATACATGCAAAGTAAAAATTAGCTATTGAATCAAATTTGAATCCTTTGCAATGTAAATTAACACGAGCTGGTAATTGATTAGTCTGGTTACCGCTGCAAAATGAATGAATACAATGAACAATTTAGAAACCAAATGGAGCTTCAATCAAGATAATGAAGTGAATTATAGAAAACATAACTGCATTGTAATGCTGCATTTGTCAGACATCTTGGAATCTATAAATGAAGATAACTTTATTTAATAATTTGATGCTATGATAAAATAATTAGGTGCAGCCAATCTATTTTTCAGTACAAATGACTGTTGCTTGACAAAGAAGTCTCTAAGGCAGCAATATAAACAGGAAAATGGTAGAAATATAGCACAATGGACATTCAGAAAATGTTCAGCAATTAACCATCATTAATTAGAAGCAGTACAAAATTAGGATACGGTCATGAAATGATGTTAAATAATGGAGGAACTCAGTGAGACAGTCAGCATCTGTGGAGGAATTGGTCATGTGATATTTGGAGTCAGGACCCTTCTTCAGACTGATCTGCTGAATATTTACAGAAATATGAACAAAGAAACAATAAGAGTTAAATGCAGCTTCTTGGAATGGTTGGAAATGGATCAAAATGTCTTGCAAAGCCCATTTCTTGCACGAACCACATCAATGTTTAGAATATTGAGTCAGAGAGAATGTTGTCTGCACTTGCAGACACCGCTAAAATGAAAGTGCATGCAACATATCTTCTTCTAAATGAGATAGACTGTATCATCTTTTACAGTAAGGTGGTAACATGGGCAATAAAATGCCATATCAAGTTAACTTTGTGAGTAGTTTCCCTTTTCATTGAGTGTGGTGAAAAAAAACACATAATTATATTTTGCATTGGGAAAGAGTGAATGATATAGATCAATTAGATTTATAATATCAAGTTCCAAGATATTTAGACTAAAGTGGTAAAGGATCCACTGCTAAGCTGGCTACTTTGTTCATTATTGAGTAGTATGAAAAATAAAGAGTGGTCCTTATCAAATGTTCAATTGCAATTTGTTTCTCAAATGTCCTCACTACCATGATGCAGAGAATGGGGTAACACAATTGCAAACATTAAGGTACCCCACAACAATTTAACAGTGATCAGGGTTAGTGAATCTGAATCTGAATCTGAATCTGATATCGGTTGCTTAATATTGGATAAGACTCTGGGAAGAAGTTCGTTGCTCTGTTTGAAAGACAGGAAAATTAGCATCAGATGTTCTCCTTGTAGTTCAATCCAATACATACCATTCAATCAGAATAAGTTCATTTTACATGGACGTTCTATTGCCAGTGGGGTCTTACTGTACACAATCTTGCTGCCGAGGTTCATTATTACAAAAGAGAACACTTTGAAAAGATGGTATTAGCTGTAAAACACACTGACCCCTTGAGCTCCATGTGAATAGAAGGTTTTTTCACTGTCTTTAGGCAACGTTGGAAGAAGATGGGAGAGGGCAGTGAGCAGTGGAAGATCAAACATAGGGATTCTAGTAAATGGAGCTCATAAATACATTGCATTCAGTTGCAGTATGACTGGTTAAACTACCGAAGATGCATCTGATCACAAACTGCATTGGGATGGGAGATCTCAGCATTCACGTGGTCCGCCCTGTTTCAATGAATGCAATCAATCTAGCGTGCACAATCAAATAAGATCAAATAGAACAAGTTGTCCTACAACTTTAGGCTGTGCACACCATATGCAAGAAGACAAACAGCATTTAAGACTGATTCTTCTTGTGAGCATGTCAATGAAAAAGGATATTAATAACAGCAAAATGATTAACCACAAAGTAGACTCAACAACAAATTTATCATATCATTCTGCAATAATATCAGGCAGGCAATGCAGAAAACAAAAAATGTTCTTATCTTAATAATTGATAAATGTGTCCATTAATGTTAAATAGTTGAAAATTAAATCTCATTAGGCACCACTCTGGATGGCTAGCCTAAAATATTGCAGGTTAATAAACTGATGGTGGAAAAATTATGCCCTAACACTGGCACTAAGCTAGTTCAAAGCATGATGGTATATTAATGATATGCATTGTTATTAAGCCATCATTGATCAGTGCATTCAGGTCGAAAACAAACTCCACGATGTTGGAAGCTTTGGAAATTCTGGTTAATTTATCTTTCTTCTCATGTTTCTCTGGCCCTGAGCAGTGAACTTGCTTGGGGAAGCAAGCTGGGTAATTACAGTTGAAGTATTCTGCTAACGATCCAATAATTGGTAATACAGTCAATTAATCTCATCATCTGAGATAAAATGGAAATTCTCAGCTTGTCAACTGTGCAAAGAGAAATAGTCAATGTTTCACGTTTAGGACCTTAATGAGAATTTGGCTCTGGACCTGAAACATAAAGCGTTCCTCTTTCCACAGATACTGCCTGATCTGCTGAATGTCGTCAGCACTCTCTATCTGCTGTTTTATATCAGATTTACAGCATCTGCATTTTTCTTTTGTTTTCCAACTGAGAGAATATTACGTTTTGGCTGCAGTTTCATTCGGCAGATGGCATATCGTCTTGAGAGATTAGCATAGAACATAGAGCAGCAGTGCAGCACACGACCAGACCCTTCAGCCCTCAATGTGTAATTAATCTCAAAGATAGACACAAAATGCTGGAGTAACTCAATGAATTAGGCAGCACGACTAGAGAAAGGGTCTAGAAGGGTCGTGATGGACTGTTTCCGTGCTGTAATTGTTAAACTGGATAGGTTACGTTTCAGGGTACACAAAAATGCTGGGGAAACTCAGCGGGTGCAGCAGCATCTATGGAGCGAAGGAAATAGCCGACGTTTCGGGCCGAAACCCTTCTTCAGGTTACGTTTCAGCATGGATCCTTTCTTCGGACTGATTGTGGGAGGGGTGGGGATGTGGAACTGGAAGCAAGAAAAGACCAGAACAAATCCGAGCTGGCAACAGATGACCACAATCAGGGAAATTGCTTGATAGCCCAAATGCTGGCAAGGGACAGAGTGATCCCAAGTCAGATTCATTGTGAACTATGGAATTGGTTAACCAACTTTTAGTGGAGGAAGTGGGCCAAGGGGAAGAAGATTGAGTGGAGAGGTGATGAGAGTGTTTGTAGGAGTTACTTAAAATTAGAAAATTCAATGTTCATACTGCTGGTGTGTGTAAGATAATGAAGCAAAATATGAGGCGTTGTTCCTCCAATTTGCACATCTGCTCTGGCAATGTAGGAGCCCCTTTGAATTCTCTAATTTTAGGCATACATTGAATTCAAACATTTTAGATAAGTTCTACAAACACTCCCCTCTTCTCCCAGTTACTAGTTCCATGGTTCACTACATTGCATCTCTCTTGGATCACACTGTCTTTACCCAACAAATGGTCAATCAGGGAAAGACGCTGCCCAATTCAACCTGGTCTTTTCTTGCTTCCAGTCCCCCCCCCCCCCCCCCACTACACTCAGTCTGAAAATGGCTCTTGACCTGAAACATTAACCATCTACTTTCTCCAGAGATGCTGCCTGGCCCACTGAGTTACTCCAGCATTTTGTGTCTATCTTGTGTATAAATCAGCATCAGCAGTTCCTTTTTTTATTAGCTGTTTCTGAATCTGGTGGTATGTGTTTCCAAGGTTTTGTATCTTCCGCCTGATGGGAAAGGCGAGAGGAGGGAAAGGATGCGACTGGATTGAGTTTGAATCTCTTTAAACACAACTTGAATGAGGTGAGGGCATCACCCTTAAGTCATTGTGAGAGAAAACACCTGGCCTCTTTAATTGAAATGGCCTACTGCTCCCTGAGGTATCTGATCAATTCAGCTCCTAATTTCAACATTATTACAATCAATTCTCATTACGCAGAGTCCTATTAAATAATGAACTTCATTGATTGCAAACAAGGTTTTTTTTTAAATTGTCGGCCAGTTTTGAAATTAGATTAGTAATAATACATGTGGGGGATCCGTGAAAATGTTCTGTAATAAATAAATCTGCTTGCTCTTGCCACCTTCAGCGACAGATTGTAAAGCACACATGGAACACAAAAACATTGTTTCCAATCTTAAATTTTGCCTCTAATCAAAGAAAAATATGCATATCCTTAAATCCTAGGGGAAAAAAACTTTTTATTGGATCTGTATCAACTTACATTTAACAAGTAATCATTTCCCGTGAAAAATTATATCCCCTTCACCTTGTCAAAAATGCAAAAAAAAACAGGCGCTCAAAGTATAAAATAAAAGTTATTACTGGGAATGTTCTGGGAAAAACATTACTGGGAATGTTCTGCAGGCCAGGCATCTGTGAAGAGAGAAAAGTAGAGTTAATATTTTAGAACAATCACCTTTTATAGAAGTCATCGGACTGAAACCCTGCTTCTCTCTCCACAGATGCTGCGTGAAATGTTGAGTATTAGCTTAGCTGAAGAGAGGTCCAATCACATGGGAAGAGGTGCAAACAGTCATGTATTGTATCATGAGTGAGAAAATAACAGGACAAACAAATAGTGATTGTATGAGTTAATTTGTTACAGAATATGTTCCCGATGTTGGGGGGAGTCCAGAATCAGGGGCCACAGTTTAAGAATAAGGGTTAGGCCATTTAGAACAGAGATGAGGAAAAACTTTTTCACCCAGAGAGTTGTGAATCTGTAGAATTCTCTGCCTCAGAAGGCAGGGGAGGCCAATTCTCTGGATGCTTACAAGAGAGAGTTAGATTGAGCTCTTAAAGATAGCGGAGTCAAGGGATATGGGGAGAAGGCAGGAATGGGATACTGATTGTGAATGCTGGCTCGAAGGGCCGAATGGCCCACTCCTGCACCTAATGTCTATTGTCTATTGTCTATTGCCTATTGCCTATTGTCCTATTGTCTATTGTCTATTGTCTATTGTCTAATGTCTAATGTCTATGTCTAATGTCTAATGTCTATTGCCTATTGTCTATTGTCTAATGTCCAGTGTCTATTGTCTAGAACAACTGTCCTTTGTGACAAAGGTGAGGTTCCTCAACTCCAGACTCTCACTATCACAAATGTCTTGCACCACAACTCTCTGCTCTTAATTATTTAATTTAGGCCTAATTCTCCCAATATTTCCACAAGTGGTTTAATTACATGTTGCCTGGACATATTACTGCATATTACTACTAAGGAGGCACAATGGTGTAGTGAGTGGTAGAGCTAGTGCCTTACAGTGCCAGAGACCTGGGCTCAATCCTGACTCCAGGTACTTGTCTGTACGGAGCTTGTACATTCTCCCAATGACCTGTGGATTTTCTCTGAGATCTTTGGTTTCCTCCCACACTCCAAAGCCATACAGGTTTGTAAGTTTGAATTGAACATTGTAAGAGAATTGAACATCGAATTCTCCCAATTTTGTTAGTCCTTGCTGTCTCCTCCCCTTCCTCAGCCCCCCTGCTGTCTCCTCCCATCCCCCAGCCTTCGGGATCCTCCTCCTTTTCCCTTTCTTGTCCCCACCCACCCCCCCCCCCGATCAGTCTGAAGAAGGGTTTTGGCCCGAAACGTTGCCTATTTCCTTCGCTCCATAGATGCTGCTGCACCCGCTGAGTTTCTCCAGCTTTTTTGTGTAACCAGGTTTGTAAGTTAACTGGCTTAGCATAAATGTAAAATTGTCCCTTGTGTGTGTAGTATTAATGTGTGGGGATCACTGGTCGTTATGGACTTGATGGGCCGAACAACCTGTTTTTGTGCTGTATCTCTAAACTAAACTAAATCTAAAGAAGTGGTGAATAAATGGATGTGGTCAGAATCTGAAAGTGATAAACAAACTGGTGGAGACATCCAGCTGGTCAGGCAGCAACTGTGGAGGTGAAATTGGCAGATTGTGTTTTGAGTCATAATTTTTCAAGCGTGTAGTAGACCAGATGTAACTGGTGGAAGGAGGAGAGGAGAAGGGGTAGGGCAAGAGGTGGCAAGTGATGGGTGGATCTAGGTAACCAAATATTTATGCAGAGAGGACTCGTGGAGGGAAACTCGGAGTTGGGGAACAAGGTATCTGTAATAAGTGAGGGTCTGGAGTTGTGGGAACCTCACCTTCTTCACAAAAGACAATTGTTCTGTGGCAAATTGACAGATTACTCAGCCACCATTGACAGACGACTCAGGTGGGGAAGAGAAAGGTGGGGAAGAGAAAGGTGGAGATAGTAACCAAGGCTGGAGGTGATAAGTGGAGACGACAAAGGTGTGCATATGGTGAAATTGGATGAGAAGAAAGTGATAATAGAGAAGTCTGTCAATGGGTAAATGTGTAGCCTGGCACAGCTGACGGTGTGAGGAGCAGCAAGATTCCTTTACATTTTCTATCATGTTTTACAGAGACAGAGGGATTTCAGGGCATGATCTGTGGAGATAAAATGTTTATTGAACCAGATGAGAGAAGAATTCTTGATTGAGGAGAATGGAAGACAAATTGGACATTCGTAAGCGAGCAAATTGCCGCTGCAAACCAGTCATGGGAATGCAGGGAAAGAACTATCTGCCCCTTAAGCCTGTTCCACCGTTCAATGAGATCAGAACCACCCACCCACCTTGGTTACAGAACCGTTAATATTTTAGTACTAACTAGCAATGGTGAACAAATAATAATTTTCAGTTGATGTTCTGGAAACAACAGCCTTTATAGAGTCAGAGTAAGACAGCACACAAACAGGCATCCTTAATCCAACTTATCCACGCCAACCAAGATGCCCATCTAAGCTAGTGCTATTTGCCTTCATTAGATCTTAATCTCTCTATAAACCTTTCTTATCCTCATAAAACCTTTATGTGTTCCATTGAATTTTGTTGCTTTGTCTGTGAAGAAATATCTCCTGACATCACCACGGAAAGGATGCTCTAATTTTACACTGCAGCTTTTTGTTTTAGGTTTTCCCATAGAGAAAATAGTTCCTCTCTAATTACCGGAGCAATGCCCTTAATCATCTTAAACACCTCAATTAGACCACCATTTAATCTTGTATGCTCAAAGGAATACAAGTTTATCTAACCAGCATTTCTATTTAACCCCCTTATTCCCGGTAAAAATCTGATGGATTTGTATTGACTGAACACTGCTCAATATATTGTCAAAGGCCGAGGGGGAGAACTGATAGAGTTTTATACAATTATGAGGCATAGATAGAGTAGAGAGTCAGTACTTTTGTCCCAGGATGAAAAATGTTCAAAACTAGAAGGTTCAGTTTTAAGGGGAAAGGTTTAAAGGAGATATTTAGTTTAGTTTAGAGATTGGGCAGTCACGGTGGTGCAGCGGTAGAGTTGCTGCCTTTCAGCGAATGCAGCGCCGGAGACCCGAGTTCAATCCTGACTACGGGTGCTGTCTGTGCAGAATTTGTACTTTCTCCCCATGATCTGTGTGAGTTTTCACCGAGATCTTCGATTTCCTCCCACACTCCAAAGAAGTACAGGTTTGTAGTTTAATTGGCTTGGTAAATGAAAAAAAATTGTCTCTATTGGGTGTAGGATAGTGTTGATGTGCAGGGATTGCTGGTCGGCATGGACCCAGTGGGCCGAAGGGCCTGTTTCCACGCTGTATCTCCAAACTAAACCAAACTAAACTAAGCATGGAAACAGGCCCTGCTCTGCTTTTAATACCATTATACCATCCAAGCTTATCACAAAACACATGGGATTTGGTGTTAGCACTTATCTCTGCAACTAGGTCCTCGACTTCCTGACCAACCGACCCTAATCAGTGAGGACAGAGGATAAATCATCCTCTACGATAATCCTCAACACGGGGGCTCTGCAAGGATGCCTTCTCACCATCAATGTAGGCCAGATATCAAATAATGATGAAACGGAGTATTGGAAGGGGATCGATAACCTCGTTTTCCTGGTGTCGAGACAACAACCTTTCTCTCAATGTCAGCAGGACAAAGGAGATAGTGTTTGACTTCAGGAAACAAAGTGTACCCCAGTGCACAGACATACTCCAGTGTGCATTGACGGTGCCGAAGTAGAGATGGTAGAAAACTATCTGGAGGCAGATACAACAGTGTTGTTTTAGAAGTTTTAAATAGCCACATGAATATGTAGCGATGGAAGGATATGGATCACATGGAGGTAGAGGAGATTAATTCAACTTGGCAATGTATTTGTCACAGATGTTGTGGGCCAAAGGGCATGCTCTTATACATACAGTTTTATCTTCTATGTAGTTTGTCCTGCAAAAGATGGTCCAAAACTATATTCTGCTATGTTATCAATGGAAATGGAAAATTCAATAAAGTGGGAATTGGCCTTTTCCAAAATTCAGGATTTTTCTCTTCAAAATGGTGCAAGAGTACCATTATGTAATGGTACCATTATGTAAAGAGTACCATTATGTAACGGTACAAGAGTACCGTTATGTAAAATGTACACTGACAATGACAATTAAAATTGAATCTGAATCTGAATCTGAATCTGAAGAGGTATGGTGACAATTTGCCAGTAGCTAAAGAGGTTGTGATAAGATATATCTGTTTAAACCTATTTAAGAAAAACAACACAAATCTGTGCTGTAACAGACCATTGAAATATATCCGTGCTATTGTGATCACCCGAAGGCAACATGATTCCTGATGATATTGGAGATGCCACCCCAGCGGCTGTATGAACAATGCCTTAAAGGACTGTGGAGGACTCCACCGTGCCTGGAAAACAGGTCATTGGGCTGGTCTGTAAACAGGATTGGAGTGTTGGGTACATGACTGGGAAATTTTCATGATTTCAACAGTGTATATATCGGCGAGACCAAGCATAGGCTCAGTGATCGCTTCGCTGAACACCTCAGCTCAGTCTGCCTAAACCTACCTGATCATCGGTTGATAAACACTTTAACTCCTCCTCCCATTCCCACACTGACCTTTCTGTCCTGGGCCTACATTGTCAGAGTGCGGCACAGTACAAATTGGAGGAACAACAAACACCTGATATTTCGCTTGGGCAGCTTACATCCCAGCTGTATGAATATTAACTTCATATAACTTTTGCCTTTCCTCTCTCTCCATATAACCATATAACCATATAACAATTAAAGCTTCCCAATTCTCCAACTAGTCTGACTGTTCTCATTTACATGTTATCGCTGTTTGCTTTGTTGTGACCTTCTCCTAGCTAATAATGCTCTATTCTACATGTTCCTTGTTCCCCTTTGTCTCATTTTCACCCCTTGACTTCCTTATCTCTGCAGGCCCATATTAAGCTTTTGAAAAAGGGGGTGACATGACAGGATTACAAAAATTTTATGTGAAATAATGAGCACGAAGCGCGACGTCCCTCGCTGCCGGGGTCCAGGACCCAATTAAGAGCCTTGGAAGCTCTGGGGTTTTAGATGTTCTCTGGTGCATTCTGAGCATTTTTGCACCAAATTTATGACCAATTATTCAGAAATAATTTTGGTTGAGTCAAGAGTAATGAGTGGGTGGAATGGGATGATTGTTGTATACATTTTTTAAATCAAGAATTGAAGTTGTCCTTGTTTTAATAATCAAGTTGTACTGTTATGTAAAATGCTTTAAACAAGCATGCAAAAACTGTAAATAAAATACTGTATGTTTTGTCAGTAAAGAAAACTTTTTTTAGAAAATGGTTTGTGTGTTGATTTGATTGCCTGTCACTGTTAGACTGTGTTAGTGTGTGCCAGAGTCCACGTTTTCCATTAATGGTCGGCTAGGTCCCCTTTTTAGTCTTGCGGTTCCGTTCCTCGTCCTCAGACATCGGAAATAGGTCCTCCCCCCGGCTATTTCTACACTAACTCCCTCAATGTCCCTAGGAAATATCCTGTCTGGAGACTTATCCACTTTTATATTTTCATCTCAGTACTCTCCTTTGAACCTCATAGTATCCATAGCTACTCTACTAGTTTCCCTTACCTCCCATCTTCAATATCTCTCCTTGGTGAATACCGAAGAAATAAATTGTTCAATATCTCCCCCTCTATTTGGCTCTGCCTGTCTCTCTCCATGGACTTTATCCCTCGTTATCCTTTTGTTATTATCTCCTGTAGAAACCCTCTGGATCATCTTTCACCTTACTCCAAAGCCCCTCATATCTCTTTTAGCTTTTCTCTTTCTTTCTTAAGATTCCCCTCCTCAAGCACCTCATTTACTTCATGCTGCCTATAATTATTGTAGATCTCCCTTTTTCCTGTCCAATTTCCCTTGAAAAGCCTCTCTCCACCCCCCAGGAACTAAAGATCTCTCACTTAAAAATTCCCCTTTTAAATTCCTCCATTTCTCTCTACATCTTTCCCACCACAATGTTTCACCCTTTTAAATCATCTCTCATCAAAGTTAGCCCCTCCTCAAAAATCTCAACCCTAGTTCCAGTCTCCCCTCCACCTCTCTCTCCCCCCCCCCCCCCTCCTCTTCCCAATTCTCCTCTCTCTCCTCTTCTCTTCCATGCTGACTGTGCTCATTTACATGTTATCACTGTGCTCCTCTCTAGCTAATAATGATCTATTCTACATTTTCCTTGATCTCCACCCCCTTTGTCTCATTTTCACACCTTGATTTCCTTATCTCTGCAGGCCCATATGAAGCTTTTTAAAAAGGGGGGTGGCATGACAGGATTACAAACATTTTACATGAAATAATGTGCACGAAGCGCGACGTCCCTCGCGGCCGGGGTCCAGGACCCGCTTAAGGGCCTTGGAAGCTCTGTGGTTTTAGATGTTCTCTGGTGCATTCTGAGCATTTTTGCACCAAATGTATGACCAATTATTCAGAAATAATTTTGGTTGAGTCAAGAGTAATGAGTGGGTGGAATGGGATGATTGTTCTATACATTTTTAAAATCAAGAATTGAAGTTGTCCTTGTTTTAATAATCAAGTTGTACTGTTATGTAAAATATTTTAAACATGCATGCAAAAACTGTAAATAAAATACTGTGTTTTGTCAGTAAAGTGTTTTTTAGAAAATGGTGGTTTGATTGTGTGTTAGACTGTGTGTGTGCATGCACGTTTAATGGTCCTCCTGTCCTAACAACTTTGCATGCATCTGCGCATAGTGATGTGAATGGGACCCAACGGGTTTCCAACTTAAATGGTCTAGTAAACTATTAGAAGTTCTGATCTTGGATGTGTGCGTGTGTTTGCTCGTGTGTGTGTGTTTGCTCGTGTGTGTGTTTGTTTGTGGAAAATCACACCTTATCAAAAATATGTGCGCTAACGGTAAATTATATATATATTCCGGTAGAGATTTCCCCCCTGAGTCTGAAATTGATATGCTTTATTTCTCGAGTTATTAATGAAAATCTTAAAAAATCTGACTTTGAAATCTGCGCCATTTCGCTCGTGCTACGAGCGTCATCATCCCCCCACCCCACCCCTCCCTCCTCCTGAGTAGGTTGATGCCTACTCTCCGCTTTTGCTGCCCACAATGCGTCCCTCCTCTCCTCCCTCTCCCCCCCCCTCTGCCCCTCAACTGGATCCTTCCCCACACCTCTCCCCCCATCACAGGGTCCTCTCCCCCCTCCTATCCCCTCCCCTATCCCACCCCCTCATCTCCCCCCATTTCTCTCCCCTCCCCAGGCCTCTCTCCTCTCTTTGTGTCTTTCTTCGAACTCAAGGAAGAGTTTGAATATTAGGCATAGATAGGGTAGACAATCAAAACCTTTTTCCCAGGATAGAAACGTCAAACACTAGAGGCATAGCTATACGGTGAGAGAGGGAAAGTTTAATGGAGACATGTGGGACATGGTATTTTACACAGAGAGTAATGGGGGCCTGAAACACATTGGTGGAGGAAGATAAGATAGTGGCTTTGAGAGGTTATTAGATAGGCACATGGAAGTACAGGGAATGGAGAGATATGGATCATGTACATGCAGATGAGATCAGTTTAACTTGGCATCATGTTCAGCACAAATATTGTAGGCCAAAAGGGCCCATTCCTGTGTTGTACTTTTCTATGTTCTAATCTAACCTCAGAAACTATGATCTATAGACTTGTTGCACTATAGACTTCAGTTTTGCATTATAATGGTTAGGTCTTCTAGTATTACTGATTATTAATTTATTGTATTATTGATTATTGTATATTTATTTGTGCATAATCTATCAATGGGCCTGCAAAGCTATAGCATTTAAAAACATATTGCTCAGTTGTTGGTACATAAGACTATTAATACTCTTGACACTCTCACTTGACAAGCATTCAGAGGGTAATTATTTGGATCATTAGTATTATAATATTGAAAAAGGCACAATGAAAATAAAGAGAGAGTGTGTGTGTGTGTATGTGTGTGAGAGAGAGAGAGAGAGAGATAGAGTGAAAGGTTTGAAAATAGAGAAAGTTGATCACGAATGAATCGCAGTAAATATTGTTTGTTGTTCACAAAGCACTGCTCACAGTAATCAAAGCAAAAGAACAAGGGAGCTATGAGAAAAGGTCAATGGTATTTAAATCAGAATCTATAAATGCCTCCTGGGAAGCTAATCATCGCATATATCCCATGCCATCTCATATAGGGTTTGCCTTTCAACTGGAATATGTGAGATGTGAGTAGAGTGTGGAACATTGCCACTAGTTCAGAATCTCACACTCTCACCTTTTTGTGTTCAACTCCCATCCATAGCCTTGAGCATAGAAATCTGGGCTGGTACTTCAGTACAAGAACTGAGAAACTGACATGTTTCAGCTTCTCTCTCAGCTGAACACAAACATTTATTTTGCACCAAAAAGCTTTTCTCTCTGATCTCCTGACAACTGTTAATCCTTTCACCAACATCGCTAAAATAGATGATCTTGTCCCTATCTTACAACTGAAGGTGTATGCTAGTCGGTTGCTATGGTTTCCGTTCTTTAACTGCATCAAGCCTTCCTCATGGCTGTCAAATTCCATAGAAATGCATGCATTTTTGCAAGCAGAAAAGTGGTTGTTGACAACAATGAGCTTAGGAGAATGCTAGTGAATGGAGATTAGTTGGTCTCTCGTTCAAGGTTAATGCAGAGAAATTAAAGGCAGTCCAAGTGCTAGTTATAGAAGGGCATGTAACTATACAGCATGGAAACAAGCTCATTAGTCTAACGTGTCCATGCAGACCAAGTTGGCATTCTGGGCTAGTCTCACTTGGCTGCTTCTGGTCCATGCCTCTACAAATCCTTCCTACCCGCATATCTATCCAAATATCTTTAGAAAGGAATCTATAGGAAGCACTGCCTCAAAAGGCAGCCAGCATCATCAAGGACCTACACAACCCCAGCCAGGCCCTCATTTCATTCCTGCCATCGGGAAAAAGGTTTAGGAGTCTGATGCCCATGTTCAGAAGCAGCTTCTTCCAAAACAACCATTGGGCTATTGAACACTACAAACTTCAGCAGTACTTCAAACTTCAAACTGCCTTGGTTGAATTAGGGACTTTGTTTTGTTTTGCACAATACTGATGTGATTTATTGAACTTTTCTTTGTTTATTACTATATGTAATCTATTGAGCACAGTGCTTGCAAACCTATTGTGCTACTGCAAATAAGAAATTCACTTTCTGTTTCGGTACATATGACAATTAAGCACACTTGGCTCCTGATTCTAGATAGTTTAGTTTAGTTTAGTTTAGAGATCAGATTCAGATTCAGATTCAGATTCAATTTTAATTGTCATTGTCAGTGTACAGTACAGAGACAACAAAATGCATTTAGCATCTCCCTGGAAGAGCGACATAGCAAATGATTTGAATAAATAATAATAAGTGTCCGGGGGGGGGGGGGGTGGTGATTGGCAGTCACTGAGGTACGTTGTTGAGTAGAGTGACAGCCACCGGAAAGAAGCTGCTCCTCGACCTGCTGGTTCGGCAGCGGAGAGATCTGTAGCGCCTCCCGGATGGTAGGAGGGTAAACAGTCCATGGTTGGGGTGAGAGCAGTCCTTGGCGATGCTGAGCGCCCTCCGCAGACAGCGCTTGCTTTGGACAGACTCAATGGAGGGGAGCGTGGAACCGGTGATGCGTTGGGCAATTTTCACCACCCTCTGCAATGCCTTCCGGTCAGAGACAGAGCAGTTGCCATACCATACTGTGATGCAGTTGGTAAGGATGCTCTCGATGGTGCAGCGGTAGAAGTTCACCAGGATCTGAGGAGACAGATGGACCTTCTTCAGTCTCCTCAGGAAGAAGAGACGCTGATGAGCCTTCTTGATCAGAGTAGAGGTATTGTGGGTCCAAGAGAGGTCATCGGAGATGTTGACTCCCAGGAACCTGAAGCTAGAAACACGTTCCACCTCCGTCCCGTTAATGTGGATGGGGGTGTGCGTGCCGCCTCTGGACTTCCTGAAGTCTACAATGAGCTCCTTGGTCTTCTTGGAGTTAAGGGCCAGGTTTTTGTCAGCGCACCATGCTGCTAAGTGCTGGACCTCCTCCTTGTAGGCCAACTCATCATTGTTGCTGATGAGGCCAATCACCGTTGTATCATCTGCATACTTGATGATGGTGTTAGTACCATGTACAGGTGTGCAGTCATAGGTGAAGAGGGAGTAGAGGAGGGGGCTCAGCACACAGCCCTGTGGAACGCCGGTGTTCAGGGTGAGGGTTGAAGAGGTGTGCTTGTCTAACCTCACAGATTGGGGTCTGTTGGTTAGAAAGTCCAGTATCCAGTTGCAGAGGGAGGGGTCAATGCCCAGGTTACCGAGTTTGGTGATCAGTTTTGATGGTATAATGGTGTTGAATACTGAGCTGTAATCGATGAACAGCATTCTTACGTAAGTGCCTCTGTTGTCAAGGTGGGAGAGGGCGGAGTGAAGTGCCGTTGAGATGGCATCCTCCGCTGAGATACACCGTGGCAACAGGCCCTTTGGCCCACCGGGTCTGCGCCCCCTTGCTGTAATCCTTAGGGTATTCTATTTTTCTCCTGCAATCCAAAAATGTGCTGGTAGGTCAATTGGTTGTTGTAAATTACCCCAAATGAGAGTGGGTGATAGAAGAGTTCTAGGGAAGAAACTGAGAGCTCGAATAGACAAAATGTGATAAAACGATACGACAAATAAAGATATGGATCAATTTCAAAAGCAAAATCTCACATTATATGAAATGTTTTAACATGTACTTTTGCCTTTCGCTTTCCATTTCTGCAGATCCCTAACTGAGAAGACTGACTCACTTCACAAGGCCTGAATGCCTTGCTACAATGAGGCTCAATCATATTTTAGTTTTCTTTCTGACCACCCACACCTGCACCATCTCACATTGACCTTGTGGACGTGGCTAATGTGGTTTTTGTTTTGAAGGATGCAATATTAATCTTTCCTCGGAATCAATTAAAATAAGCACAGTTTCTGAAGAAAGAACGTTAATAATTTATCTCTAATTATGTGAATTGAAGCAGATTGAGCCGCATGGAGAGTCATTGTGTGATCAATTGCGATTTGCTAAAAGCGATCAAGGTTTGACTTACTTTGTTCACTGGAGCTGATGATTCTCTTCAGCTGCTCCAGCAACTAAAACTCCATTGGCAACACCTCTGCAAATTGCACATTATGAGATATCCTCTCTGTATCTGAAGAAGCCTGTAATTAAATAGGAATGAACAGCTGAAAAGAAAATGGTGCGGTGAGATCCTGATTGCCTGCTGTCATAATGAGAACCACAATCTATTTTCTTCCCTCACCTTGCTGATTAAAGTGAGAATGTGGATCAAAGGGAATGAAGATGTTTGATTTCATCACTGAAATTATTATATTTTTGATGTACCTTTAAAACCAAAGCACTGACTTGCATTCTATTGTAATCCTTAACACAGCCCAAATAGTAAAACCTCTGACAATGAGCCACATAAAGCAAGAGGTCAAAGAACTGAAGGTACACAAAATTGCTGGAGAAACTCAGCGGGTACAGCAGCATCTATGGAGCGAAGGAAATAGGCGACGTTTCGGGCCGAAACCCTTCTTCAGACTGATGGGGGGTGGGGGGGAGAAGGAAGGAAAAAGGGAGGAGGAGGAGCCCGAGGGCGGGGGGATGGGAGGAGAAATCTGAATTTGAATCTGAATCTGAATCTGAGACAGCTCGAGGGTTAAGGAAGGGGAGGAGACAGCAAGGGCTAGCAAAATTGGGATAATTTAACGTTAATGCCATCAGGATGCAAACTGCCCAGGCGGAATATGAGGTGCTGTTCCTCCAACTTCCGGTGTTGCTCACTCTGGCAATGGAGGAGACCCAGGACAGAGAGGTCGGAATGGGAATGGGAGGGGGAGTTGAAGTGCTGAGCCACCAGGAGTTCAGGTTGGTTATTGCGGACTGAGCGGAGGTGTTCGGCAAAACGATCGCCCAACCTACGCTTAGTCTCCCCGATGTAGATCAGCTGATATCTAGAGCAGCGGATGCAGTAGATGAGGTTGGAGGAGATACAGGTGAACCTTTGTCGCACCTGGAACGACTGCTTGGGTCCTTGAATGGAGTCGAGGGGGGAGGTGAAGGGACAGGTGTTGCATTTCTTGCGGTTGCAACGGAAAGTGCCCGGGGAGGAGGTGGTACGAGAGGGAAGGGAAGAATTGACAAGGGAGTTATGGAGGGAGCGGTCTTTGTGGAAGGCAGACATGGGGGGAGATGGGAAGATGTGGCGATTGGTGGGGTCACGTTGGAGGTGGCGGAAATGGCGGAGGATTATGTGGTGTAATTGCCGGCTGGTGGGGTGAAAGGTGAGGACCAGGGGGACTCTGCCCTTGTTGCGAGAGCGGGGATGGGGAGAGAGAGCAGTGTCGCGTGGTATGGATGAGACCCTGGTGCCAGCCTCATCTATGGTGGCTGAGGGGAATCCCCGTTCCCTGAAGTACGAGGACATTTCCGATGCCCTGGTATGGAATGTCTCATCCTGGGAACAGATGTGGCGTAGGCGGAGGAATTGGGAGTAGGGGATGGAGTCTTTACAGGGGGCAGGGTGGGAAGACGTGTAGTCCAGATAGTCATGTGAGTGAGTGTATGTCGGTCAGAAGTCTGTCCCCTGCGATGGAGATGGTGAGGTCAAGGAATGGTAGGGAAGTGTCAGAAATGGTCCAGGTGTATTGGAGTGCCGGATGGAAGTTGGTGGTGAAGTGGATTAAGTCAGTCAGTGTGTGTAGGTGCAGGAGGTGGCTCCAAATCAGTCGTCAATGTAACGGAGGTAGAGGTCGGGGATGGGGCCCTGGTACGTACTGAACAAGGATTGTTCAACGTACCCGACAAAGAGGCAGGCGTAGCTGGGGCCCATGCATGTGCCCTTAGCTACGCCTTGTGTTTGGAGATCAAAGAACTGGTTAAGATCATGTCGTAAGATATATGTTTAAAGCTTGGAGAGAGGGGAGTAGAGTTTTAGAAGGGAAGAGATTTTTAGAGAGGAAAGTCCTGAGGTGTTGGATGTGTTCAAGGTGTTTAATTACCATATGCAGAAGAATTACATTTTTACTTGCCGTATCTTTACACACACATGCATCACAACAACAAAACAATTAAATGTGCCAGTTTTACTAGGTAAGTCAGACCAGATCATAATCATGACCCACTTTTAAGGCGATGGGGGTAAGATTTAATGGAAACCTGAAGGGTAACATTTTTACACACAGGTTGATGGATATCTGGAACGTACTGCCTGAGGAGGTAGATGAGGTACTGTTGCAACATCTAAGAAACATTTGGACAAGTATAAATAGGGTAGATTTAGAGGCAAGAAGGTACACAAAATTGCTGGAGAAACTCAGCGGGTGCAGCAGCATCTATGGAGTGAAGGAAATAGGCAATGTTTCGGGCTGAAACCCTTCTTCAGACTGATGGGGGGTGGGGGGGGGGGGGGGGGAGAAGGAAGGAAAAGGGGAGGAGGAGGAGCCCGAGGGCGGGCGGATAGGAGGGTGGGAGGAGACAGCTAGAGGGTTAAGGAAGGAGAGGAGACAGCAAGGGCTAGCAAAATTGGGAACTTCAATGTTAATGTCATCCGGTTTAGAGGCATATGGGCCAAATGCGAGCAAGTGGGACCAGTGTAGATGGAGCATGTTGGTCAGCGTGGGAAAGTTGGGGTGAAGGGCCAATTTCCATGCTGTCTGACTCTATGACTGGACTAGACTGTTAGAAAGAGCAAGCCACAAATTACAAGTGACAAATGACAATTAGGAAAGTGTAAGGTAGACAAAAATGCTGGAGAAACTTGGCGGGTGAGGCAGCATCTACGGAGAGAAGGAATAGGTGATGTTTTGGGTCAAGACCCTTCTTCAGACTCTTACACTTTCTTCTTAGGAAGTAGAGTCTGAGGAGCTCAGAATACTCAGAGATAAAGGTGGAAACATAGAGAGGGTGGGCAAGCCAATGGAAGGGTTTGAGCTGTATGATAAGAACTTTAAACAAAAGTTATGGATGGACAGTGGTCATTGAGAGCTGGGCTGCTGGGTTAACTACAGCTAGGCTAACATGAATCACATGCTGAATTCTGGATGGTTCAAGAAATCGAAGAAAACTGTAATTCCCTGAAGGACTAGTAATATGCAGGAACAGAGGATGTTATGAAGAGAGTACCAAAACTAAGTAAAGGGAGGCTTTATAGTTATACATGGAACATGCTATGGCCACTGTTAAGACAACAAGCCACAATACAAATTATCTTGAATCCTTTAGGTTTCCTGGAGGTGCAAATCTGTTTAGTGTAAGTAAACTGCTAGAACATTCCAAAACTTGTCACTTCGTTTGTTTCATGCTCAATGCAATGGAGTGACCTCCCTACCCTGCTTACATTAGTGTAACAAGCACAATGTGTCACACTCAAGAAATGACCATCAGGACAGTGGCCATGATGGTTGGAGGCTGGGGGAGTGGAGATCAGGTTTGCATAGGAGGATGGGTGAATTGCTTGGTTGAGGAATGAGGCAAAAGTAAGAGTCAAACTGAAGGTTTCTGCAAATCCCTAGTTCTTCCAAGAATCCAACATTGGTTGCCTTTGGGAAGATTGCAGGGAGAATAACATAATCTGATATAGGAAATGCAGCCGACCAATGCACATCTCATACTGGGAGATGCTCAATCAAAATACACAAATTACAGTGGTCACTCTGGGGCAAGAAGAGACAGAGAGTGGGAGAATGGAACACATTGCCATAGGTGGTAGTGGAGGCAGATATGACAGGGGGATTTAGGAAGCTCCTAGATAGGTACATGATATGCAAGAAATGGAGTGGTAGAATCACATGCAGGCAAAGGAGATTATTTTAACTTGGCAACATGTTTGGCATGGATAGATTAGACTGAAGTCCTTTTTCCTGTGCTGTACTGTGCTATGTAAGTACATTTTCAATTGAGCAATAATGAAATTAAGGGTATTAAAAATTAACTCTGAGTTCCATGCAAGAGTGCAATCTATCTAACAGTGCTTAAACTATTATTACAGGCACAGATATTAAACTCAGAGTGATATACTGCAGGAGCTGATTAGGTAAATTGCTGGCTTAGGAAGTAGAAGAAGAGTGGACAGTTGGCAGAGATCAGAATACAAAACTAATGTGTGATTTTGCCATCATTAAAGCAACTTTACTTGCATATATTATGCTGTTTTCTAACATCATTTGGATTTGAATGTACAAGGTACAATTAGTAAGTTTGCAGATGACACTAAAATAGGTAGTGTTATTGACAGTAAAGATGGTTATCTAGAATTACAGCAGTGACTTGGTCAGCAGGCAAGACCAAATAGAATTTAAATCTGATGAGTGTGAGGTGTTGCATTTAGGGCAATCAAAGCTAGGCGAGGATCTTCACAGTGGGTATAGAACAGAGTTATTGAGGAGAACAAGTACAAAGATCCCTGTAAGTGGTGTTACAGGCAGATGGGTTGGTGAAGGTCTGGCACACTAGCATTCATCAGTCAGAGAATTGCGAATAGAAGATGGGGCATTATTGATAAGCTTTGCAGAAATATCAACCTGCCCATGGAGTTATTGAACCAAAAGGAATTGCCAATATTGGTACTGGTCGGCACTAATGTGGAAGTTTTCTAGCAAATATTAGAGCTCATAAAGTGACATAATGCGCTGCTGTGTGCCTTTCATGCCTCGTCTAAAATTAAATTACGGTGGCACGGTGGTGCAGCGGTAGAGTTGCTACCTTACAGCGAATGCAGCACCGGAGACCCGGGTAGGATCCTGACTATAGGTGCTGTCTGTATGGAGTTTGGACGTTCTTCCCGTGACCTGCGTGGGTTTTCTCCGAGATCTTCGGTTTCCTCCCACAGTCCAAAGACGAACAGGTATGTAGGTTAATTGACTTGGTAAATGTAAAAATTGTCCCTAGTGTTAATGTGCAGGGATCGCTGATTTACGCAGACCCGGTGTGCCGAAAGGGCCTGTTTCCGTACTGTATGTCTAAACTAAACTAAACTAAACTAAACGACCCACATATTTTCTGCTTCATTCATGAGCAGAAGAAAAGCCCCTTTAATTGTGGAGAATTTTGACTGTGTGTTCTGGAGCCGTATGAGATAGCTATTCAGTGAAGAAGATAATTGTTGAAATTGTTTTTTGCTGCTTGACCAACATCCAAAATAACTTATCCTGATCGGTGTTGCAACTGAACAATTAAAGACTATTAATTCCCAGGTATCATTCTCTAAGAAAGAAAAATGTCTGGGAAATGCAGAGAAATGTCGATATCGATTAATGGATGGTGTCCAAGTTCAATTGGTTATAATGACAGAATGGTGTTGTTTTGATGGGTCAGTACTTGCAATTATGAAATGACGACATTTAGTCACCCCCACGGAAGTGTGGCTGAACTCTCACCACAATGAACATCAGCTTATCTCTCTCAGAAGGTCACTTCTACATGTTGTTTTTAGCAGGGGACTTAATGGGAAAAAAAAACACTCACTTTTCTCGTCCCTGAGTTTAAAGCAAAGTCAAAGATTCAGAGACTGAGGAGACTGCAGATGCTGGGATTTGGAACAAAATAAAAACAAACAGCTGGAGGATCTTGGTGGTTGAAGCAGCATTTGTGAAGGCAGAAGGATAAATAATGCAGGGTCTCGATCTGAAACTTCACCCATCCCTTTGCCCCCATAAATACTGCCTGACCCACTGAGTTCTTCCAGAATTTTGTTTTTTAAAGTCAAAGATATATCCTATTATTAGTCTGAAGAAGGGTCTCGACCCAAAACGTCACCTATTCCTTCGCCCCATAGATGCTGCCTCACCCGCTGAGTTTCTCCAGCATTTTTGTCTACCTCCTATTTTAAAAAATACGTTCAAAAAATTGCAAACAGCAAATTTTTAACCAGAGGGGTTATGATTAGCTTCAATTATATTGTGTGTTGTGAATCTTTCACCCCCCTCCAAGTTAGCCATCTCATCTTCACATATGAAGCGAGTCTATGGAACTCGCTGTATTCCATCTCAAGGTCATGGTTGTGTTCAAGGGCTTTAATAAAGAGAATTAAGTTGGTTATGAATGCTCTGTTTGTCTTGCAAGAGCTATTTCTCATGTGCCCTAGGTTAATCACCAACTCCACCTCCTGCTGGTGCCTTTCATTACATCATAATTAGAGTGCGGCAGGGAGGGAGAGAAAAGTCAGCTGAAATTCTTCCTGCTCCCCCCCGTGGGAGGTAGATGTTTCTGGATAGATTTCATTTAATTCAGTGACAGCTGCGGTAATGACCTTAGTGCCCAGTGATCTAACAGTGACATCAATAAAACGAAGAGCCCAACTCACTTGTTCGTTTATGGGTTTTGCAGAGAGGAAAAACAAATCTCCTCAGGTTAAGCCAGAATCAGATTATTAGATTTTTTTGTATTAACTGTCCAATGATTAGTATTTTAACCCTATGTGTTTGCTTGTCAATGGTTTCCTGTATGCAACATGGGTCATCCACCTTACCTCTTGCTCCCTGTCTTCAACAGCCAGCAATGGCAGGATTTTTAACATCCTGGCCATTGCTTTTAAATCCCTCCATGAGTTTGCTCCTCATTTACTTTGCACGCTTGGCTTCTTTGGGAAGGTACATCATGATACAGCTGTACAGGTTGTTGGTGAGGATACACTTGGTGTACTATGTCCAGTTCTGGCCACCTAGCTATAGAAAAGATGTCACTAAGTTGGAAATGGTGCAGAAGATATTCGCCAGGATATCCATGGACCAGCGGGCTAGAGGGAGGTACTAGATCGTCCGGGACGGTATTGTTTGGAGCATAAAGGATGAGGTGTGAAAAATCATATTGAAGTGTGCAAAATCATGAGGGTGATGGATAATGTGAATGATCACAGTCTTTTTCCCAGGAAAGAGTATTCTAAATCTGGAGAGCATATGCTTAAATTGAGAAGATATAGATTTAAGAGGTTTAAGACAATCTTCAGTGGTAATTGTTTCACTCAGAGGAGAAGCCATATTTCTTTAGAGATACATTGTGGAAACAGGTCCTTTGGTCATTTCTGATCTGCCCGAGGGAGCAAGAAAAGCAGATACAATTACAACTTTCAAAAGGCATTTGGACAGATATATAGATAGGAAGGGTTTGGAGTGATATGGGCAAATGTAGGCAAATGGGACTGGCCCAGAATGCCAACTTGGTTGGTCTGGTTTAGTGCTGTGTAGCTCTATAACTATATTTAAGGACCTTGTCCTATCATCTCCTTTGTTACTTGTTGTTGAATTTTATCTAGTAATACTCCCTGGAGGCAGCTGAGTAGTTTTTATTCTATTAAAGATGCTTTAATGAATTAAGACACAAGAAAATACAGATGCTGGATAGTGGAGCAAATAAAAAGTATTTATCTAATAGCTCTCCTTATTTTGCTTCAATGACCAAATCATTGTTGTTATTCAAACATTTTATTTTTATCAGCAGAGCTACACCATAACAATTTTTTTTGCTGTGTTCTTACTTTCTAAGTGGGGAATCCATCTAAAGTAATTTGCAAACAGGCAGAAAAACTACCACTTTTCACTTGCTGTTTTATGAGTTGTTTTTTTCTGTGCAAATTATTTCAGATGAAGATAAAAGGGTTTTTAAAGGGCCTGTCCCACGAGCATGCGGCTGCATGCGGCAAGCGCGACCTAACGTGGTCACTTGAGCCATACGGCCTCACGGGGCCGGTCCCACTTCGATTACCGGAGCCGCATGGAGTTGTGCGGAGATGGTCTCGACATCGCGCGGGGCTCCGAAAAACTGACACTGTCCAAAAATTCCGTGCGGCAACAACCTGCTGTCCCACAGCCGCATCGAGGCCGTACGCACCGCCTTGACGGGCGTGTGCAGCGTCTCGACACCGTACGCAGCGTCTTGACGGCGTACGCCTAGCGCAAACTTCCCGCGGGCTTCGCTCGAACTTCACGTCAACACGTACGGGATCACTCGACCTCCGCGCGGCCCCCGCTTCCGGTTTGGTCGCGCTTGCCGCATGTAGTCGCATGCTCGTGGGACAGGCCCTTAACTGTGTAGGAAGGAACTGCAGATGCTGGTTTACATCGAAGATAGACACAAAATGCTGGAGTGACTCAGCGGGATAAAAAGCATATCTGGAGAGAAGGAATGGGTGATATTTCGGGTCGAGACCCTTCTTCAGACTGAAATTCTGATTCAGAATTTTTAACTGTTTGTTTTAAAATGTAAAGTGGAACTGCTGACAACTTTTTTGGGATACCACGTGGATATCAAAGTTCTGCATGGTTCTCAATGGTGCAACAGAAAGTTGCCTGGAATCTATACCAGTCACACTTAAACTGTGAGTCAGGTTAAGGATTTCAGATCTGTGGGCAAATGATCGTAAGAATGTTACAATTATTTTGATATATTTAATTACTTGAACAGGCTTCGATGTTGGTCTTTTTGTTTTTTAAACATTGCTATAATTCTCAATTATTAAAAACATTTTTGACCGTTTGTTAATTTTTTTATATGGTTGAATGCCAAGCATGTTCAGAAACATTTAAAAACATTAATGGCTTTGAAAGCTGGTGGAACTTGGGCAGAGTTCTGTTGTCCATTGAAGGTGGAATTCAGGTTCATAACCTTCCATCAGCATTGAGAAATATTGGAAATACAATTAAATATGTCACAGAGAGGGAGGGGAGTGAGGTAGAAAGTACAAAAGAAAAAGGCCTGTGATCAGGAGAGGGTAGGAAATACACAAATGGATGTGGAACAGCCTTGGAGACAATGGTGAAGAATATAAAGAAAGTGTTCAGAAGATTTGGCATTTTCCGAATGCTCTATTGAACTTCCATAAGTGTACAGTAGAGAGTATAAGGCTGGTTATATCATAGTCTGGTTCATTAACTCGAACACTCAAGATTGAAGGCGGCTCCTACCGGTACTATACATTGTCAGGTCCTTCACGGGGACTGACCCCACCAACGACAGGATATTAAAAATAATTAAGACGGCAGCTAATGTCATCATAGACCAACATCACTTTGCCATCCACACTTCTCATATCTACCCTCAGGATAAAGGAACAGGAGCCTGAGAACCATTACTTCATGGTTTAAAAGCAGCTTATGCCCATCAGACATGAGGTTCCTGAGCCATCCTGCATAAGCCTAACACAATCCTATCTCAACCAAACTACAATGGACTTTACATGACTGTAGTTGCTTTGCACAATTTTGTTTGTGCACTATCAACATCCTGTTTATTTAGAATAACTGATAATCTATTGTATATTTATTGTTAGGTTGCATCCAATATGTCTGGTCTCTCGAAACAGCCAGTAGAGCCACTGCCTCACAGCACCAGAGGCCTAGGTTCAACTCTAACCTCAGATGCTGTCTGCATGGTGTTTGTATGTTCTCCCTGTGACCACATGGGTTTCCATCGACTGCTCTGGATTCCTCACACATCCCAAAGGCATACAGGTTATTTGGTAAATTGGCTACTGTAAATTGTCTCTAATGTGTAGGCGTAGTAGAATCTGGGGAGAATTTATGAGTAAGGAGGGGTTGGGGGGAGGGGGGGTTGGCAAATAAAAGAAGGGATTAAGGTATGTGAGTGTAAATGTAGGTGAGTGTAAAAGATGAGTCCTGTTCTTCACCCTATCACAGACCTCACTTACTATTTTCTCCTCCACTTTCAACAATCCCTTTCTTTGCATCTTAGATCTTTTTAGCTAGACTAAGTGGGACCCATTGGGTCCCCCAGCTTCACAAGGGAGGGCTGAACTCCAACGCAATATTCCACCTCTCCACCAATTCCAATATTGCTGGGCTTTCTGGAGCGCTAGCATGGGTGTTGTGGGCTGATAGGACTGGTTTACAGAGGACTAGTATGGACATTGTGGGCCGAATGGAAACTTGGGCTTGCAGCTCAGTCTCTGAGTCCTGGCAGCTTAGTCACTCAGGTCTGGCAGGCTGGCAGCTCAGTTACTCAGGCCTGGCGGGCTGGCAGCTCAGAAACTTAGAAATTCTGCCCAAAACAGGTGATAGACTCTGTGAGAGAGTGGACCATCAATTTTAGACATTTTCATCTTTTTGTTAGATCACAGCAATGAAGAAGGAAAGTCTATCCTTGCATGGATCTCTGGAGTGCTAATATGGGTGTTGTGGGCTGAAGGAATAAGTTTCCAGAGGGCTAGTATGGAGATTGTGGACTGAATGGATTCTTGGGCTTGCAGTTCAGTGAGTCATGGATGGTGGGCTGGCAGTTCACTAAGTCATGGCTGGTGGGCTAGCACTTCAGTCACTTACAGCCGGTGGGCTGGCAGTTAACTTACTGACTTACTGATGGCTGGTGGGCTGGCAGTGCAGTCACTCACGGCTGGTGTGGTAGCAGTTCAATCAGTCGCCCCTCATCCCACTCTGCTCCATGCCATTCCCCTCCCCCCCCATACATTCAATCCATCTCCCCTCAATCTCCCCCCTATGCATTCTAAGTGGCTCTGACAGCACAGCCATTCCTGCCTATTAGGTACCCATTGTGATGAAGAACATGCAGGCAAGGCAAGTGGAAAAACGATTTCTTAAAGGTAAAAATGTGAATGACTCTTAAAATATAACAACAATTTAAATGTTAAAAATGGTTCAGTTCTTTCTGGCTGTGTCCCTTGTTGTGTTCTGCTATGACATTGGATTTGTGCAGGCAGCAAATCCAATGTCACTGCACATCAAGCGGAGTGCAGGCCAGAAAATCCAATGTCATAGCACTTCAAGCAGAGTGCAGGCCAGCAAATCCAATGTCACAGCACTTTTAGCAGAGAGCTGGCCAGCAAATCCAATGTCACAGCACTTCAAGCAGAGTGCAGGCCAGAAAATCCAATGTCACAGCACTTTTAGCAGAGAGCAGGCCAGCAAATCCAATGTCACAGCACTTCAAGCAGAGTGCAGGCCAGCAAATCCAATGTCACAGCACTTTAGGAAAGAGCAGGCCAGCAAATCCAATGTCACAGCACTTCTAGCAGAGTGCAGGCCAGCAAATCCAATGTCACAGCACTTTTAGCAGCGAACAGGCCATCAAATCCAATGTCACAGCACTTCAAGCAGAGTGCAGACCAGCAACTCCAATGTCACAGCACTTCATGCAGATTGCAGGCAGCAAAAACACAAACACAGACACAGACACAGACACAGACACAGACACAGACACAGACACAGACACAGACACAGACACAGACACAGACACAGACACAGACAGACAGAGAGACAGACAGACAGACAGACAGACAGACAGACAGACAGACAGACACACACACACACACACACACACACACACACACACACACACACACACACACACACACACACACACACACACACACACACACACACACACACACACACACACACACACACACACACACACACAGACACTCACACACAGACACTCCCACACACAGACATTCTCACACACACATACACACACAAACACATACACTCACACACACCAACTCACACACCATATATATGGCAGTAAACTCTCTTAAATGTACTCACATGGCTCAGCATGGCCCTCCACTTTGGGGCCTCCGCATTCAGCAGCACTTCCGCAACCTGTGCGAACTCTGCACTCACCAGAAATTCCGCAATCAGCGCGACCTGTCCACTAAGCGGAAGACACGAAAAGAGCGGGCCTTTTGAATCTAACACAGTCGGACCTAATAAAGCATTGCAGTTTCAAGTACAGGCAGGGCAGCAGGCCAAACAACTCATTTCATTTTCATCAAGGGCTAACAAATCATTTATTCAAGTACATTGCAGACTCACAGTTCAGTTGATTCCCAGCTTAGAATGAGAGTCATGGCATCTCCCTCATGATCTTGCAGAGAGAGACTGCATCATGTCCAAGCATCCGTGGTTTTAGTAGTCCTGCCTCCCCCCCCCCCCCCCCCCCCCCCCCCCCCCCCCCCCCCCCCCCCCCCCCCCCCCCCCCCCCCCCCGAAGGGGCATTGCCTTCATTGCTGCGATTGAAAGGCAAGAGGAACTCAAGTTTTTTTAAACACTCATAACTCTTTTATTTTTCATTTATGTAAAAAATCCTCGGGGCCTGATCAGTGGAAGATGTGTGAGTAAGATGGCCAAAAAATCCTAGCAATATATGGTAATGTTTTTTTCTAAAATCAATATACAGCGCAGACAGGAAGTGGTCAAGATGAGATTTTTAATTATATAGATTTCAAGTTGCCAGAATTCAGAGGATTTTGTCATTGAGGGCAAAATACTATTTTGCTGTAACAATGGCTGAAACCTTTAGAAATCAGATACTTACACGAGAAAACAGAAGGTGCGCGCATTTCATATTCCACCTGGAACTGCTTGATTCAAGGAATTCAATGTTGTGGCTGTATTCAAATAATTGTTTTAATTGCACTTTGATGATATACATGTTTGTGCGAATGGGAGATGTGACTGATTGTCATGATCCAAACAAAAAAAACAGTGACGCATGTTGCAAGAATAACAATGCTTTGTCTCTTTTTAGCAAGGCAAATGTCAAATTTTATTATATCAGAGTGTTTTCCCAGAGGCACAGGGAATAACTTATGTATCTATATAATTGTGGTGTGAGAGGAACAATTTATTTTTAACCTGCCTGCAGTGTTTAATAATCCTATTATTTTGCAGGAATCAATCCTAAAAATCTCACTTTGCGGACTAACAGTTTATTTCACAAGGCACCTTCCTAACATTCCTTTGCAGCCATTCGCATCCTTCCAGTATTTACAGGACAACACCTCACCACATAACCTCCACCTTCCCATACACAAGGCCACAAGAGCACAAGAAACACAAGAGCAGGAGTGGACCATCTGAGGAAGCCCCGCCATTTAATATGATCATAGTTGATATGCTCACGCCTCATCAACTCTATGCCAGATTCCCATATCCCTCAATCCCTTGATCTTTCAAAAATTTATATGGCTCCACTTTAGATACTTCTAATGATCTAGCCTCCATAATCTCTGGAGTAAAAAAAAAAATCACTACTCGCTACGAGGAGAAATTTATATGCAGCTTGGGTTTAAAATCAAACTAAAAAAAAAACTTCAACAAGATCTTCAAAGGAGCTAGGAAAGGGATTGTGTATGCTCTGAGAAAAGAGGTCAAGGAACTGGCACCTGTCTTACAGAACATTTCCATAATCTAAGCACTTCCTAAAGTGCTCTACAATCTATGATGTACTTTGAAGTTTACTTTCTGTGGCTCTTCTTCTTCAGCAGTCCCACAGGATTGAGGGTGGGTTCTGAGGTGACTAATGCAGTTGGGACAGGGGGTGAATGCTGGAGCAGGGTGGTTGGGGAGTTGATATACTCCTTCCATAGTTTACGCAGGGCCTCTGCAATCTCAATACCATCCTAAGTGCTTCTTCTCCACTTTAAGTAATCGGAGATGAGAAGATCTAAGCAGCCAGTGGGGGTCATTGCATTTGCTCAAGGGGGCAGCATGAGCACTGTACGACAGTAGTTGCTGTCTTACAGTGCCAGTGCAATCCTGACTACGGGTGCTGTCTGTACGGAGTTTGTATGTTCTCCCCATAACCTGCATGGGTTTTCTCCGGGAGTAACAGGTTCCTCCCAAACTCCAAAGACATACAGGTTAACAAGGCGTAGGCTAAATGGGCTGTCATTCATTGATTACAGCTCGGCATTTAACACAATCATCCCCTCCAAACTGGTTACCAAACTCGCAGAACTGGGTCTCTGCGCATCCCTCTGCAACTGGATCCTCGACTTCCTCATCCACAGACCACAGTCTGTTCGTATTGGTGGAAATGTGTCAGCCTCGATAACAATCAGCATGGGAGCACCTCAAGGCTGCATGCTCAGCCCTCTGCTGTACTCACTCTATACCCATGACTGCGTAGCCAACCACAGTGCGAACTCCATCATCAAGTTTGCTGACGACACCACTATTGTGGGGCGTATCACTGATGGGGATGAGTCAGAATACAGAAGAGAGATCGAGCAACTGTCCATATGGTTCCAGCGCAATAACCTGGCCCTCAACACCAGCAAAACCAAGGAACTGATTGTGGACTTTGGAAGGAGTAGGAGGGGGACCCACAGCCCCATTTATATCAATGCGTCAATGGTTGAAAGGGTCAAGAACTTCAAATTCCTGGGCGTGCACATCTCTGAAGATCTTTCCTGGTCCGAGAACACTAATGCAATTATCAAAAAAGCTCATCAGCACCTCTACTTCCTGAGAAGATTACGGAGAGTCGGATTGTCAAGGAAGACTCTCTCTAACTTCTACAGGTGCACAGTCGAGAGCATGCTGACCGGTTGCATCGTGGCTTGGTTCGGCAATTTGAGCGCCCTGTAGAGGAAAAGACTACAAAAAGTAGTAAACACTGCCCAGTCCATCATCGGCTCTGACCTTCCTTCCATCGAGGGGATTTATCGCAGTCGCTGCCTCAAAAAGGCTGGCAGTATCATCAAAGACCCACACCATCCTGGCCACACACTCATCTCCCTGCTACCTTCAGGTAGAAGGTACAGGAGCCTGAAGACTGCAACAACCAGGTTCAGGAATTGCTACTTCCCCACAGCCATCAGACTATTAAACCTGTAGATTTGAGGATAGCTAATGTTATCCCATTTTACAAGCAAAGAGCGAGAGAAAACGTGGAATTACAGACCAGTTAGCCTGACTTTGGTGGTGGGTAAGATGCTGGAGTCAATTATTAAATTATTAATGGAGCATTTACAATACAATACAATATTATCGTAATTTGAACCTCAAAAGAAGTTCAAACAAAATTTGGTTTCTGCAGTCATACAACAAGAAAAGAATCAAGACACTACAGCCAACACAGTCCACACAAACATCCATCACAGTGAATCTCCTTCTCACTGTGATGGAAGGCAAAGTCTTGTCTCTCCCCTGTGTTCCATTTCTTCTCCCGATGTTAAAGTCCCCGACGGATGATGGTAAGTCCCGCGGCCGTGAAGGCCGCGCCGGGCAATGAACGGCCCCGCTCCGGATCTTAATGCTGGAGCCGCCGGATGGCAATGGCAAGTCCCGCGGCTGTTAAAGCCGCACCGGGTGATGCAAGGCCCCATTCTGGGCCATTTTCCACCCTGCAACTCTGGCGGGAGAAGTTTCCGTTACAGGAGCTCCGAGAAAGCGGTCTCCCACCAGGAACCCGCAAGCTCCCGATGTCACCGCCCACCGGGCCTGCGGCTGGAGCGTCCAAGCTCCGCAGTTGGGTCGCAGCTGCGTGCCACGGCAGCTCTCCACGCTCTCCATGCTCCGAAGCCAGCCAGCCCCACGATGGAAATTCCAACAGCTCCACCGGCTCTGCGACTGGAGCCCCCAGGTCGTTCCGGTGGTAGGCCGCTCAACGGTGCTAGGGCCCAACGACAAGGGAGACCCGACAGGGAAAAGGTTGGGTCACCCATACAGGGAAGAGATTTAAAAGTTCCCCCCTCCCCTGCCCCCCACATATACACAGCCAAAAACAATATTAAACCACAACAAAACTATACATTCAACGGGACAAAAAATTAAAAAAAGACAGACGGACTGCAGACGCCGCTGCAACATCGGTCGTGCAACCTAGACTATGGGTGTTAAGGCTCTGGTGAGACCACATCTGGAGTATTGTGTACAGTTTTGGTCTCCTAATTTCACGATTGTGATTGAGGCAGTGCAGCGTAGGTTCACGAGATTGATCCCTGGGATGGCAGGACTGTCATATGAGGAAAGATTGAAAAGGCTAGGCTTGTATTCACTGGAGTTTAGAAGGATGAGGGGGTATCTTATAGAAACATATAAAATTATAAAAGGATTATGTAAGCTAGATACAGGAAAAATGTTCCCAATGTTGGGTGGGTCCAGAACCAGGTGCCACAGACTTAGAATAAAGGGGAGGTAATTTAAGACTGAGGTGAGAAAAAACTTTTTCACCCAAAGAGTTGTGAATTTATGGAATTCCCTGCCACAGAGGGCAGTGGAGGCCAAATCACTGGATGGATTTAAGAGAGAGTTAGATAGAGCTCTAGGGGCTATTGGAATCAAGGGATATGGGGAGAAGGCAGGTAGGGGGTTATTGATTGGGGACGATAAGCCATGATCACAATGAATGGCGGTGCATGCTCGAAGGGTCGAATGGCCTCCTGCACCTATTTTTATGTTTCTATCTATGTTTCTACCTCTTTCTGCATAATCATTCTGAAAAAAAAATTACAATTACTTTGGAAGAGAGATCTTGGGTGGAATTTTGTGTACTGCTATATAGACTACACACACACTACCATATGTGTAGGAAGGAACTGCAGATGCTAGTTTAAATTGAAGATTGGCACAAAATGATGGAGTAACTCAGCGGGATAGGCAGCATCTCTGGAGAGAAGGAATGGGTGACGTTTCGGGTCAAGACCTGTCTTCAGAGTGATGTTGGGGGAGGAGGAGATACATTGATAAGGAAATGTAATATGTGAAAATGGGACAAAGGGAATGGAGATCAAGGAAAATGTAGAATAGACGATTGTTAGCTGGGAGAAGGGAACAACAAATTAAACAGAGATAAAATATAGCGGAGACAGTAAGACTGGTCAGAGAACTGGGAAGGAGGATGGATGGAGAGAAAGGGAAAGCAAAGGTTACTTGATGTTAAATAAGTCAATGTTCATACTGCTGGGGTGTAAATTGCCCAAGCAAAATATGAGGTGCTGTTCATCCAATTTGCGCTGGGCCTTGCTCTGACAATGGAGGAGGTTTAGGACAGAAAGGTATGTGTGGGAATGGGAGGGGGACGACAGAATGGCGCAATGGGCTAAGTGTTCGGCTGGCGACCGGGAAGGTAGCCGGTTCGAATCCCGCTTGGAGTGCATTCTGTCGTCGTGTCCTTGGGGCAAGACACTTCACCCACCTTTGCCTGTGTGTAAATGTAATTTAATTATGTGAAGCACTTTGGGGTCAATGCAAGTTGACTAAAAATGTGCTATATAAATAAGATTATTATTATTATTAATTAAGTGTTTAGCAACTGGGAGATCCATTAGACGGACTGAGCGCAGCAGTTCAGTGAAACGACTGCCGAGCCTGCGCTTGGTCTCGCCGATATGTTTGGATGTTGTAGGTAAAAAATCAGATACTCTTGTCACAACACCATTGCTTACATTGGAACTTGGGAGGGAGTCTGCGAGCTTTACGGCAGGGAAGCAGGCTCTTTGGCACAACTCATTTATGCTGACCAAGTTGCCTAAATGGGCTAGGTCTCATTTGTGTGCACCTGGCAAATATTACTCCTATCATTTCCTACCCATATACCTGTCCATGAGTCATTTAAATGTCATAATTGCACTCGCCTCAACCATTTCCTTTGGCAGTTCATTCCATATACGCATCATGTGAAAACTTTCTCCCTTGGGTCCCTATTAAAGATTTTTTCCGCGCACTTTAAAGCTATTCCTCTAATTTTACTCCCCTCACCTGGGGAAAAGACTGTAGCTGTTTACCATATCTATGTCCCTAATGATTTTATATACCACCATAAGGTCACATCTCAGCCTCCTGCACTTGGGAAAAAAAAGTCATCCCATTAAGTCTCTCCTTATTACTCAGGCCCTCCAGTCCTGATTACATCCTCATAAATCTTGTTTTCACCCTGTCCAGTTTAATAACATTCTTCCTATAGCAGGCTCACACAGGCATCGTACATAGCAGTCTAAATGTGGCCTGACCAACATGTGTGTGGGCGGCGTGACTCACGTCGCAGCGCCCTCTGCAGTCTGTCTGTCTTTTATTTTGTCTCGTTTGTGTGTAGTTATAGTGGGTTTTTTTGTTTTTTTTTAAACTGTGTGGGTGGGGAGGGGGGGGGGGGGGGAATGGGGAAACTTTTAAAATCTTTTCCCTGTAAGGAGAACCCAACCTTTTCTCTATCGGATCTCCGTTGTCGTTGGGGCCTAGCACCGTGGAGCGGCCTCCAACTGAAATGACCTAGGGCTCCAGTCGCAGAGCCTTCGGACTACTTACCATCGTGGAGCTGGCCGAGTTCGGAGCGGGAGGAGCTGTGGTGGCGCGCTGCTGCAGCCCGATCCCGGAGATTCGGAGGCTCCAGCTGCAGGTCTGGTGGACGGTAACACCTGGAGCCCGCGGGTCCCTGGTGGGAAACCGCTTTTCGGGGCTTCAGCAACGGCGACTTCTCCCGCCCAAGTTGCGGGGTTGAGGATGACCTGGAGCGGGGCCTTACATCGCCCCGCGTGGCTTTAACGGCCGCGGGACTTGATGGCGCCCGCCAGGGTGTCCAACATTAAGACCCAGAGCGTGGCCTTACATCGCCCGGCACAGCTTTAATGGCCGTGGGACTTATTTACCATCGCCCGCCGGGGCTTTGACTCTGACATCGGGAGGAGAATGGGAGTGCAGGGGAGAGATAAGACTTTGCCTTCCATCACAGCAAGGAGGAGATTCGCTGTGATGGATGTTTGTGTAAATTGTGTTGTGTCTAGGTTCTTCTACTTGATTGTATGTCTGCAGAAACGAAATTTTGTTTGAACCTCAATGATGTAAGCTGGTCATTACATCTAATGCTCTGTGTCTGTCAGTTTTAATTGCCCTTCTTCCCTCTCCACTAATATTCTTCCAATAGAGTCCAACGGAGCTGTGGGATCCTGTGAAGAGTTCCCGACTCTGAAGCTGTGATCCTGCCTGTGTCTTTGTGTGGACTTAAACCTGGCAAAAAGCACATCAGGTCACATACCAGGAGAGATATAAACTGAGTTTTTCTTATTTCATTTAAAGTAAGTGTGAAAACACATGTTTTTGTGTGCATTCGTTTGGTATTTTTTTTAAAATATTGTTTTTTAAAAAACTTTTTTAACAGCCCCAAAATTATGTTCTGTTTTTATAAAGACATTCACAAATATTTATGATGATTTATGATTTATTGTCAAAGTACCTAGGTACATGTAAAAACAATGTTTTGCATGTAACCCGGTAAAATCGTATAACATACCTCACCTAGGCAGTACACAAGTGTCACCGTGTTTTGGTGCTGACAAATTGGCACCGACATTGACAGAGTTGATATCAGTTCTACATATTGTGCTGGTTTACTCACCATAGTGCTGGGAGTTGGGCACAAAATGGGAAAATGAACCCGGCTATGCCGTGGTAAAAGCAACCTGGCAAATTGCAATATCAGAGCAAGATATTTGCCCTTATTAGCATAGTTTAATTTCAGATACTAAGTGCAGCATGCATCATAGAACAGAGAACATGGAAAAATACAGCACAAAAAACAAGCTCTTTGGCCTACGATGTCTGTGCCAAACATTATGCCGAGATCAACTAATTACATATTCCTGTACATCAAGTCAAGTCAAGAGAGTTTATTGTCATGTGTCCCAGATAGGACAATGAAATTCTTGCTTGCTGCAGCACGACAGAATATTTTAAGCATAAATACAGATCAGATCAGTGTGACCATATACCATAGATTAGAGAGATTAAACGAGAACTTACCGTTTGAAGTTTGATCTTTATTTTATGAGAAGTTGAAGTGAGGGTATACGTGCCCTCCACTCCCAACCCTACTTCTCATAAAGATAATTTGGTAATTCTAAGATTGTTAATCTTTCAATAGCTTTAGTTCAGCAACTAGTCTATGGTTTCATACAATTGCTCTGAAAATTTGACGCGCATGCGGGCTGGCGGGCTCTTCACGTATTCCCTCACTTTAACATTCTCGTTTAATCTTTCTATTTTATATCAAAGTCATGTGAGTGACTACGTGAAGACTTCAAAGCTCTGTGATTTCATGCAGTAACCCAATCTGTGTGTGAAACACTTAAACAGATAAACCATTAATGGTAGAAAAACATGGGTTATTAATACCATGATGTAACCTGCATACATGGCCATTGCTCTTAACCGGACCATAGCCCCAATTGACTTTGAGTTAGACAATAACTCACGCAACACTGTTCAGATTTCTATCTGCAAATATCTAGACATATTCAACTAAATGTTATAACTTCTTAACATGCACCATATAAGCCTCTTGCTGTATGATGAAAGGGAACTATCCATTCAATTGGCTGCTAATGAGCCATCAGCAATCTCTTGAGAGACTATTAACTAACAATAAAGAAATTATCTTTCATCTCATAGATACTGGCAAGCTCAGTGTATACCTAATAACACCCCCAATCTCCGCTCTGGTAGGTATGCTGTCAACTCCAAATGTATGCAATCATGTCCATTTTGCTTATGAGATCATTCCCATAACAAGCTACCCTAATGTCAGTTATGACCCAGAGACCGAGCCAGAAATTGAGTATAGACTGTGTTCTTTGTGCTGAAAGAATAATCAACTTAAGAAATACTGCTCCCATTAGGAATGCGGTAGAAGAATATTTGCACAATAATTTACTGATATACATTGCATCTACAATGAGGGTAGGCTTTTAGAGCGGTCATATAAAATACACCGTGCATAATGTTAGTGAACAGCGGGTGAATAACCAATCATTTTTTGTCCCACTTATGGGACTATAGAGAATGACAAAGCAGCACAAGCAGTGTCAATTGTGCTATCACATAAACGCTTCTCTAAGCCCAAACTGAAAGCCACACAAACCTCTGTTACTTCCATTTAAAAGTAACTCACATATTTTGTTCGCAAACTTCCCATAAAATCGTGCAGAGCCAGCTGCCCGAGAAAACAGGCTGCCCCATCCTTAATATCGTAAGAGGTATCTACTGATAAACCATTGTTTTATCAGCTGCAAATTTGCATGTTATCTAAAAACTCGATGACACAATGCCCTTTGATCTGAGTAGGGCAGCATTAGCTTCCACCACTGGCTTTTTAAAAAATCAAAACACCAGATAATCTGTGCCTCTTGTGTATAGATATGGCAAAGTATGCATCTTCAAGATCGATTCTCTGAATCTGCTAAATTGCTGAATAGCAAATCATCCATCTTAAACTGGGTAACTAAACACATGATCAGATTAGCCAAATCCTAACACACATAAATACACAGATAAAAGACATCATCCATATCCTTCCATTTGTTGCATATCCATTTGTCTATCCAAAAGCATCTTAAATGCCATGATTGTATTTGCCTCCACTACTCACTCCCACCAGCGCTTTTCAATCACCCACCAATCTCTCTATGAAAAATTTGCACTGCAAGTCTCACTTAAACCTTTCCTCTCTCACCTTAATTCTATGCCCTCTAGAGCACAGTCATAAAGCTTAGAAACAGGTCCTTCGCCTCAACTCATCTTTGCCAACCAAGATGTCCCCATCTAAACTAATCTAATTTGCCTGCATTTGATCCATTTTATTCGAAACCTTTTCTATCCATCTATCTATCCATGTGCCTTTTAAATGCTGTAATAGTGCCTGTCTAAACTATATCCTCTGTCACCCTTTTCCATATATACACCACCCTCTGAAGATATAGTTGCCCCTCATAGATACATAGAGTGATACAGTGTGGAAACAGGTCTTCGGCCCAACTTGCCCACACCGGCCAACAATGTCCCAGCTACAATAGTCCCACTTGCCGGCACTTGGACTATATCCCTCCAAACCTGTCTTATCCATGTACCTGTCTAGCTGTTTCTTAAATGGTGGGATAGTCCCAGCCTCAACTTCAAGAGAGCTAGATAAGATAGCGGAGTCAGGGGATATGGGGAGAAGGCAGGAACGGGGTTACTGATTGGGGATGATCAGCCATGATCACATTGAATGGCGGTGCTGGGCCGAATGGCCTCTACTCCTGCACCTATTATTTATTGTCTATTGTGTACCTCCTCTGGCAGCTTGTTCTATACACCCACCACCCTTTGCATGAAAAATTTGCCCCTCGGATCTTTCCCCCGTCACCTTGAGCCTACAGTATATCCTCTGGTCCTCGATTCCCCTACTCTGGGCAAGAGACTGTGCATCTACCCGATCTATTCCTCTCATGATTTTGTACACCTCTATAAGATCACTATCAGATTACTATCTAAATGGCATCAAGTTGGGAAAAGGGGAAGTACAACGGGATCTGGGGGTCCTTGTACATCAGTCTATGAAAGTAAACATGCAGGTACAACAGGCAGTGAAGAAAGTGAATGGCATGTTGGCCTTTATAACAAGAGGAATCAAATATAAGAGCAAAGAGGTCCTTCTGCTGTTGTACAGAGCCCTAGTGAGACCACACCTGGAGTATTGGGTGCAGTTTTGGTCCCCTAATTTGAGGAAGGACATTCTTGCTATTGAGGGAGTGCAGCATAGAATTCTTCTTTATTTATTGTCTTGTATATTTTACAAGGCTAATTCCCGGGATGGCGGGACTGTCATATGCTGAGAGAATGAAGCAGCTGGGCTTGTAAACTCTGGAGTTTAGAAGGATGATTGTTAAGGGCTTGGACACGCTAGAGGCAGGAAACATGTTCCCGATGTTGGGGGAGTCCAGAACCAGGGGCCACAGTTTAAGAATAAGGAGTAAGCCATTTAGAACGGAGACAAGGAAACACTTTTCCTCACACAGTGGTGAGTCTGTGGAATTATCTGCTTCAGAGGGCGGTGGAGGCAGGTTCTCTGGATGCTTTCAAGAGAGAGCTAGATAGGGCTCTTAAAAATAGCGGAGTCAGGGGACATGGGGAGAAGGTAGGAACGGGATACTGATTGTGGATGATCAGCCATGATCACATTGAATGGCGGTGCTGGCTCAAAGGGCCAAATAGCCTACTCCTGCACCTATTGTCTATTGTCCATTGTCTATTATCACCCCTCATCCTCCTGCGCTCCATGGAATAGAGACTCAGCCTCTCCCTATAGCTCACATCCTCTAGTCCAGGCAACATCCTTGTAAATCTTTTCTTTTTCCATATATACACCACCCTCTGAAGATATAGTTGCCTCTCAAGTTTCTATTAATCCTTTCTCTTTATATCTTAAACCTATGATCTCTGTTTCTTGATTCCTCAACCTTGGGTAAAAGACAGCACATCCATAGCTATGCCCCTCATGATTAAAAAAACCCTCTACACAATCACCCCTTAGCTTCCAGTGCTCCAAGGAATATAGTCCTTGCCTGCCCAACATTTCCCTCTAGCTCATGTCTTCTAGACATTGGGAAAAGGCTCTGACTGCCCATAGACACAAAATGTTGGAGTAGCTCAGCGGGTCAAGCAGCATCTCTGGAGAAAACTAAAAGGTGATATTTCGGGTCATGACCCTTGTTCAGACTGAAATCCAGAGGAGTGGCAAACTAGAGATATGGAAAGGTACAAAGAAAAATGAATGAAAGGTTTGCAAAATGACAAATCAAGCCCAGCAACAATGATCAAAGAATGCTGGAGCACACAATGGCCCATTGTTAGCTGTGGAGAAGGTGATAACGAGTGAAACTAACGAATGAACTAAGCAGGACGACCGGGAAACTAGGAGGACAAACTAGAGTTGGGGAGGTGTATGGAGAGAGAGAGAGAGAATGCAAGAGTTACATGAGGTTAGAGAAATCAATATTCACAGGGTTGTAAGCCACCCAGAGCAAAATAAGAGGTGTTGTTCCTCCAATTTGCCCTCACTCTGACAGTGGAGGAGACCCAGGACTATCCTATTTATACCTCCCAAGGCTAGTGTGGAGAAGAAATTCATGCTCTTATGGATTTTACACTGAATACGAATGAATTAGTTGAGAATGCTAAAGTAAACATAGATGGAAGGATGACAAATAAGTAAACATATGTTAAATGACAGGATTTATCATGAGTTTTGCAAATGACAGCCTTCAATTATAGTTACCCATCTAATTATGTTGCAATTCAACCGACTAATTCAGCGAAAGAATTCTGCACCAGTAGCTGGTGATCATTAACTCAGTATGGCTTGAAATTCCACAGCAGTACAAAACATACATTTTGCAAATTATTGCAAGCTGCCAAAAGGGACTTGGAATCCAGTAGGATTTAATGATGGTTCATTTCCAACTAAAACAGCTCTGCACTGTGAGTGTGTTTTATGGCATATGCATTACTCAGTATGTAGACCCAGTGTATTTACTTACTTAGCCATCTGAGAAGGTTTTGTATGTCCACGCAAATTTTCTCTAACTTCTAAAGATGCTTCAAAGTATTCGGACGGGATGCATCTCGGCCTGTTATGGCAACTGCTCTGCTCTGGATTTCCCGAACATGTAGAGAGTGGTGAACACAGTCGCTGCCTTCTATCCAATTCACCTTCACAGTGCGTTGCTTCAGGAGGGACGGAACCACTGTCAAGGATGCCTGCTGCACCAGCCATTCCTTTCCTCTCTTCAGGTTACAGTAGCTTGAAAGGCTGGATATCCAGACATAAGAACAGCTTCTTGCCCAGTCCTGTCAGATTTCTGAACCAATGACTTATTTTACACACATTCCCGAAGGTGCTGTCATCTACGTACTCTTATCTCTTTCTAATTTGGTTATTCTATTGCTGCATTCTAGTTTGTTTTTGCACTACTTTTTTAAGGAAGGAGATGAGGAGAAATTAAATTAGTCAGAGGGTGGTGAATCTGTGGAATTCTTTGCCACAGGAGGCTGTGGAGGCCGTCAGTGGGTATTTTTTAGGCAGAGATAGATAGATTCATGATTCGTACAGGTGTCAGAGGTTATGAGGAGAAGGCAGGAGAATAGGTTTAGGAGATAGTTCAACCATGATGTAACTAGTAGAGTGAATAAGGGAGATGTAACTAGTAGAGTGGATAAGGGAGAACCAGTGAATGTGTTATATCTGGACTTTCAGAAGGCTTTTGACAAGGTCCCACAAAAGAGATTAGTATACAAACTTAAAGCACACGGTATTGGGGGTTCAGTATTGATGTGGATAGAGAACTGGCTGGCAGACAGGAAGCAAAGAGTAGGAGTAAATGGGTCCTTTCACAATGGCAGGCAGTGACTAGTGGGGAACCGCAAGGCTCAGTGCTGGGATCCCAGTTATCTATATTACTAAAAGTCTGATCTTGACCACTTTTGACTCACTGTGCTGTGATTTCCGAGAGAACGCCGCCACTTACGGCCGTCATTTTTGGCCACCTCACTCAGAGCCCCCCGCCTTCCAGGGACCAGAGGATTTTTCTCATCAATGAAAAATCAGAGAGATATTAATGTTTTTTTTTTAATTGCCATTCTCTCTGCTGCCCCCGCTGGCGGCAGGGGGGAGGGACTATAAAACCTGGAAGTGTAGTCCCTCACACGGTCTCTGCCAGACCCAGGAAGCGAGGGGGTCACAGCTCTCTGAGCTGCGAATAACACTGAACGCACATCTACTCCACGGTGAATCCCCTCAATGCAGCTATAAAATGGCTGCAGCCCAATTGTTTGCCTCGCCTTTTTAACAAGTTTGTGTTCAAAAAATGAATTTTGGTTGTCAGGTGGCTACAGCCCAATTGTTTGCTTGGCTTGGCTTTTAAAATCGTTGCAACAGTTGGATGCCAGCCCAAAAATCCATTTAGCCCACAATGTCTATACTAGCCTTCTGGAAAACAGTACCTTCGGCCCACAACATTTATACTAGCGCAACAGACAGCCCCCCCCCACTGGTGAGCGATATTGGAATTGGTGGAGAGGTGGAATATTACGTTAGTGACCAACCCTTCCGTGTGATGCTGGGACCCAACAGGTCCCACTAAGTCTAGTTTACAATATATATTAATGATTTGGATGAGGGAATTGAATGCAACATCTCCAAGTTTGCTGATGACATGAAGCTGGGGGGCAGTATTAGCTGTGAGGAGGATGCTAGGAGGCTGCAAGGTGACTTAGATAAGCTGGGTGAGTGGGCAAATGCATGGCAGATGCAGTATAATGTGGATACATGTGAGGTTATCCACTTTGGTGGCAAAAACAGGAAAGTAGACTATTATCTGAATGGTGGCCGATTAGGAAAAGGGGAGATGCAACGAGACCTGGGTGTCATGGTACACCAGTCATTGAAAGTAGGCATGCAGGTGCAGCAGGCAGTGAAGAAAGCGAATGGTATGTTAGCATTCAGAGCAAAAGGATTTGAGTAAAGGAGCAGGGAGATTCTACTGCAATTGTACAGGGTCGTGGTGAGACCACACCAGGAGTATTGCGTACAGTTTTGGTCTCCTAATCTGAGGAAAGACATTCTTGCCATAGAGGGAGTACAGAGAAGGTTCACCAGACCGATTTCTGGGATGTCAGGACTTTCATATGAAGAAAGATTGGATACACTCGGCTTGTACTCGCTAGAATTTAGAAGATTGAGGGGGGATCTTATAGAAACTTGTTCCCGATAGGAAGATTGTTCCCGATGTTGGGGAAGTCCAGAACAAGGGGTCACAGTTTAAGGATAAGGGAGAAATCTTTTAGGACCGAGATGAGAAAAACATTTTTCACACAGAGAGTGGTGAATCTCTGGAATTCTCTGCCACAGAAGGTAGTTGAGGCCAGTTCATTGGCTATATTTAAGAGGGAGTTAGATGTGGCCCTTGTGGCTAATGGGATTAGGGAGTATGGAGAGAAGGCAGGTACAGGATACTGAGTTGAATGATCAGCCGTGGTCATATTGAATGGCGGTGCAGGTTCGACGGGCCGAATGGCCTACTCCTGCACCTATTTTCTATGTTTCTATGAATGATGGAGTAGACTTAATGGCCTAATTTTTCCTCTATCGCTTATGACCTTATGACTTACTTCAGATTGCACTACAATCCTTGCAACATTCAGCGGTTTTGCATTTGTTGTTGTTTTTATTGTTGTGTATATCACCACTGTATACTGTTTACTCTGTGAGCTTCATGTTAAAAAGGATTTCATTGCGCCCAGGTGTATATGACAATAAATTAATCTAAATCTAAATCTGAATGAAGAAAATCCTCACTTCTAATGCTGAGCACTGCAAAATGTTTCATGTCACATTATGAATCTTAATGCACAGAATGTGTGTCTGCAGAATTATACCCATTAATTAATTTTGATCCTCAAGAATAGGCAAATCATTTTTAATGAGATTTGAATACAGTTTTGGTTCAGTGAAGTATTCATTGGCACTTTTTATTTTGTTCACTTAAAAAGTTCAGTCTTCCATGGAGCAAAATACATAGAAACATAGAAGCAGGAGTATGTTTTCTATGTATCGATGTAAAGGACGGCGACATTTTGGATCGGGGCCCTTCATAAGACACCTGGAAGATCTCAGCATCGATGGAGACAAAAAGATAATCGCCTTTAGGGTTGTGACCCTGCATCAAGCCTCCAGCATCCAGCGTTGAAGCTGCACTTGCAGTGTTCTGTTCAGCTTTGGTCATCCTGCTCTAGGAGAGATGATATTAAGCTGGAAAAGATGCAGAGAGGATTTACAAAGATGTTGCAAGATTCGAGGGTCTGACTGATAGGGAAAGGTTGAACAGGCTATGAATTTATTTCTTGGAGTGTAGAGACTGAGCGGCGATCCTATAGAGATGTATAAAATAATGCCGGGACTAGATGGAGTAAAGACAGAGCTTTTTTCTCAGGGAAGGGGAATTAAGAACTAGAGGCCAGAGGTTTAAGGTGAAGGTAACATGGGAGCATGAGGGTCAATTTTCTCCACACAGTGTGTGGTGGATATACAGGATGAGCTACCAGAGTAAGTAGTTAATGGAGGTACAATATCAACTTTTGGACAGATGGATGGATAGGAGAGGTTTAGAGGTTTGTTGGCCAAATTAGACTAGTTTAGATGGGGGTATCTTGGTCAGTATGGATGAATTGGGCCAAAGGGCCTGTGAATGTGCTCTGTGACACTCTTGTGTCTTTCCTGTTCTCTTTTTTTTGCATCGAACATACCAACTATATATTTCAGTATAGCTTATTACAACATTTGCAGATTTAAATACCCCACAACACATGACTGCATGATTCATTCTCTACAAAAGGCAAGGTTGGTGCATCTAATGCAAAAACCGCTGGTGCTGGGAATCCGACAGCAGAGAAAGTTGAAAATGCTCAGCAGGTCAAGCAGCATCTTTGGAGGCAGAAACAGAGTTAATGTTTCAGGTTGTATCAAGTTAATTGTGAAGCTAAGCACAGAACACGTGCATTAGTTAGGTAAATGAAACCATAGATTATGCCTTCAGCTTCAGTATTATGTGGTGTGGCAGACTCTGCCAGACAGTGCCTCTCCTTTAATCTTATAGAAGATCTTATAGAAACATCAAATTCTTAAAGGATTAGACAGGCTTGATGCAGGAAAAATATTCCTGATTTTGGGGGAGTCCAGAACCAGGAGTCACAGTTTAAGAATAAGGGGTAGGCCAATTAGGACTGAAATGAGTAAAAATATTTTCACCCAGAGAGTTGTGAATCTGTGGAATTCTCTGCCACAGAGGCAATGGAGGCCAATTCACTGGATGTATTCAAGAAAGAGTAAGATATAGCTACATATATATAAATATACATAAATATGCAAATTAATCAACCGCATCACTTGGATTAAGCCAGATTGAAAATGTGACTGCACCTGGAGTATTATGTGCAATTTTGGTCTCCTAATTTGAGGAAGGATATTATTGCTATTGAGTGAGTGCAGCATAGGTTCACCAGGTTAATTCCCGAGATGGCAGGACTGATGTGTGATGAAAGAATGTGTTGACTTGGCTTGTATGGGAATCTTATAGAAACATATAAAATTCTTAGAGGACTGGACAGCGTAGATGCAGGAAAAATGTTCCCGATGTTGAGGGAGTCCAGATCCTGGGATCACAGTTTAAGAATAAGGGTAGGCCATTTAGGATTGAGATGTGGAAAAACTTTTTCACCCAGAGAGTTGTGAATCTGTGGAATTCTCTCATAGAAGGCTGTGGAGGCCAATTCACCAGATGTATTCAAGAGAGAGTTAGATATAGCTCTTAGGGCTAACAGAATTAAGGGATGTGGGTCAAAAGCAGGAACTGGGTACTGATTTTGGATGATCAGCCATGATCATATTGAATGGCCAAATGGCTCTAAGGGCCAAATGGCCTACTCCTGCACCTATTATCTATGTTTCTATGTTTACATGTGGAGTAACTGTTGCTCAGGGCTGTGCTAGTGGTGGAGACGGATAGGCTGTGGCAGAGGTCAGTTGCACAGATCTCAGATCAGTAACCAGACTGGAAATAACATTTTTGTAGCCATCCTTGGTTGAATAAATAAGCAGATTTGTTGCGTGCTCCTCTGCATCTATTGCCATCTTGTGAGTAAGCAACAGGTTCCCTGAGCTGCGGTATCTGTGCACCCTCCACCCATCAAGTATCAGACGTGACCAAGTCATTCTTTTAACACCCAGGGCTTCATTCACCAGATACTCCCTGACACTCATTCATCATTAGTCTGACCACAGCAACCACTTCTCCCCACAAACGGTATGAAGTTACTGAGATAAACACCTTGTGTTAGGCTCCCCATTTCATTATTTCTGTACATATCATGCTGCGTCTCCTAGATGGACAAAATTAATTATCTGATCCAATGTTATCTCCACTTAAAGATACAGAACTCTGAGTAAATTAGCTAAACATCACACAATTTCCCCATTGGTGATTTCTCTCTGCCTGGTGAATCAGAGAGAAGCTGTTTTTATTTATTTTTTTTTTTTTTTTTTTTTTTAAATTTATTTTTTATTATTTTTATTTTTATTTTTTTTTAGAAAGATGTGAAATATATAGTGTGTGAAGAAAGAAAACGAGTAAATGAAGAAAGTTGAGAGAGAAAATAGTGAAAAGAAAAGGAGATCATTATTTATAGTCTTGACCAACCCTCGTCCAGTCCTGAAACAGTTATTTTTTACAATTGTGTTGCAACATATGATTCCAAAAAAACGACGAATGGAGACCAACTCGTTATGAATTGGTCTGATTTATCCATTAGGAGGAATCGCATTTCCTCAAGATGAGCGGTGTCCAACATACTTGCAATCCACATTTTAAGCGTTGGTATTGATGTACCCTTCCAAAATTTAAGTATTAATTTTTTTGCTATTAAGGAATAGATTTTGAGATGTATTCAATTTATTCCCATCTTCCATTACACCAAATATAATCATTTCAGTATTAGGTTCCATTCTTGTCTTGAATAATTTTGTAAGTATTTCAAAAATATCATTCCAAAATCTATAAAGTTTTATGCAGGAAACTAAGGAGTGTGTTATAGTTGCCTTTTGGGCTAGACATTTATCACAAGTGGCGGATATATTTGGATAAAATTTGTTCAATCTTGTTTTTGAATAATATAATCTATGTACAATTTTAAATTGAATTAGATTATGTCTTACATTAATTGAACATTTGTGAATATATATCAGGTATTTTTCCCATTTAACCTTCGTAATTTTTATCATTAATTCCCGTTCCCACTCTTCTCTAAGTACCTCTGTCGATGGTAGGTCTATATTTAGAATACTATTATATAAATAGGATATTAATTTTTGTGAGTCAGCTTCAATATTCATTGCTTCTTCCAATAAGTCAGGAGTTACTTTTTGATATCCTTGTATATATTTTTTCACAAAGTCGCAAATCTGAAGATATTTAAAATATTGGTTGTTTTTCAATTTAAATTTTAATTGTAGTTGTTGGAATGATAGTAGGTTTCCCATTTCGTACATATCCCTGATCCTTCTAATTCCGAGACTTTCCCATTGGTTATATGTCTTATCAATAAGAGATGGTTTAAATAAAGGGTTATTCGCAATTGGCATTAACAGTGATAGATTTCTTAATTTTAAAGATAATTTTATTTGTTTCCAAATTCTTATTGTACCATATATAATTGGGTTCTTCTTATATATTGTGTTATTCAGTTTTTTTGGGGAAAAGAGGATTGTTCCTATATTACAAGGATGACAATCCTCCTTCTCCATTTTTATCCATTCTGTCTGTTGTGTAGAACTATCCAACCAATAAATCATATTCTTAATATGCACTGCCCAGTAATAATACATAAAATTCGGAAGTGAAAGTCCCCCGACCTCTTTTGGTTTACATAAGTGTTTTTTTGTGATTCTATGTGATTTATAGTCCCAAATATAATTTGTAATGTTAGAGTCTAATTTAAAAAAAAAATATTTTGGTATATATACCGGTATAGACTGAAATAGGTATAGTAATTGTGGTAAGAAGATCATTTTTATTGCATTTATTCTACCTAATAATGATAAGGGAAGTGTTTTCCAAAATTTAATCCGTGTATTAAGTTTATTTAATAAAGGTATGAAATTAGCATTGAATAATGCTTTATATTTTCTAGTAATCTGAATACCCAAATATTTAAATTTTTCTGTTGCGATTTTAAAGGGGAACTTCAGTAAGTGTGTAGGTTCTTGAGGTTTTAATGTCATGATTTCGCTTTTGTTCCAGTTTATTCTATATCCAGAAAAAGACCCAAATTCCTCTATTAAGTTTAATAAATTTGGTATGCTCGTTTGTGACTTTGTAATATATAAAAGTATATCGTCTGCATATAATGAGATTTTATTCTTTGAGTCCCTGGTATTATAGCCCTGAATATTCGGATTAATTCTTATACTTTCAGCCAGGGGTTCTACCATAAGGGCAAATAGCAGGGGTGATAGTGCACATCCCTGCCTATTACCCCTTGATAGTTGAAATTTTTGAGATAACATGTTATTAGTTAAAATTCTTGCCATCGGTTTATCATATAATAATTTTACCCATGTTATAAAATTCTCTCCCATGTTAAATTTTTGTAGTACTTTATATAAGTATTGCCACTCTACCTGATCAAATGCTTTCTCTGCATCCAAAGAAATAATTGATATATCTTCTTCCTCTACTTTATGCGAGTACATTATATTAAACAGGCGTCTCAGATTATTAAATGAGTATCTTTTAGGTATAAACCCCGTTTGATCAGGGTTTATCAGTTTACTAATATATTTGCTTAATCTACTTGCTAAAATCTTTGCTAAAATTTTCTGATCTGTATTTAAAAGTGATATAGCTCTGTACGAGCCCGGATCTTCTAAATCTTTATCTTTTTTTGGAATAAGCGTAATAGTTGATTCTGAGAAGCTGTTTTTAAAGTGGCCAGTTCATTCATTGGCCCAGAGCCTCTCTCTCTTTCAAGAAATTACTTACAGTAACTATACTGATTTCCTTCGAAGGGGAACTGGTTTTGTTTAACCAATTGTAATCTCCCATTATGAGTCAGCAAGCAAGTAATTCTCTCTTTGCCTTGGGATGTGATTGGTTTATGAAAGTCACAAGAAATAACTCTATAATTTTCAAGATGAGATGTTTAGTGTTAGGATTCCCATCGAGTAAATTCATTTAGAAACTACGAACTGGTCGGTAGAGTTGCTGCCTTACAGCACCAGCGACTCAGGTTCGATCCTGACCATGAGTGCTGTCTGTATTGAGTTAAGGGGCTGTCCCACTTGTGCGACCTAATTGGCAAGTTTAGAAGAGTTTGAAAAAATGACACATTGAAGATCTCCTTCGACCATGTAGAAGACCTCCTTCGACCTCTTTCAACCTCCTTTGACTATGTTGAAGACCAGTTTCGACTAGTTACGACTAGCTACGACTAACGTCGAGAAAATTGGACACGGAATAGTGGAGAGTGAAGATGATCTCCTTCGATCTCCTTCGACCTCCCTTCGACTATGTTGAAGACTATCTTCGACTACCTTCGACTACCTTCGACTACCCTCGATTACCTACGACTAACATGCCGACCTACTATGACCTACTACGACTAAACCTACGAGTAAAAAAGTATCGATTTTTTCCATGGCGACTTTTTTTTACTCACGGGCATTTTTTAACATATTGAAAAAAACGCCGCGACCTAGCTGAGGCCTCAAGTATGCGGAGACCACTCTCGAGCATGAAGGAGATCGTTTCGATCTTGTATGGTTGACATGAACTCGCGGATTAAGTCGCCCAAGTGAGACAGTCCCTTTAGTACGATCCAATTCGATCGTTTCGATCCCGAGCGAGAAAGATGGTTGTCGTATTCAATGTGCGCTGAGTTTTATTTTGAAAATATGGCAATTATGACTGACCAGAGGAAGAAGGCTCTTGTGTTCATCAATGTCTCCAGAAACCTTTGCACTGCATCAAAATTTACTTACAGAAGAAGTAATGGAAGCCTCATAAGCTGAAATGACAATGACTTTGCAGCTGCATTTCGAAGAAAGTAGAAATTTCCTCGCAGCTCGTCTTGATTTCTACAGGATGGTGCAACAGGAAGGGCAATTGATTACCGAATTTCTTGGTGAACTTTGCAAAGGCATGTGATTTTAAAACTCAGTGCTGCGAAAAGTGCCAAGACAATGCATTACGGGATAGACTGGTCATGGACTGCAGGCATGCATTCATCAAGCAGGCGATTCTCAAGGAATCGGACGCCTCATTGAAGAATGTGCTGCAGTTTGTCAGACTCGTCCACAACGCCAAAAACCAGTTGATCGACCCAGAGCAAATCCGGAGAAGGTGGGACAGTTTCAGAAGAACCGTTCCCCTGTAGGGGAGGATCAAAACCCTGCTACCGGTGTGGCTTGAATGGTGATCATCACCGTGAGTGCCCGTATATCAAGTATGTTTGTTATGACTGTTACCAAAAAGGTCATCTCCAGGCAGTGTGCCAATCCATAGGAAAGCTGAGAAAAGGCAAGAAAGCGCAAAACACAGTCAACCAAATCGCGGAGACCATTCCTTTTGAAGTGCTTGGTGTGTCTACGATCACCGACAAGACGAGGATTTCGCTGCGGGTCTCGAACGTCGATCTACAGTTCCAGGTGGACTCTGGTGCGGCTGTGTCGCTAGTGGGTCAGGACATCTGGGAGAGGATCAGATCGCCAAAACTGAAACCGGCCAACATGCACCTTTTCGGATACGGACTACACCCCATTCCCATGAAAGGCAACGTTTCCTGTAATGGTATGACACAGATGTTGCCGCTGATCGTCATTAGTAAAGAAGGTACATCCTTGTGCGCCTTCGACTGGATCCATGCTTTCAAGCTTGACATGAACGCCTTGATCTACGATGGATCAACTATGGCATTGTCATCGACCATGGATTGCAACATGGTTAGCAAGTGCGAGAATAACCTGCAAAAACAGGACTGGCACTGGTCCAAAGAGTGTGACCATGCATTCACCAGGTTGAAGGAGATGCTCGCCCAGATGACGTGTTTGTTTGACTATGACCCATCGAAGCTGATCTTGCTGGCAACCAATGCATCACCGCATGATCTTGGAGCTGTAATCTCACAAACAGCGCCGAACGGCAAGGAAGAACCAATCGCGTTTCCATCCAAAGCGCAGACAACCGCCGAGAAAAACTACAGTCAAGTGGAGAAAGAACAACATACAGATAACGCAAATACTGATATCTCTTCAAAAGAGAACACTGAGGAAAACTCTGTTGCTACTGAGCCTTTAGCAAGGGTTGTGAAACGCAAAATCGGCTGGGGAAAAAAGTGTGAAGCGAGGTCCAGCCAAATGGAGATGTTCAAACTGGAAAGGGGGAATGTGATGTTTGGTGGACCATGTGGGGTGGGAGGACCCGTTGCTCCTCCCGTGCTGCAGGTGGTGCTGCACAGGACAAAGGGAGATGTTTTTGTATATAGTTTATCCTGTCTGTCGTGTGTGTGTGTGTGTGCAGCCATTTTTGACGACTTGCTGCTAGCATTGAGTACAGCATTAAAGTTGTAAATTAAAAGATTCTCAAGTTTTGTGCAGACATAGAAATAGAACACAAAAACTGCTGGTCACTGAGTTGGGCAAGGAGCAGGTCAAAAATTTGAATCATCAACAGCGTGTGGCAGAACCAACTTCATTGTTTTTCCTGATCCAACTCAAAAATCACTTGTCAAATTATAAAACATATTAATTCTCCCTCTGGCATCAATACGAATGTGAGGTTTAACCTCAGCATTGCATTAGCCCAGATCACAAGATATTATTTGCAGCATAGAACAGGTGGATTTTGCCACTAATTATTACCAATTAATTTTTAAGATTCACATCTTATTTATATTGAACAATTATGATTAATCTCATATATTTGCAGTCACAACATGGGACAATTGTAGCACTGAAATCTGAAAAACTGTAGATTAGTGAATTTCAGGACTGGACTTCACAACCATTCATCAAATGGAATTTGGCTTTCAATAATACTGCAAGCTTCAAAGCTTGAAGCTGCAGATAAAGATTGATAATAAGAACATATGCCTCATTCTCAGCTCTGTGTTTATACGCTCGATGTCCCAGTCCGCGTTATTTCCTCACCAGAATAAATAAAGCATTAAACCTTGACAAGACATCACGTCAGTATCTGGAAAAAAGTCAAGATGATATGGGTTACAATCATGAAGAAATGCTCTATTGCATGAAGTAACATTTTGACATTTGGGCTTCATACAGGCGTTGCCAGTGTGTGTAATGAAACATTTTCGATTCAATGTTGTAAGCTCAAATCTGCTAAAGGACCTGCCCGGTTAGGCAATTTTGTAGGCGATTACAGAAAATGTTTCAACATGTTGAAAATCTTTTGCCGACATTAGCGACAATTTGGGTTGTCGTAGGTTGTTGCCGGTGCTAACTTGGGTGAATTCCATTGTCCGAGATGTGGCAGTCGCCTAATGCCCCTGTCCCACTTAGGAAACTTGAACGGAAACCTCTGGAGACTTTGCGCCCTACCCAAGGTTTCCGTGCGGTTCCCGGAGGTTGCAGGTGGTTGCCGGAGGTTGCAGGTAGTGGAAGCAGGTAGGGAGACTGACAAAAACCTCCGTGAACCGCACGGAAACCTTGGGTGGGGCGCAAAGTCTCCAGAGGTTTCCGTTCAAGTTTCCTAAGTGGGACAGGCCATTTAAGCTTTAACAGAAAACATTATTTTGAGTAAGGTGTAAATAATGGTTCTAAATGTTAATATTGACCAAATAATAATAATTATAAATCTCTGAACTTGGATGTTCACGTATTTGTGTGTTTGCTTGTGTGTTTGCTTGTGTCTTTTTCTGTGATTCACATCTCTTCGAAAACCCGACGCGCTAACGGTGAAATCTTTACTTATTCCTGTAGAGATTGACCTCATGATCTCAAATATCGCCTCATCTGAAAATTTGATTAATTATTTCTTGTTATCTCCTGAAATTCTTCACAAATCTGAGATCTTTTTAAAATCTAACGAGCTGATGACACCACAATGGCTCTGCTCCTCGCGGCTAGCTGCGCAGAGATTTCAAAGCGCAGCCTGCTGGGCACTGTTTTTGCACGCGTTGCGAGTTATGATAACCCCCCCCCCCCACCCCCGGTTCTTCAAATGACGCAGAAAGAACGAGCAAGTGGGCTCAGTTCTGCAGATCCCGAGGTCTTTCGAAGATCAACGCACGTTAGTGCCTCGGCTCGGCTTTCCGGACAACTCCCGAGAGCTGCCGAGAGCTTTGTACTAGAGTCGGGCCCTGTACTAGAACTCTCTCTCTCTCTCCCTGGGCTCTCTCTGCTTTTTGCTGCCCACTTGCTCGACTGGCTCCCCTTCTCCTCTCCCCGCCTACACCTCTCCACCCCCTCCTCCTCCACCCCTCCTTCTCCCCCCCCCCCTCTCGCCCCTACCCTCTCCTCCCCTTCTCCCCCTCCCCTCTCCCCTCTCTCCCCCTCTCTTCCCCTCTCTCCCCCCTCTCTCCCCCCCTCCTCTCCCTCTACTCTCTCTCCCCCATCCCTCCCCACTCTCCCCCCTCCTCTCTACCCCACACCCTGTACCCCCTCTCTACCCCCTCCTCTCTCTCCCCACTCTTTCCACCCTCCTCTCTCTCTCTCCACCTGCCCCCCCCCCCTCCTTCACCCCCCTCCTCCTCCACCCCTCCTCCTCCTCTCCCCCTCTTGCCCCTCCCCTCTCCTCCCCCTCTCCCCCCCCCTCCACCCCCAAGAAGTTAGAGGAAGGGTACAGAAACCAGGGTATTTTTGCGAGCTTAAACCTAGACGAGTTGAACGAGTAGTGAGAGAAGAAAATGAGTCATTTAGAAGGTACCATGAACATGTTAGTGAAGGGGAAGATATATCTGGGGGGGAGACAACAATTGAAGAAACCGAGATAGATCTTGATATGGCAGAAGTACAAAAACTAAACAAACAACCCTTAGACAGTTCCGTTAGGGAAATGCCTAATCCTTCTTTTGATCCGACCAATGCAGTGAGTGGAAATAATCCCCGTACAATAAGAGTCTATACCCCATGGAAGCCCAACGAGATGATGGCCATTTTAAGTCAAATACCCGATCGTCGAAAATCACCCGCTTCCTTTGAGGATCACCTAAGAACTACAATGCGCATATATCATGCAGACTCCCGAGATCTATGGGCGGCGATCCAGTAAATAACTACCCCAAGCGAACACATGGTTCCTAACAAAAGGACATCTACGCATGAAGCCCAATATAATAGCGGACCAATAGTGCAAGGGAAGGGCCCACGAGATGATGTTTTAAAAAATACCCGCCCTTGCAACATCGCATATAATCAACAAACAAAATGACACAATGCAGACAACAGGGTGCCATTCAGGACTCCCGAGAAGCTATGGGCGGCGACGAAACACACCAGTTCCTAACAATTCTAGGACATCCGTCGCATGAAGCTCGCGTGAATATAATAGCGGACAATAGTGCAAGGGAAGAGGTTGTTTTAACGGCCCTTGCAAACACCCTTCATAAGCCGATTGACTTGGCCAGAATCCTAGATGTAAGACCAAAAAATGGAGAGGGAGCAGATGAATTTTTAGAACGATTCTCTGAATTATGTATGGATCAATCGGGTGACTTAAATTAGCGAAACAGAGTAAATTCCCCACAATATTGTGCCACCTTATTGAATTGCCTTCCCAGCCAACGTAGCAGAATCCATTAAAATTAATAACATGGACTGGACAGAAAATAGTGCCAGTCGAATGGCTCAGGAAGTAAGGTATCACTGGAGGGACATAAAGAAGCAGGAGAGTACGCCTGCAGTAAAACAAAAGACCGAATATGTAATCAGGAAAGAAGTGCCAAAATCTGATCCTGAACCATGGATCCCCAGAGTGCCAGCAAATTACAGATTGGGAGAAATTAGAGTCCCGGAATATTTAGACCGATATCACAGAGAAATACCTGCCCTGGAGCCAGTCCCCCTGAGACCAATTTTGATGAGATACCGGTCATCAGAAATGGGCCAGTGTTCTACTTGCAGAGGGATAGGTCACTGGAGCAGGGAGTGCCCAAATAGAGAAAAGAACGAAAGAGGGGGTCACAGAAGAAATTTCCAAGACCAAAGAGAATGGAGAGATCAACGGGATCCTAGAGAGCACAGAGGGAACTGGCAGGAAAATCAAGAATCAAAGGGGCAAATCTCCTTTTCCCAGAATGACCCATTCACACGCCTATGATCAGCAAACCTAATGATGACTAGATGCAAGTCTGACGAAGAACCTATATTGTGTCTACAGGTAGAAGGAAAAATCTGCACCTTCCTAATAAACAGAGGCGCATCCATGTCATCCCTCCAATCAGTTTATAATGTCCCAGAATCAAAAGAAGTTCCAAGGACAAATCTGCCGGTATCCCATCTCTGAGCCGGTCGAAGTAGTATATGGAGGAAAGACAATCAGACACAGATTTGTGATAATCACCGGATTAGATTGCAAATTGATGGCTAGAGATTTGATCTGTGCTTTCCAATTGAAAATAGAATGTGATGACAGAGGCATGGTAGTGCCCCCCTGGGATCCCTTACAGCAATGTTACTCCATAGTGACCCCTAAATGGTGGTCCTTAGATCTGGAGGACGAGCCCCCACTTCACATTACACAGGCTTACGGCAGGAGTGGGAAGCCACATGGGTCACAGGGGGAACATGCAAACTCCACACAGCCAGCATTAGAGGTCAGATTTGAACCAGGTCACGAGAGTTGTGTATCAGCAGCTCTACTAACTGTGCCACTGTGCCACTACTAGTAATTACATAACTATAATAGAATGTTTAGTATTATCAGTGATGCATCAATGTTGAACAGTGATGGTTAAAAAACTCAATTTTCCTTTATTCGTTCAATAGGTTGGAAGTTCCGGGTTGGTTCTGACAAGGAACATTATAAAGGCAAGGTGTTGCAATTTGGGAAATCAAGCCAGGGCAGTACCTTCACAGTGAACGGCAAGGCTCTGGGAGTGCTGCTGGGCACAGGGATCTAGAAGGGCAGTTACATATTTCCTTGAAAGTGGCATTAAATAATAATAATAATAATAAAAATAATAATAATAATAATAAACTGTATTAGTCCAGACAAGGGGCAACATTACATTAAAAATGCATTGCATATCAAATATCATAAATATATATAAAATCATGGTATATCACATAAAAACATCATAATTTATATTTAACAAAAACCCACAATACTTATGTTAAAAATCCAGATTAAAAGATGATCAATGTCCTACAACGAGACAACGATACCAGTGTCTCCACAACTGGGATTCGTAGCGTGTAGTGCTAACCCTTATGTTTGTCAAGGCCACAATAAGCACATTTTTAGTCATTTATCCTGCAAATGAATTTATACATGTGGTGTCTTAGGATAGCTTCTAAAGTACCGACTCCTGCAGCCACAAACATGTTACTGGCACTACCTCATCTAGGTTGCCTTAGCAGTGTTCTCATGGCATCGTTATATGCCACCTTTAGTCTCTGCAAACTTGTCTTTAAATAGTTCGACCACAGGTGCGCAGTGTAGAGGGGTGTGCAGTATGCTCTAAATAGCAACATCTTCACCACATCTGCACACGCACCAAATTTACGCAAGAGGATATTTGCCTGTACATACAGCATGCGTCGTTGCCTATAAATATCCTCATCATCTGTCATTTGTTCTGTAATAATATGCCCTAGATATTTTATCTTAATACAGACACTAAGATTGTTGTCACACAATTTAAAAACAGGATATTTTAGGCATTTATCCTCTTTGGTTCTACAGACCATACAGCACTCTTACTAGCATTATATTTAATGTCATGTTCCACGCCATACACGGAACATATAGTAAGGAGCTGCTGGAGACCAGCGCTAGATGGACTAAAGACCACAAGATCATCTGCATACATAATATGGTTCACTAAAATATTACCAATCACGCACCCAGCGTTACAGGCTTTCAATTGTTTAGACATATCATCAATATATAGATTAAAAAGGAATGGGGACAAAAATTCCCCCTTGTCTAACACCATTGCCAACCCCAAATGGGGCTGAGACGGGTAGATAGGGTGATCAAAAAGGCTTTCGGCACATTGGCTATTGTCAGTTAGAGTACTGAGTGTAGAAGTTGCAAGTTTATATTACAGTTGTACAAGAAATTGGTGAGGCAACATGTGGAGTATTGTGTTCAGTATTGGTCACCCAGCTGTAGGAAATATGTTGTTAAGCAAGAAAGGGTGCAGAGAAGATTTACGTGAGCCTGCGTTATAGAGAACGGTTGAGCAGGAGAAGACTTTATTCCTTGAAGCGCAGGAGGATGAGGGGTGATCTTATAGAGGTGCATAAGATCATGAGTGAAATAGACAGGGCAAATGCACATTCTTTTACCCAAAATAGGGGAATCAAGAACCAGACATAGATTTATGGTGAGGATGAAAGATTTAATAGAAACTTGAGGGGCAACTTTTTTACACAAAGGGTGGTGGGTGTAGATTGGTTTTTGCTTGAAAGACAATCATAGTAGAATAGCATCACAAACCCCACCCTACTGAATGATACATACTAACACCCACTTCCTATACTAGTCAGTCTTGGAAGCGGTCACGATGTACTAACAACCAAGGATTTACTGTACCGCTATAATATTTATCTAAATGGTGGCCGATTGGGAAAGGGGGAGATGCAGCGAGACCTGGGTGTCATGGTACACCAGTCATTGAAGGTAGGCATGCAGGTGCAGCAGGCAGTAAAGAAAGCGAATGGTATGTTAGCTTTCATTGCAAAAGGATTTGAGTATAGGAGCAGAGAGGTTCTACTGCAGTTGTACTGGGTCTTGGTGAGACCACACCTGGAGTATTGCGTACAGTTTTGGTCTCCAAATCTGAGGAAGGACATTATTGCCATAGAGGGAGTGCAGAGAAGGTTCACCAGACTGATTCCTGGGATGTCAGGACTGTCTTATGAAGAAAGACTGGATAGACTTGGTTTATACTCTCTAGAATTTAGAAGATTGAGAGGGGATCTTATACAAACTTACAAAATTCTTAAGGGGTTGGACAGGCTAGATGCAGGAAGATTGTTCCCGATGTTAGGGAAGTCCAGGACAAGGGGTCACAGCTTAAGGATAAAGGGGAAAATCCTTTAAAACCGAGATGAGAAGAACTTTTTTCACGCAGAGAGTGGTGAATCTCTGGAACTCTCTGCCACAGAGGGTAGTTGAGGCCAATTCATTGGCTATATTTAAGAGGGAGTTAGATGTGGCCCTTGTGGCTAAGGGGATCAGGGGGTATGGAGAGAAGGCAGGTACGGGATACTGAGTTGGATGATCAGCCATGATCATATTGAATGGCGGTGCAGGCTCGAAGGGCCGGATGGCCTACTCCTGCACCTAATTTCTATGTTTCTATGTTCTATGTTTCTAATATGGGTATTGATTAAAGATGATCTTGAACTTTAGTTTGTGGACTTTGACCATTTACATGGTGTCAGATGTGAGGTCACGACTTTGTGGCCCTTAAATATGGCACCGTCCTGTATTGCCAGTTCATCGCGGACTAAGAAGAATGGCTGCACCTCTGGCGGTACGCTGGATTGTCTGTCTGGACAGCCTCTTTTGATTATGGATGAGAGTAGCTGGAGAGTGGCATCAGCGGCTGTGTATTCGGCTAAGTGGCGTAATTGTTTTACATAGAAACATAGAAACATAGAAAATAGGTGCAGGACATTCAGCCCTTTGAGCCAGCACTGCCATTCATTTTGATCGTGGCTGATCGTCCCCTATCAATAACCTGTGCCTGCCTTCTCCCCATATCCCTTGACTCCACTAGCCCCTAGAGCTCTATCTTACTCCCTCTTAAATCCATCCCGTGACTTGACCTCCACTGCCCTCTGTGGCAGGGAATTTCATAAATTCACAACTGTCTGGGTGAAAAAGTGTTTTCTCACCTCAGCCTTAAATGACCTCCCCTTTATTCTGTGGCCCCTGGTTCTGGACTCGCACAACATTGGGAACATTTTTCCTGCATCTAGTTTGTCCAGTCCTTTTATAATTTTATATGTTCCTATTAGATCCCTCCTCATCCTTCTAAACTGTAGTGAATACAAGCCTAGTCTTTTCAATCTTTCCTCATATGACAATCCCGCCATCCCAGGGATCAATCTCGTGAACCTACGCTGCACTGCCTCAATCACAATTCAATTCAATTCAATTCAATTCAATTCATCTTTATTGTCATTGCACAAATACAAGTATAGGTACAACAAAATGCAGTTTAGCGTCTGGTCATAGTCATAGTGCAAGATAGTAGAAGTAAAAATAAAAATACAAAGTTGGCATACAATAAAAGTTAACAATGTGTGGATTGTGGATGAATTAAAACTGATACATAGGCAGATAACTGTATACAAGTGAGAGAGCCTAAGGATGGCTAGCGTCAGGACTCCGAGTTCAGCAGTGTAATGGTGTTGTTGAAAAAGCTGTTCCTCAGCCTGCTTGTGCGAGACCTGAGGCTCCTGTACTGCCTCCCTGATGGGAGGAGGGCAAACAGTCCATGGTTAGGGTGAGAGGGGATGTCCTTCCTCAAATTAGGGGATGATGAGACAAAGATGTCCTTCCTCAAATTAGGAGACCAAAACTGTACACAATACTCCAGATGTGGTCTTTCCAGAGCCCTATACAACTGCAGAAGAACCTCTTTACTCCTAGGTTACACAAAAAAAAAGCTGGAGAAACTCAGCGGGTGCAGCAGCATCTATGGAGCGAAGGAAATAGGCAACGTTTCGGGCCAAAACCCTTCTTCAGACTGATCGGGGACGGGGGTGGGCGGGGACAAGAAAGGGAAAAGGAGGAGGAGCCCGAAGGCTGGGGGATGGGAGGAGACAGCAGGGGGGCTGAGGAGGGGGAGGAGACAGCAAGGACTAACAAAATTGGGAGAATTCGATGTTCATGCCCCCGGGATGCAGACTCCCCAAACGGAATATGAGGTGCTGTTCCTCCAATTTCCGGTGCTGCTCGCTGTGGCCATGGAGGAGACCCAGGACAGAGAGGTCGGAGACGGAGTGGGAGGGGGAGTTGAAGTGCTGAGCCACCGGGAGGTCAGCTTGGTTATTGCGGACCGAGCGGAGGTGTTCGGCGAAACGATCGCCCAACCTCCGCTTGGTCTCACCGATATAGATCTGCTGACATCTAGAGCAGCGGACGCAATAGATGAGGTTGGAAGAGATGCAGGTAAACCTCTGTCGCACCTGGAACGATTGCTTGGGTCCTTGAACGGAGTCGAGGGGGAGGTAAAGGGACAAGTGTTGCATCTCTTGCGGTTGCAAGGGAAAGTGCCCGGGGAGGGGGGTGGTACGAGAGGGAAGGGAAGAATTGACAAGGGAGTTATGGAGGGAGCGGTCTTTGCGGAAGGCAGATATGGGAGGAGATGGGAAGATGTGGCGAGTGGTGGGGTCACGTTGGAGGTGGCGAAACTGACGGAGGATTACTTTTTGTATGTGACGGCTGGTGGGGTGAAAGGTGAGGACTAGGGGGACTCGGCCCTTGTTGCGAGTGGGGGGATGGGGAGAGAGAGCAGTGTTGCGGGGTATGGAAGAGACCCTGGTGCGAGCCTCATTTATGGTGGAGGAGGGGAACCCCCGTTCCCTGAATAATGAGGACATTTCAGATGTCCTGGTGTGGAACGCCTCATCCGTGGAGCAGATGCGGCGTAGACGGAGGAATTGGGAGTAGGGGATGGAGTCCTTACAGGAAGCAGGGTGGGAAGAAGTGTAGTCCAGATAGCCATGGGAGTCAGTGGGTTTGTAGTGTATGTCGGTCAGAAGTCTATCACCTGCAATGGAGATAGTGAGGTCAAGGAATGGTAGGGAAGTGTCGGAAATGGTCCAGGTGTATTTGAGTGCCGGATGGAAGTTAGTGGTGAAGTGGATGAAGTCAGTCAGTTGTGTGCGGGTGCAGGAGGTGGCACCAAAGCAGTCGTCGATGTAGCGGAGGTAGAGGTCGGGGATGGGGCCCTGGTATGTATTGAACAAGGATTGCTCGACGTAACCTACAAATAGGCAGGCATAGCTGGGGCCCATGCGTGTGCCCATAGCTACGCCTTGTATTTGGAGGAAATGGGAGGAGTCGAACGTGAAGTTATTGAGGGTAAGGACCAGCTCTGCAGGTGCGCAGACTGATGTCCAGGACAACGAGATCTCTGATACCAATTGCCCAGCAGAAGCTGGTGCCACAGGTGCTGAAGCCAGCTAAGATCCAGATGCGTATCCAGGAGAAACACGACACACAGTAACGATCGCATGACAAGTCCTGCAAACCACTTCAACCACTACTACCGGGCCAAGTCGTTCGTTTGCAAACTTTGTGGGACATTCCCTTTTGGTTGCGTTGTTGGCCTGGCTGAAGAACCACAATCCTACCTTGTTGACTTTGACGGCGCCCTGTATCGTCGGAGCCGCCAACACTTGCTGACTGTGAAGGAACCACGTCCACCACCAGCCGATCCTTATGCTCCACCTCTCCTGTTCCAGCTGTCTGATGCCGCGTCTACCACCAGTCCCAGCATGTCCCGTACCCCACCAGGACCGGCGGCTATGACTAACAACAACACTTCCTCTCCTGCATGCTCCCCCTGTCGGTCACCATGGGTGTCCACTGCTGCTTTCTCACTTCCGGGTTCACCACCTCCTTTTAATCTTTCTGGCGAAGGGGGAGTGGGCTTGGTCCGTACCCGTCGGGCCGCCTGACAGATACGGCGAGTATGTTTGAATTCTTGCGACATGTGTGTTTAACCATATTCACTCTTTACGGGGAAGGATGTAGATTGGTTTATGCATGAAAGCAAATCATAGTAGAATAGCATCACTAACCCCATCCGACTGTATGAATCATACTAACACCCACTTCCTATACTAGTCAGTCTTGGAAGCGGTCACGATGTACTAACAACCAACGACCTATTGTACCGTTATAATATGGGTACTGATTAAAGATGATCTTGAACTTTAGTTTGTGGACTTTGACCATTTCCAGTGGGTATATGGAACAAGCTGCCAGAGGAGGTAGCATGGGGCAGGTATTATCTCATTTAAAAGACATTTGGACAGGTACATGGTTTAGAGGGTATATAGGTCAAGAACTGCTAGGTGGGTCTATTGTAGATGGGGCATGTTGGTCGACATGGGCAAGTTGGACCAAAGGGCTTGTTTCCACGTGTATGACTCTGGCTCTGCAAAAAAGTTGGATGGTTGGGAAACTAACATAGGTTAGCTGAGAAGGTAGAACAGAGATGCCATCCTTGCACACAAATCCCTCTCTTTCTTTGACCTTTACAAACGGCAGTTGGTTGGAGATCTCATAAGCCCTGCCATTCTTTTTGCTACACTCGCTTGTTAATGGTCCTTGGTTCATCCTCCAACTTCCTTCAACCTTTCACTATGAGTGACCAATACTTCCATTCTCTCACTATTGAGTATTCATTCCATAAATGCCCCTCACCCTTCAGCCCCCCCCTCCCCTCCACCCACCTTCTTGAAGAAACTGCTTTAAAGCTAAAACCCAATTCAGTTGCCAAACCATCCTAACTCCTGTTTATTTGGTTCCATTGTCTGATTCTTGTGCTAAATATTCAACTGCTGCAATTGTTGATTCAGCCTTTCCTGTGATATTGATTGATGCATGTGAAAGTTATCAGTGAGATCCATGTTGCAAGTTTAATAACTACACCATAATCAGTATTTACCATAGGATAATAATTATATGCACCTCCTAAATATGACTATTTAAAGATTAATTACCTGAAGGTTTGAACATAATGAGAGATTATGGAGAAGAGATCTATGCAAAACGATGGTTCATAATCACTACAATTGAGTTTCAAAACATGCACAGAGTGATGTTTTCAAAATCTATTTGCATGTTCTCCTGTATTTGTTCAAGCTTTATAAACTGCTGGACAAAATATGTATTTAATTAAAAAGTACAAGGTCGTATCTACCCAAACTGTTAAATCTATTACTTATTTATGTATTTGAGAAATAAGCAATAGTAAATATTGCAAATCTGAAAGAAACACAGAAAATGAGAGGTGCTCTTCCCAAGGCCACAAACCCTCTTTGGCGTTACTTCCCATTGGCTTTAATTCCTTGCTTTTTAGTGTTGTTTAGAGATACAGCATGCAAACTGCCCATTTGGCCTAACGAGTCTGCATCGACCAGCGATCTCCACACATCCACATTATCCAAAACACACTAGGGACAATTTATATCTATATATATATATAGAGGGGCAGAGATAGAGATAGAGAGAGGGGCAGAGAGAGACCGAGGACCCGAGATGGACCCGAGTTACCCGAGATGGTCCGGATTCCCGAGGCGTATGTACTTGTGAGTGCATGTGTATATGTACACTGAACTTTTTTTTCTCTCGTTTATTATATTGTTTGCAGTATACTATGTTTACATATTCTGTTGTGGATAGAGAGAGAGAGAGAGAGAGAGAGAGAGATATCTCTCTCTCTTTTTTTTTTTTTTCAAAAACTTTATTCAACACATCAAATAATACAACAGATCAAGTCATACACAAACCGAACTTACATTATATCGTTTCGTTATAGTACAACATTACAATCATTATTCACAATACTCTCAACCCCACGCGGTGACCAGCGCCCATGGAATACTCTCTCTCTCTACCCCTCTCTCCCTCTCTGCCCCTCTCTGTCTCTGCCCCTCGCTGTCTCTGCCGTCTCTCTCTCCCTATGTCTCTCTCTCTCCCTCTTTCTCCCCTCTCTCTCTCTCTCACTCCCTCTCTCTCCCCCCCCTCTCTCTCTCTCTCTAGACATGCCTGCGAGTTGGGGGCCATGCGCAAGTGGATCGGATGGGGATGGGCCAAAAGGAGCAAATTAATAATATTAATAATAAATTATAATATTAATAATATAATATCAAGGGGGGTGGTTAGTGTGTGTGTGTGTATGGTTAGGGGTGTGGGTTAGTGTGTGTGTGTGTAGGGGGTGGTTAGTGTGTATTTGACGCGCAGACCCCCCCCCCCCGACAACCGTGTGTTGAGCGGACGGGACTTGGTCCAGCATATTTTAAATGTGGCAATTGTAGCCACCTCTACCAGTTACTCTGGCATCCCAATCCATGTACAGTTTACATCATACTCTGTGTGAAAAAGGTGCCCTCGATCTTTTTTATGTCTTCTTCCCCTCACCTTAAGTTACATAAATTGGTAGGACAAATATTATGCAGAACTGATAGTGAAAGCCAAGTTGACATTACCTCGGAGACTAAGGATATATATTTTTCATCCTGGTGAGAAAAAAGCGTGTGACATTTAAACTTGTACTGCATGATTGTCGCTGCAGTAACCTGGATTTTCCATTCATACATTCATGTTTTAACCAAATCAGGAGCACCTGAAGAGCCAGCTGTCTGTTGTTATGCACAGCATGGCTCCCTCAGGGTACAGTCCTCAGAATTGTCCTGTTGTTGTACATTATATTCAGGGTGTGAAAATATGAAATATGGATATTGTTGTGTCTCTGAGGAAAAATGCCTTGAAATGTTGGGTATTGTCAGAATGCAGCCCAATATAGTTAAACTCTGATAATTCTGATAATATTATCTCTGAAACCCTTCTTCAACACGAAACGTCACCTGTTCCTTTTCTGCAGAGATACTGCCTGGACCGCTGAATTACTCCAGCGTTTTATTTCTAACGTCAGTGCAAACCAGCATCTGCAGTTCCTCCCTACATGCATTGTTTCCCGTGTTCTTTGAAAGGGTGCTTTAGGAATGCAAGCCCTTCTTTTATTTTCTATCGACTAATCTGGAGTCCCTTCAGAGCTGCTGTGACTCCATGATGCTAAATTCCCTTTTGGTGAGGTCGGAAAGGGAGCAGATACAAAGGAATTGATTTCTGCTGCGAAATGCATTCAAGCACAGAGAACAGCCCAATCCCCACACAGTTTTGCTAATCTGTGCGCCACCTAAAACTACAGACAAAAATCATTGCATATATTTAGCAAACCAATTAGAGAAAAATCTTTATTGATTGAGTGACTACCTTTCCGCACTCTTGGGACCTATTAACGTTGAAGCATGAACCACCGGGAAACTGACCTTCACGATTTATTTGCCACTTAATTTCTAATGGCTTATGAGGTCAAAATTAGGAGTCGGATATTTTTTTCAGTATTTAGAAATTCCCCATTGAGTGTTGCATTACATATTGGAATGAGTTACATTACTTGGTGCCCCGAACCGTCTCTACACGAAGAATGATTTGATTCTTCTCAGGCACAGTGCAGAATTGAAAAGGTCACATCACCACACATCATAATTTTGCTGTATCCTTCCCCTTAATTATATACTTAAATGGGTAGGAGCAGAAATTTGGCCACAGACGCAATTACACGCTTGCTTTCGTGTTACGGTCATTATGTTCTGGCATCGGACTGTATCCCATCTCTGGTTTCCTACAGTCATGACATCATATGGAAATACTGTATGGAAACTCCATGTTTGGAGTATGGAAACTCTGAGTTCGAGCCACAGAGTGTGTTCGACCGTACCGACATCGGAGTTTTGATCATCCCGATGAGAGGGCCTGTACATCCGGCCGCCTGTAACGGCGACTATGGAAGGTTCATGGCCCCAACCACAGATGAACAAAGGAGGAGGACTGAATGAACATTGTTGCCTTCCACCACAGTGAAGAATGCTGTGCTAGATGTTCATGTTAAATTCTATTGTGTATTGTGTGTTATTTTATTAATTGTATCGCTGCATGGCAAATTCATTTCACTGTACCTTAGTTGGTGCATGTGAAAAATATTTTTTTATTGTATTGTAAACAGACCCTTTGGCCCACCAAGTTAGTGCTGACCATCAATCATCCATCTATCTATACACTAGACTGAGTGGGACCCATTGGGTCCCATGTTCACACGGGGCTGGTCCCCCAATGCAATATTCTACCTCTCCACCAATTCTAATATTGGTGGCCAGTGGGTGGGTGGGTGGGGCTAGTATGGGTGTTGTGAGCCGAATGGACTGGTTTCCAGAGGGCTAGTATGGACATTGTGGGCGGAATGGATTCTTCCGCTGGCAGCTCAGTCACTGAGGCCTGGTGGGCTGGCAGCCCAGTCACTCAGGCCTGGTGGGATGGCAGCTCAGTCACTCAGGGCTGGTGGGCTGGCAGCTCAGTCACTCAGGGCTGGTGGGCTGGCAGCTCAGTCACTCAGGCCTGGTGGGATGGCAGCTCAGGGCTGGTGGGCTGGCAGCTCAGTCACTCAGGGCTGATGGGCTGGCAGTTCACTCATGGCTATTCCTTGAAATTCCATTTCAAGCACAGTGCAGGCCACCAAATTCAGTTTCATAGCATTTCAAGCAGAGTGCAGGCCGCCAAATTCAGTTTCATAGCATTTCAAGCAGAGTGCAGGCCACCAAATTCAGTTTCATAATATTTCAAACATAGTGCAGGTCACCAAATTCAGTTTCATAATATTTCAAACATAGTGCAGGCCACCAAATTCAGTTTCATAGCATTTCAAGCCAAGTGCAGGCCAACAAATTGCCAAACAACTCATTGCATTGTCATTAAGGGTTAATAAATCATTTATTGCAAGTAAATTGCAGACTCATAGTTCAGTTGTTCACAGCTTCGAATCACAGTTGTGGACTCTCCCTCGCGATCTTCCAGACTGACGGACTCACGTCCAGGCACCCGGGGTTTTCTAATATTGTCCCACCCTCAGAAGGGGCGTTACCTTCAACGAGGTGATTGACAGGCGAGAGGCCCAATCAGCTGATCTCAAGATTTTTAAACACTCATAACTTAATTATTTTTCATCGATCGGAAAAATATTCAGGGCTGTCTCAGCGGAGGAGGTCTGTGAGTAGGTTGGTCAAAAATCATAGTGATATATGGTAGCGTTCTTTCTAAAATCAATATACAGCGCAGACAGGAAGTGGTCAAGATGAGACTTTTAGTTCTATCATATTAAAACTCTCTTCGTTAGTTTGTTTGTATTTTGGTTGGTTGATTGTCAGTCACATCTTCTCCAAAACCCGACGCTCAAACGGGGAAATTTTTACATATTCCGAAAGAGATTGACCTCATGATTTCAAAAATATCCACAACTATAAATTTGGTTCATTATTTCCCGCGTTTTTTACTACACAAATCTGACTATTTTTTTCAAATGTAACCGCTGACCAGCTGATGACGCCACAATGCCTTTGCTCATGGCCCACCTGGCTCGTGACCCCACCCCCAGCTCTGGATTAAAGCAGCCGCTGTGAATATGCAGGCGCCCTGTTTTCCACGGGTTACGTCACCACACTCCCCCACCCCCCTGTTCTTCAAAAGGCGCTGAAAAAATGAGCAAGTTCTGCAGATCTCGAGGTCACCGGAGGTCATCGGTGATGACCAGCGCTCACCAGCGAACCCGGATTGCTTTTGAAGAACTTTCTCCTTGCGGACTGTGCAGCGAATGAAGTCACGCCCCTCCACTACCTCCCGCTGCCATCCGCTCTCCTATCCTGCTCCTTTCCCCCGCTGCTATCCACTTCGGATTTCCAGAGAGGGGGGCCCTTTTCACTTCCCTGGGCTATCTCCACTTTTCGCAGCCCTCTCACTCGCCCGGCTCCCCTCCTCTTCTCACACCCTCCCCTCTCCTCCCTCCTCCCTCCCCTCTCCCTCTCTCCCCTCTTCTCTCTTCCCCTCCTCTCTCTCCCCTTCTCCCCTCTCTCCCCTGCTCCCTCTCCCCCCTGCT